>NW_006286236.1:1812892-1817827 GCF_000327345.1 Myotis davidii
TGCTTCTATGAACATAGTGGTGCATATATCCTTTCTGATTGGTGTTTCTGGTTTCTTGGTATATGTTCCTAGAAGTGGGATCACAGGGTCAAATGGGAGTTCCATTTGTAGTTTTTTCAGGAAACTCCATACTGTCTTCCATAGTGGCTGCACCAGTCTACATTCCCACCAGCAGTGCACGAGTGTTCCCTTTTCTCCACATCCTCTCCAGCACTTGTTGTTTGTTGATGATAGCCGTTCTGACAGGTGTGAGATGGTACCTCATTGTTGTTTTGGAGAATGATTTCTTCCTGTGTCTCCCCGTGTTTAAGAATCTGGGTTCAGTCTCTCCATGTTGATCCGTAGGCTCCTGTGTGGTGTGGACAGCGAGTCACCTGTGGACTCTGTACCTACTGCACACAGTGGCCCCGTCTCTCACAGTTTCTGCCTTGGCTTATGGTAGCCTTTACCGTCTTTAATTGTTAAGACGTCAAATCAGTCACAGTTTCCCTTTATGGCTTCTGGGATTTTCGTCTTGATTAGCTATGGTCCGGTCAGCGTCAGGAGGGCTGGGCAGCCCACAGCAGGGCTGCAGGACTGGGGCCAGGCCCGAAGGACCCCCGGGCCTTAGGGCATGAGGGTCTTGCAGAAGCAAGAGGGGTTCAGGCTGTAAGCTACAGCCCCAGGAATTGATCACCACAGAGACTTGGCATAGGGTGCAAGACATCGTTTGAGAATGAGAAGAGTCATTTGTACCCTTAAATAGTCAACATGAGTTTTAACATTTCTTTCCCCATGTTTATAGTTCTCCTTTTGGTTTAACATTTAGATTCCTTTGGGATTGATTGATTTTTGAGGAATCTTTTGTGTTTGTTTGATTGTTTTAGTAATCTTCAATGGAGGATATTTTTTCCATTGATTTTTAGAGAGAGTGGAAGGGAGGGAGGGAGGAAGAAGAAGAGTGAGATAAACATTGATGTGTGAGAGAAGCATCAATTATTACCTCCCACATGTGCCCTGTGCCCTCACCTGGTTTGGGATGTACCCTGCAATCCAGTTCCGTGCCCTTGACTGAGAATCAAAACCTCCACCCTTCAGTGCACAGACCTGCACCACATGGGCAGGGCTGTGGAAGCTTTTTGTTCTTCCTCCTCTTCTTCATCTGCATCTTCATCTGCATGTGTCCTCTTCCTAATGCAGGACGTATGTAATGGTACCTACAGCCTTCAAGGAGCCTCTGGTGCAGGAAGCAAAGTGCCTGGCAGCAGGTAGTGAGCAGGAGTGGGAGGGGCTGGACAGAGTTGGGCCTGAGCCCCAGAGCTGGGCGCCGCCCTTGGGGGAGGGGCAACTTTGTAATGTCCTACTCAAGGCCAGGCATCAGAATCAGATTTTCACGTTCCTCTCTTCCTCTTTCTCCTCCTATAAAAATGTGATGGCTGCAGGAAAGAGACAGGAGGAAATAAATGGAACTCTTAGAAAGCTGATAGAACTGTCAGAAGTACATTAAATCAGGGGGGGAATTTGTGTGAAATCTGAGTCATAGTTTTTTCATCAAGATCAACAGGAACACCAAATGGAGTGAAACCGTGGTTTGCTGTCTGGTTGAGTGGCTGGTTGTTCTGTGTCCCCGACAAGGGACACACCCTAGGCTTGAGCCATCAGTGCCAGGAGCGCAGAGGGTACCCGGGGTCAGGAGGGGCAACAGACAATAGACCTGGCCCTGCGTTTATAGATACAAATGGTACACAGTTCAAAGGTTATTAAAAGAATGTGAGCCATTATTTACAAAGTCTTAGAGCATCCCAGGCAGAGCAAAGACCACGCAGGTGAGCCACCTTAGTATCAGCTATTAGTATACCAGCAAGTTCCTTGGCTCTCTGTGTCAGGCAGGTCTCAGGAGGGTAGCTGATAAATGCTGTTTTGCTTCTTAAAATAACGCCTACAGACAATCAGCATTTCCTTTCTTCCCTGGACTCCAAGGCAAGATAGTCCAGACAGAACTGAGAGAATCCTCTCCATGAAAAGGGCTCTTTCCAACAGGATCGTTCATAGAACAGAAATGATCCAGAATGTTTTCATTATTATTGATTTGCAATCGAGAGAGAGAAACATCGATTGTTCCACGTATTTATGCATTCATTGATTGATTCTTGCATGTGCCATTCATATGTGCATTGTATTATCAAACCCACAAAGTTGGCATACTGGATCAATGCTTTAACCAACTGAGCTACCCAGCCAGGGCCAGAGCCAAGGATTACAGTATTGCCCCATCCCAATGGTCCCCAAGACAAGGTGGACACTGACACTTCCTAAGAAAGAGCCCTCCTAGCGCTGTGAGACCACACGATCCAACCAAAAGGTTGGTCATCCACTCATCCTTCAACTTGACTTGGCATCAAAGGGGGACCGTGGATGAAAAATGGGTTCTATGCCAACTAACCTCACAGGGTGATGTGATCATAAATTTCTAGCTGGGCAGGTCATGGCTGGGGTCACCTCCCAGGCATATACTTTTTAGTAAAAGGTTTGTTTTCCTTAAGCAAGCCCTGTCCAATGTTTCTGTGCATCTAGGTGAACACACCTTTGAAATGACCACTCTCAAGAGAGCACAATCTGGCCTGGCCGGCGTGGCTCAGTGGTTGAGTGTTGGCCCGTGAATGAAAAGATTTTGATTCCTAGGCAGGGCACATGCTCGGGCTGTGGGCTTGAAACCCAGCAGAGGGCATGTAGGGGGCAGCCACCGGATACTTCTCTCTCATCAATGTTTCTGCCTCTCTCTTCCATTCCCTTCCTCTCTGAAAGTCAATAAAAACGTTTTTGGTTGTTGTTTTTAAAGAAGAGACCACACTCTTGTTGACTGTCCTGAAATCCAATCCCCACCTGCTTTCTCCCAACTTCATGTACCCTCCCTCACATCCCCTCCTTCATTTCACATGCAGAGAAGAAGCTGAGTGACTGTTATTCTCCAGAGCATTTTAGATCTCGCACAGTTTGGATGAAATAAACTTTCCCAAAAATCCTTTAAGAAAAATTACAGCCTTAAAAAGGAAGGGCATTCTGGCCCATGTTCTAACCTGCATGACCCTTGAGGACACTATGCTAAGTGAAATAAAGCCGTCTCAGGACGGTAAACAGTGTGTGATTCCACTTATATGAAGCACTCAAATCCATAGAGATGGGAAGTAGAATGGCAGTTTGCAGGGGCTGGGAGGTGGGGGATGGGGAGTTATTGTTTAGTGGATATTGAGTTTCTGTTTTATAGGATGAAGATAGTTCTGGAGGCTGGTTGCACAACAGGGTAAATATAATTTAACACTATTGAACTGTATCCTTAAATATGGTTAAGGCAGCCCTAACTGGTTTGGCTCAGTGGATAGAATGTCAGCCTGCGGACTGAAAGGTCCCAGGTTCGATTCCAGTCAAGGGCATGTACCTTGGTTGCAGGCACAGACCCAGTAGGAGGTGTGTAGGAGGCAGCTGATCAATGTTTCTCTCTCATCGATGTTTCTAATTCTCTATCCCTCTCCCTTCCTCTCTGTAGAAAATGAATAAAATATATATTTTTTAAAAAGACAAGAAATAAAAAATGTTAAAAAATAATGGTTAAGGTGGTAAATGTTATGATTTTTAAGATGTATGTGTGTGTTTGAAAAGTACTATGAACTGGGAGATGGAAAAGATGGACACCTCATATCCTGTGAGCATAAATGTAAATTGGTGCAATTTGTTTTCATTACAGTGTGGCTCTAGGCATAAAGGAATTTTTATATGGCGATACCCTCTCTCCCAGTCATTCTATTTATTAAATATCTTAAGGGAAGCAATCTCAAATGCAGACGAACTTTTATGCCTAATGGATGTGTCTGCACTATTTTCACAAAGAACTGGAAACAAGCTAACATCTACCAGTGGGCATGAGAAGCAGAGAGGACCGGGCAGCGTCAGGAGGGCTGGGTAGCTCACAGCAGGGCTGCAGGGCTGGGGCCAGGGCCGCAGGACCCCAGGACCTTAGGGGATGAGGGTCTTGCAGAAACAAGAGGGGTGCAGACTTGGGAAGCTACAGCCTCAGGAATTTATCACCACAGAGACTTGGCATAGGGTGCAAGACATCGTTTGGGAATGAGAAGAGTCATTTGCAAGTAACACAGACACATTAATAAACATTTTTGTATATAAAAGAGAGTCGAGTGTAGTCCCCACAAACACGGATTGGGATCAGGAAGACTTGGGCTGGAGTCCTAGCTCTAGCACTACTGTGAGACTGGGGATAACCTGAGTTTAGGTGAAAACCTAGACTTTGTGATGGTTTCCTCCACGTTCCAATGGGAGCCACCATGGCGCCCACCACGTGGAATGTGTGAGAGTATTTGATAAGTGAACTCGTAAGGAGCCTGTGGTAGACACACCATCAATATTAGCTGAGTGATTAGTAAACACAATGTCCCCAACCTCAAGTCATTTCCAAAACATTCCTTCCCATCTTTCCTTCCCATCTTTTGTGTCTGGTGTTACTGCTTCTTTGGTTTAATAACTTCTCAGCCTTCTGTTTTCTTGTCTGATGGTCTACTTCTGCCCCCACAGGACAACGGGACTGTCACTTGGCTTGGAGTGGGCTGGAGTGAGGTGAGTACCTTCTCTTAACTAGCAGCTGGCAGAGCCCAGCAGACAAGGATACACAGTGGATTGAGTACATCTCGGCACTTGCAGCCTTCCTTCCCTGAAAGAAACACCAGAGACGGAGCCCCTCACTGCTCCTGTTGCTCACCTGGCTCACCTTCAACCCCACAATTTGTTTTCTCTTCCCCAAGGGTGAAGCGACACCTCCTTCCAGCTGGACACAGACTGGTGAGCTGAAGGGGAAACTCTGAGATCCCAGTGCTGACACCATGACCTCAGAAGCTGACGGGATCTGCCCAGGTAAGTCAGCTTCCTCCTCTCTAGCTGGGTCCTGCT
>NW_006286236.1:1818105-1819394 GCF_000327345.1 Myotis davidii
CATTCCTAAGGATAAATAAGATGACCTCTTGTTTAAGGAGTGGGCGAGGGTGGGGTCAGAGGTGCCCAGGGGAATTGTGACCCCTGAGACCAGCCTGGAGGGGGAGAGCTGATACTGATTGATCACAGGATTAGAGCTGAGGCTCCAACCCCCACCCACCTGAAGACACCCCTCCAATGCCCACCTTGGAGCACCTGTGAGAAGCAGGAGGAATCCTATTTGCCTGGTAGTTTTACTCCATCAGTGGTGTGTGGTCTGAAATATTATTTTCAAATTTATAAAAAACCCTATAGGTGAACTCTAGGGTAGAATGCAGAAATCACATGAATTTTTGAAACATAAGGATGCTTTGACCTAATGTAAGGAAATATATGACCAGTGACCTTTGATTGCACCTTTGAGCTTTGTGCTTCTTGGTTTGGGCCTTCTTTTCCTGTCTGAGTTTCACTTTTTTTGTCTGTGAAATAAGAATAATGTCCCTTGTGTATATATGGCAGGAAACACATTTCCATCCTGTCTCTGCTCACACAAAACATACATCAGTCCCCAGTCCCTCATCTGCATTTCCAGAGTCTCCAAATCCCTGAAAGTCACACATTTTTTAAAATACTTATAAAAGTTATTGATTTATACAGAGAGAAAGAGAGAGAAATAGAAACAAGTGGGGGAGGGAAAGTATTGGTGCCTCTCCCCCTTTTCATAAGGACACCATTCATATTGGATTAGTCCCACACTTATGACCTCATTTAACCCTAATTATAAAATACAGTCACTTGGGGCCTGGCCATTGTGGCTCAGTGGTTGAGTGTTGACCCATGAACCGAGAGGTCACTGGTTCGATTCCCAGTCAGTGCACATGCCTGGGTTGTGGGCTCAACCTCCAGTAGTAGGCATGCAGGAGGCAACTGATTGATGCCTCTTTCATATTGATGTTTCCATCTCTATACTTCTCCCTTCTTCTCTCTCAATAGAAACATATTAAAAAATAAATGAATAAGTATAGTCACATAGGTGTCAGGCCTGCAATATATAAATTTGGGGGGACAGTTCTGTCCATAACACCAGGTGACTCACCAAAAGTTCTCTCGAGTTAAAAAATAAGTCCCCATGCCCTGACTGTTTGGCTCAGTGGATAGAGCATCCGCCTGCAGACTGAATGGTCCCAGATTCGATTCTGATCAAGTGCATGTCCTAGGTTGCTGGCTGATCCCCAGTGGGGGGCGGGCAGGAGGCAGCCAATCCATGGTTCTCTCTCAACCTTCATGTTTCTATCTCTCACCCTCTCTGCT
>NW_006286236.1:1819499-1823225 GCF_000327345.1 Myotis davidii
TCACTTTGTTTATACTCAATTCCATTTCCGTTCTACCATGATTTCTTCTAACCTCCTTTTTTCTTTCTATCTAGATGGCAAAGACTTTGTTGATGCCATTGAGTATTTAATGGACCCAAAGGACAAAGAGAAACTTCAGCGCCTGCTGAGTGATGAATCCTGGGAGAGATTTGTGGCTGCGGCCAAGCTGTCCAGGTAACCTCCAGGGGATGCCTGTGTTGTCCCCCCATCTCCCCTGCATCTAGATTCCTCTGGCAGGCACACTCCTCCAGGCAGGGTCCTGAGTTTGGGGTTGAAGAAGTTCCTTCTCAACAGTCCGTGAGGAACATTTCCTTCATATCATTCATTGCAGAGAAGGGCCGCAGGTTGAGAAGAGATGAGGCCTGCAGGGGGAGGGTTATGTGACCTTGGGCCTGTTACTTAACCACTCTGTCTACTCATCTGTTCTATTTCATTGCGAGGAAAATAAGATAATACGTGTAAACTGTTTAGCCTAATGACTGACACATAGTAGGTGGACACTTGACATGAACTTTTAAAAAGATGCTGGGAATAGACAGGGCCCAAGCGTCTTCTTGTTGGACGTGAGAGCCACGCAGTACTTCCTGTGGGACAAGCCAGAAAAATCCTGGCACAGTGTGTGTCCCTGGGGATAGTGGCTAGAGAGCCTGCTCTCCCTAAGAAAGGGATTGTACAGACTCTGCAGGGTCCTGCTGGCCTGGAAGGGGAAGAGCTGGAGGGAAGCGGCACTGTGTTGGGTTGAATCCTGAGTGTATTTCTGCCCGGCTCTGGGGGCTCTGGGCTTTTGTCATCTTCCTCTTCAATGGAATATTCCTCTTCACAGTCTGTCTGGTAGGACTGTGGTGAAGGCCTTGGGGTGAACTGCAGGGTCCAGGGCGAGGAAGTAAGTGCAGTCATCCTGTCCTGAGGTCCTGAGAGGCCTGGAGCAGGGGCAGAGCCCGGGGTCTGGGTGGAGCAAGGGTTGTCCAGGTGGGAGGATGGTAGGAAGGCTTGGCAGCGGGGCTGGACTAGAGTGAGGCAGCTGAGGCATCTGGCAAAGGACTGAGGAGGCCAGGGGCCTAGTGGATGGCTATGCAGGGGGTCAGGGGGCACATTTCTTCCTTCCCTGATTTGATCCCCTCTCTGCTGGGGGTAGAGGGCCCTGGGTGATTATGTCCTCCAACCCTGTCTTCGAGCTGCAGGGCTCCTGACTTCCCTGTGGGACCCTCTTCTATTCTCCATGGAGTAACCCTGACCAGAGGGAAGGCAGTGAGGCTTAGTGTCTGCTTCCAGGCATAATGGTGGCTGCCAATGTGGTGTAATCTGAGTGCTTCTGAGTAGACACATACGTTCCCACCATAGAGGACAGGGCTTCCCACACCAGCTCATCCAATCAGTGGTCTCAGCTCTAGCGATTCATACACCTGCCTTGGTTAATCCCCTGTCCTTCATGTTTGCAGGGATGAGGCAGATGCACTCTATGCAGACTTGCGCGAGCTGGAAACACTCGTGGTCATGGAGGCCGAAGACATGCCCTCAGTAGACCAGCTGCATGGGGAGAGCTTTATGAAGGAGTTTCCTCAGGTGAAACAGGACCTTGAGGAACGCATACGAAAGCTCTACGCACTGGCTGATGAGGTGGACAAGGTGCACAGGGACTGCACCATCTCCAAAGTGGCGGCCTCTTCAACCGGTGCTGTGTCTGGCATCCTGACCATCGTTGGCCTGTCTCTGGCACCTGTGACAGCAGGGATTAGTTTGGTGCTTTCGGCAACTGGGATGGGACTGGGGGCAGCAGCTGCTGTGACCGGTGTGACCACTGGCATCGTGGAAGCCTCAAAAAACGCGTCAGCAAAAGCAAAAGCCAGGCACCTAGTGCCAACTGGCAGTGACACAGAGAAGGTGGTTGAGAAGGTTCTAAGTCGCAACACACCCAAAATTGCTTTCTTAGCACCGAAGTGCTTCCAGTCCGTGAAAAATATTGTGAAGAATGCCCGTGCCTTCAACCTGGCCAAATCCAATCCTGTCTTAGCAGCTGAGGCCACAAGCGTCATGCACACAGGGGCAGTGTCAGCCCAAGGTGGCAACCAGCTGCAGAAAGCTTTTGGAGGCACTGTTCTGGCCATGAGCAAAGGAGCCAGAATCGCTGGTATCGCCGCTGCAGGTGTTTTCCTTCTCATAGATGTAGTGAACATAGTGAAAGAGTCAAAGCACTTACATGAGGGCGCAAAGGCTCGGTCAGCTAAAGAGTTGAGGCAGCTGGCCCAGGAGCTGGAGAAGAGATTGGAAGAACTCACCCGCATTCACGAAATTCTACAAGGTCCCTGACTTCATAATCCCCAGACAGAGCATGGAGAAGGGATGTGTCAAAGAGAAGGAAGGAACCTGGGCCTGGAATAAGGGGAGAGAGGGGACAAGAGAGGGGGGGCGGGAGGGAATTTATTTGGACTAAAAAATACATTGGGGTCATGAATATAGAAAGAGAAGTAGAGGAATAAGCACTGAGAAGGCCCGAACTACTAAAACGTTGACAATGGAAGAAGGCGAAAGAGTTTGAGTTGTTGGGCTATGGGAGTTACAGTGGCTCCTGGATTGGCCCTCCCCAGGGTTCACCGTCCCAGAAGGAACCCGGTCTCTCCCTGGTCCTGGTCTCTAGCCCTGCTTTCCAGTTCCAGCTCACCTTTGTCTTTCAGCGGTACATCTTAGGTAGGTAGTGACTTTTATTTTTTTAATTACTGTATATAGTTTAATGAAAGATAGTAATGATTGTGTAACCAAATAGCTAAAAATATAATCACTGGTGTTTTGACCATTCCCTGATTAGTACCCAATCCAGCCAGTGAGATAAAATGGATGGACCTGCATGTTAAGGAATTTGGTATTTCTATAGCTGAGGATAGCAAAGAAAGGGTTCATGCAGATGGCAGGTGGGTCAAAGAGAAGGAAGGAACCTAGAGCTTGGAATCAGGAAAGAGAGTGAGGGGTGGGGCTTTATTTTGATTAAGAGATCCAAGGATGGTCACATCTTCTCAAGCAAAAGAAGAGATTGCAGACATTTTCTTATGTTTTACATAGAAATTCATATATGTTATTGGACTGACAGTAGTTAGTTATTCAACTTTATTAAGAAAATTAATTCTAAAAGATAATGACTTGTTTATTATTCATGTAAGCACCGAGAAGGCTCTGACTACCAAAAAGTTGACAATGGAAGAGGCCAAAGAGTTTGAGTTGTTGGGCTATGGGAGTTACAGTGGCTCCTGGATTGGCCCTCCCCAGGGTTCAAGTCCCAGCAGGAACTCCGTCTCTCCCTGGTCCTGGTTTCTAGCCCTGCTTTCCAGTTCTAGCTCACCTTTGTCTTCCAGTGGTACATCTTAGGTAGGTAGTGACTTTTTTTTTTAATTACTATGTATAGTTTAATGAAAAATAGTAATGATTGTGTAACCAAATAACTAAAACTAATATAGAAACACACTATTAAATGTTTGGTGGTGGGGCTACATCAGGAAACAAGGATAAAAAACCTTCATGGACCTTACAATCTCAGATTTAACTAAAACTATAATCACAGGTGTTTTAACCATTCCCTGATAGAGCAACATATCTATATGAATAGATCAAGTACATTGACCTTGAAGCACTATGGGTGGCATAGGAGGGGTCCAAGCAATTATTCAAGAGACCCAAGTATGGTCACATCTTCCCAAGCAAAAGAAGAGATTACAG
>NW_006286236.1:1823463-1827907 GCF_000327345.1 Myotis davidii
GCTGGCAGGGGCGGGCAGTTGTGGGCGATCAGGCCATCAGGGGAGGGCAGTTAGGGGCAACCAGGCCAGCAGGGGAGGGCAGTTGGGGGGGACCAGGCCTGCAGGAGAAGGCAGTTGGGGGCAACCGGGCCTGCAAGAGAGGGAGGGCAGTTGGGGGTGACTGGGCCTGCAGGAGAGGGAGGGCAGTTAGGGAGGGCAGTTGGGGGTGACTGGGCCTGCAGGGAAGCGGTTAGGCATTGATCAGGCTGGCAGGGGAGTGATTAGGGCATGATCGGGCTGGCAGGCAGAAGCGTTTAGGGGCAATCAGGCAGGCAGGAGGGCGAGCGGTTGGGAGCCAGCAGTCCTGGATTGTGAGAGGGATGTCTGACTGCCGATTTAGGCCCAAGGGGTCCTAGATTGGAGAGATTGCAAACTGGGCTGAGGGACAACTCCCACCCCCACCCCAAATGCATGAATTTCATGCACCAGGCCTCTATGCATAATAAAGTATATTCTTAAAGAACTGCATTAGTAACCAGAGGATTTGTATGTCCTTTATTTTTTTAATTTAAATCCAGCAGTGACTTTTAAAAAATTTTTATTTTTTAATTACAGTTGACATGCAATATTAGCTTTGGGTGTGCAATATAGTGATTAGAGAGTGATCACCCACTAAGTCTAGCAGACATATGGCATCCCCCATTAACCTTTCCAGGGCCACCCCCAATCCCACCCCCCGGGATTGGCTTTAAAAAATTTTTTTTTATTTTTCACTTACAGTTGACATACAATTATTATATTAGTTTCAAGTGTACAATCTAGTGATTAGAAAGTGATCACTCACTAAGTCTAGCAGACATGTGGCATCATTCATAGTTATTACAATGTTATCCACTATAGGCAGTGACTTCTTGATGATGATGACGATGATGATGATGGGGCGGTGATGGTGGTGGTGATGACAGCGAAGTGGGTGGAAATTTGACAAGTTGCTGGTGCTCATTGGGGCCAAGATGCTCTGAGAGACCAATGAAATTACAATGAAACTGCAAATTCTCTTAGAACAGTGTTTGAAAAGTAAAGCAAAGAAAAGAAGAGAAAAGAAAATAGAAAACAGATATTTGCAGCAGGTCAAGGAGATCTACCAATTGGGCCCTGAGACACAGCTTCTCCATCAGTGGGGGAGGTAGTGTGGACATGATGATATTTTAGACCCTCTGTTTCTCCCACCTTAGAAATTACCATGAAACTGCAAATTCTCTTACAACAGTGGTTGATTTGAGAAGAAAAGAAAAGAAAAAAGAAAAGAAGAGAAAAGAGAAAGCAGATACTCCCAGCAGGTCAAGGAGATCTATCAATCGTGCCCTGAGACACAGCCTCTCCATCAGTGGGGGAGGTGGTCTGGACACGATGATATTCTAGACCCTCTGTTTTTCCCCACCTTGTGTTCTGTAGACTTTGGTTCAATAAGGTGGACTGGTACACTGAGCCTTTGTGGTGTCCATTAGTGGGCTCATCTGGGCTCTGGGTGCCTGGCTTCCCTTCCCCATGAGCCTGTCCTCCAGGAACTCTGAGAGCAAATCTTCCATTGCTCCTCCTGCTCATTCACTGGGCTCCCACTCTCCCGTCCAGTCAAGTCCCTGAGACCTCGGTGCCCCATAAGCTCCCCTGGGACACCCGGGGGAAGCTTCTGCACAGGTGGCTTGGGCTGGACAGAGGTGGCTTCCTCACCCAGCAGCTGGGGCCCAGGATCAACTGTAGGACATGAGACTGATTAAGATCAGAAGGGCCTGTTTACAGGGTGAGAGAGGGTCATCGATAAATAGAGAGACAGAGAGAGACAGCGTGACAGCAAACATTTTTCCCAGCTACCCTCACATTTTCCGTCCTGCAAGAGCTTCCACACAGTCTTCCTGTGTTTGCCCTTGTGGCACTGCCCCTGCCCTTGTCCACATTGAGCCAGAGCAGCCCCTAGGAAAACAGATCTTATCAAGCACCTGCTTCCAGCTCTTCAAGGGCTTCCCATTACTGTGCACAAAAGCTGAGGCCTCCACCAGCCAGAAGTGACCTGTTGGAGCCTGCGGACCCCCGAATGCAGAGCTGAGACAAGGCTCACTGAAGGTTGATTTGGGAAGTGATTCCCCGCAGCTGGACTGAGGGACACTGCTCCCCGGACAGCACTCATGGGCTTTGCCTTCCGTGGCCACAGCGAGGACCAGACCCACACAGATAAGGAAACGCCGGCTCTCCTTGATATGAGCAAGGTGAGTCAACCAAGGTAAACAGAACAAAGGAGAAGGTTCCTTTCCGGGCCACTCAGGTCAGCATGACCTTGACCTCCCTGACCTTAGTGGGCAAGCTGGAAACACACCGAGGCTTCCTCACTAGGGCCCAGTGTCTGATAGGCCCTGTGAAGAGCACAAGGATGTGTGAGCAGCCTGTCAGGCGAGGTACCAGGTCTCAGGAGGCACATGAAGAATTTGCTCTTTGGAAATGCTTTGACCCGTGGGTATCGATTCTTCTGGATCCCCCATCACTTCCTGCCAGTCCAGCATTAAGGAGAGAGCTCTTATATCAGGGGCTTGGCTTAGTGTGAGGAGTCAAGGAAGGCTTCCCTGAAGAGGGGGCACCAAGGGTTGAAGAGGATGGGGAGGAGGGAGGGGGGGCGAGGAGTACAGCTGTGGGCAATTGGATAGTGAGAAGAAGGTCCCTCTTGACACAAGGGCAAGAGGGGCCAATACAGGACAAAGGAGAGTCCCAGGACAGGCTTTCTCAGACCAGGATGTCAGGCTCTTGGCACAAGACAACTCCACGTATGGGGCACATACCAGACACTCCCAGTCATGGCAGAAAGGGAGGTGCCCTCCCTGGAACAGTAGGGTAGGGAGATTCTAGAAAAGGCTGTGTTCAGGAGAGAAGGAGAAAGGCCAAAGAACCAGCAAACAAGTAGCCAGATTAAAAAAAAGGAAAAGGAAAGGAGATGTGGGGCAAAGCTGGGACATAAGGACAGACAAGAAGGAGGCACATGTGATCCTCCCAATGGACAGGTGGCTCCAGCTCAGGGCTGCACATCTGCCGACGGGCACTGGTCAGGTGTGCCTGGGTGAGGCGGAGACGGAGGGCGGTGATACATAAGGTCGGACTAGACAGTCTGGAATCCACACAGGTGAGTCTGCTGCAGTCACGCACAATACCTCGAGCAGCTTCTCTAGATATGCGATAATATAGTCGGAGAGCAGAAGCATTTTGATGGTGAATGGCATGAGACCACCGGGCTTCTTCTAGAGCCGTACAGACTACTGGGCGAGTTAGTAGATGTGCCAGATAATTTCCTTCGCTTAAGGGTCCTGGTAGGCAGGAATGAGCTCTAATATGTCCAATATAGATAGAAAGCCTTTTCTCGTTTATGAATGTAAGTTTTTTTGGTGCGGGGGCGGGAAGGTCGCTGGCCCAGGGCAAGATCATCAACACCTGGGGGCCACAAGCCCACAAAAGGGGGCGGAATCATATCTGCAAGACAAAGACCCCAGAAGGTTATAAAAAGTGAAGCCTCTGTTACTTCACTCTGATTTGGAAATTATTCCCAGAGTCCACTAGTGTTAATAAATGGGGTCCCTCCCTTTCTTTAGGAAGGTGCTTGGTATTTCTTTGCTCTTCTGTAACAATAGGAACATCAATGATGTGACAGAATCATTGATGGGCTGCCTATTGGGGATTGAGCTAGCAATCTGGGCATGTGCCCTGACCAGGAATTGAACCATGCCATCCTAGTTCATAGGTCAATGCTCAACCCACTGAGCCATGCCAGCCACTGACCACTGACCTTTGAATGGAAATAATATGTTCAATTCATAAGCCACAGCATCTAAAGCTGATAGAAGCCCCTTTCCTCGGCCGGCAATGTTCCAGAGACTGGCTACTCCAATGTCCTGGGTCTAGGGGGAAAGACTACAGGAGCAGACTGCATGGTGATCAGGAGGTACCTTTGTGGCTCATGTGGAGAGTGTTGGTTACTGCAGCTAAACCTAGACTATCCTGGCTGATACAATCAAAACCCTGGAAAACATAGTACTATTTGTAGAGCACTGTGAAAGGTGTACATTTTTAATTTTTCATATAAGCTAGAACAATTATTAACAATAATGAATACCACTTAATATGTGTTGGGCTTTATACAAGGTTCTTTGGCAAATGTTTTCTTATTAATCCCCACCACAGCCCTGTGTATTTGGTAACACAGACCTGTATAGTATAATTAGTCTCATCAATAGAGATGAAGGGACTGAGGCTAAGGGAGACTGAAGGTAAAGAGCATATCTAGTAATTGGTAGAATTGAGATTCAGGGTCATTTGAGCCCCAATCATCAATCTTTCCACCACTAAACTAACGTTACCTATAAAGTAGGCCTAGGCCGAGGAAGGAAAAAATAATCATGCACTCTAAAGAGAAATGATCTCTTAACAG
>NW_006286237.1:0-488 GCF_000327345.1 Myotis davidii
GTCTCTCACCTTGCAGGTGGGTGAGCAGGTGGGGGTCTCACCTTGCAGGTGGGTCAGCCACGGCGGCTGGTTGTGGTGCTCAGAGGCGATGGACAGGGTGTTGAGGGCCACGATCAGGATCACCAGCCAGTAGAAGGCCCGGGACTTGACCAGGTCGTGGCATTTCCAGCGGAAGATCCGGTTCCACTGCCTCCAGTGTCGGCTGGGGGGGGGGGGGGGGGGGTTCTATTTTTCAAGCCAATGCAGGCTTTTCTCAGTTGCCTCTGAAGGAGAGTTGGTCCTCTCTCCTCCGGGTACCAGCGAGCTTGTTTTCATAATAGCGATAGCAAAATACCTTTAGTAGCAAAATACTTGTATTAAGCACGTCGGTCAGGCGCCAGTCTGAGTGGTGTACGTGGATTGATGAATTTATCCTCACAGCAGCCCCACGAGGTAAGTAACACGCTAATCCCCCCTTTGGGATGAGGACACACTCGGAAGGGAAGGCA
>NW_006286237.1:2069-2460 GCF_000327345.1 Myotis davidii
GTGACGAAGTAGATCCAGGGCCACTCGTTCCCGATGGCATCGTTGACCTGGTGGGACGAAGGCGGGGCTCTCACCGCCCGACCTGCGGCCTCGGGCCCCCTGCCTGAGTGGCCCAGCCCACCAATCCTGGGGACCGACCCTGGGGACCGGGAGGGGGGCTGTCCGGCCGTGGGAGGGGGCCTGTTGTCTCCTGAAAACCTGGAACCTGGAGATGAAGGGCCTCCTGAGGGCGGGGAGGGGGGTCACCGGCCGGGCGCAGGGACCAGCTGGGAAGTGCCCGGCTGCCCCCTCTCCTCTCCTCCTCTCGTGTCCTGCAAGGGGCTTCCCCGGGAGCTAGACACACCTGGGGGCCGGGGCCGCACCCCTGCACGGGTTTCGCAGGGAAGGTTGA
>NW_006286237.1:5002-5406 GCF_000327345.1 Myotis davidii
ATAATAAAAGATATACAGAACTTTCTTAACAAAAAAAAGGTGTGTGTGTGGGGGGGCACGGTCCCGGAATCCCCCCGACGTGCTCTTCAGAGCCGTTCCCTGGACGGGGTGGGGTGAGCCTGCTGCCCCAGCCCCACCGCCCACAGGTGTCCGGCCCCGCCTGAGTCTCCAGGTTTGGAAGATGAGCCGCTGGGGATGAGGGAAGCGGCTATATTTAGCCCGATGAGCTCCAGCTCCAAAGCCAAGGCCTGAGCCGTGAGCCCTGCCTCCTGCCCCCACCTCACCCCAGGCCTGGGCTGGGGACCTGGCGGGCGGGGGGTGCTGGGTGGACAGAGGAGCAAAGAGGGGCAGCTTTCCGGAGCCCCTCTGAGCAGTCAGGCTGCACAGGAGTGGGCGCTCGGGGG
>NW_006286237.1:6280-6894 GCF_000327345.1 Myotis davidii
GCATCGGCCTGCGGACTGAAGGGTCCCGGGTTTGATTCCGGTCAAGGGCATGTACCTGGGTTGCGGGCACATCCCCAATGCGGGGTGTGCAGGAGGCAGCTGATCGATGTTTCTCTCTCATCGATGTTTCTAACTCTCTGTCCTGCTCCCTTCCTCTCTGTAAAAAACCAATAAAATATATTTTTTAACAAGTATTTGTATGCGTCTGGTTGTGGGTATGTCCTTCAAGGTAAACCTGTTTTCTCTCCCCTAATCCAGAGTCGGGGGGGAGGCAGGGCCCCGATTCGGACGGTCCCTCCAGCTGTGTGTCTGTGGTCCTATCACGTGTTACAGACGGGGCAAGGATAAAGGGGTGCAGAACCCCAAAAGGCCCTCTGCTGCCCGTCGTTGGTGGGAAAGGACTCTCCCGATTCTAACCAGGAAGGGACACGGCACGCGGTACTGGCTGAGCCCCTGAGCCTCAGTTTCTGCATCTGTGAAATGGGACTTCTCTGCGGGGCTGTGCTGGGAGGTGCTGGCCCAGTGCGCCCCCTGGAGGGCGGGGGGCAACGTTACCGAATCAAGGAGAGCGGCCTGCAGGGGGTTTGGGGTTCCCTAGCCTTGGGGGTCCCAGG
>NW_006286237.1:7097-8191 GCF_000327345.1 Myotis davidii
GGACAGACCCAGAGGGAGGCGTGGGTGTGCAGGGTGAAGGGTCAGAGGGCGCCGAGGATCAGCCTGGAGGAGGCTGTAGGGCCCGGCTGCGGCCCCTGTCCCCCCCGCAGGCGGAGGGAGGCCTGGTCCCCGCTCTCCCGGGAGCAGGGAGCTCACTCGCAGCTCTGGGGACTCGAGGTTCGGTTCTGGCCCAGGAGCCTCAGCTTTTCGGGCGTCTTAGGGCCCCTCTCTCAGCATCTGCCCCCCACCCCCACCTGCCCGCTCCCCGGAGCCATGAATTTCTGAGATTCTGGCCAGACCAGTGGGGAGGGGCTCCCTCGGAGAAATGGGGCGGGTGGGGGACAGGCCAGGTGCCTGCAGAGCCCGACCGGGAAAGGGGGTGGTGGGCAGGTGACACCCGAACCTCAGAGCCTGAGGAAGGAGGGGCTGACCAGCCCCTGGACCAGCACCCCCAGATCCCCGCATCCCCCCAGACACGCCCCCCTGAATAACCGTCTCCCAGAGGCAGCCCAGGCCGGGCCAGGGCAGGGTTGCTGAGGGAAGAGAGCAAGGGAGGGCCCGCCAGCGTGGCTCAGTGGTTGGCGTTGACCTATGAACCAGGAGGTCACGGTTCCATTCCCATCAGGGCTCAGGCCCGGGTTGCGGGCTCCATCCCCAGTGGGGGGCGTGCAGGAGGCAGCCGGTCCATGATTCTCTCTCATCATGGATGTTTCTCTCTATTCCTCTCCCTTCCTCTTTCTCTAAAAAAAAAAATCCATAAAAACATATTTTAAAAAGAGAAAGAGGGAGGGAGGGGGTAGGAGGCCCACTGTGTAGCCGCCTTGGTTGGCCACCCCGTTCCCCAGGGGCTGCAGGTGCAGAGCAGGGAGAGAGCCCTGCCCCCAGGACGGAGGAGATCCCACCCCAGACCAGACCTGACCAGTGAGGCAGGGCGGTCATCCCGGGGGGAGGGGGGTGGGGACTGGATGGGGTGCGCGCAGCCGTGGGGGCAGGGCTGGCTCTGACCCCAACGATTCCAACCTGGGCCCACGTTTTCCGTGTCTGTCTCTTCGCCCTTCCTCCCGGGACAGCTGGCCGGAGCCCGGCTCCCAGAC
>NW_006286237.1:9690-10281 GCF_000327345.1 Myotis davidii
AGGCCCAAGCCCCAGGGCACAGGGCACAGAAAAGGTGAGGGGGGCCCTCAGCGCCAGGAACAGCCCCCTCCCCCCGCAGCCCCGCCCCCTGGGGGAGGGAACCTCTGCAGGCAGGTGGAGGCCCCCTGGGCACAGCCCCTGCCACACCCCGGGGTGCCGTCTGCTGTGTGTCCCCTCCCCTCTGACTGTGCGAGGGTGGAGGGCTTTCTCTCGGGGACTCTGCCCGAACCCCCCAGCCCTGCCCTTGGGGGGGCATGTGCTTAGCCTAAAGGGTGGTGAGCACCCCACACCCCACAGCTAGCGCCACGACGGAGTGGGAAGGAGAGAGAGACACAGGGCACACGAGGGCAGACTGTGGTCCAGGTATCAGAACTCAACACGTATTTTATTTCATCCTTCGGTGCCAACGGTGCCGATCTGCCCATTCGGTGCCACGGCCAGAGGCCCAGCTGGGAGCGAAGGCAGGAGGAGGCCACGCTGGGGGTGGAGGACGGGACGGCCTCCATCAGGGAGGCCAGAGAGCGCCACTTAGTGGTGCGTGTGTGTGTGTGAGTCTGTGTCTGTGTCTGTGTCTCTGTGTGTGTGACTGCG
>NW_006286237.1:11646-12995 GCF_000327345.1 Myotis davidii
CTGACCGCTGATGCTAGGCCTGCGCCCGAGGGTCCCGGAGAACCGTCCTAAAGGAGAGGAACGGACAGACACACGGACACTCGGGTTAGGCGAGGCCCGCGATGACGGCCGGGTCACCCCACCCTCGAATGGGGTGTCGCAGGCGTTGTCGCCTGCTGAAGGCGAGACCTCAGAGCAGGGGTCCCGTCCTTGCGGTCGCCTCCAGGGGACGCCTCTCCGAGTGCCGCCCACCGACGGAGGGAAGTACCCCCCCCTCACAGGAGGGGAGGGTCCCCGAGAATCGAAGGAGAAACAACACGCCCCACACCTGCCCGGGGCCTGGCGTAGGGACAAAAAAAATGGCACCTTCCAGGGCCTCCCACCCGAGGGGCGCATGGGCCCCTGGTTGAGTTGCCACGAAAATTCAGTGCTGCCTGGCCGTGTGGCTCAGTGGTTGGCGTCAACATATGAGCCCGGCGGTCAGGGTTCGATTCCCGGTCAGGGTTTGATTCCCGGTCAGGGCACAGGCCGGGGTTGTGGGCTCGATCGCCAGTAGGGGGCGTGCAGGAGGCGGCCGATCAGTAATTCTCATTGATGTTTCTCTCCCTCTACCTTCCTCTCTGAAATCAATAAAAAATATATTTTTAAAAATAAATAAATGCTGATTCCTATGGGTGGGGCGTCCCTCCCAGGTTCCAATGCCCGCGCTGTAGGTGAGGGTCCGCTCTGGTGGGGGAGGCGCGGGTGCCCTGGGGGTGTCCTTAGGAGGGCGACCGTGGGAATCAGGCGGAGTCCAGCGCCAGGAGCGGCGCCCCTGGGAACCTGACGAGGAGCCCCCTTGCCTCAGCTCAGAAGTGGGACCCCCCAACCTCCCCCCCAAAGCCTGGCAGGACCTGGTCCGTCCTCTCAGACCAATGGACGGGGCAGAACCGGTGGCCAACAGCGCCACCGTGTGTCCGTGAGGAGCAATGGCAGCAGATGGGTGGAATTCCGGGTCCAAGCCTGGGGGGCGCGGGGAGGAGAGAGGGGGGCGTGGAGGTTTGAACTCCGCGTTCTAACTGCCCGTGGGGTCCCCAGGTCTTCGGGGGAGCGGAGTTTGCCAGCGAGGCGGGGCAGCCCGGGGAAGCGCTCCCAGGGGCCCCGAGACCCTGGTGTGGCCACTAAAGGCCCCAGACGGCCGTGCCACCCCCTTGCCTGGGGTACAGCGCTGATGCCCACGCGCTGCCCACGGTCACACCTGTCCTGGGCGAAGTCTACAGGGAAATTCCACGCCCACGGGCTTGGTTTCCTTTCCTCGGGCCTTTAAGGCCGTCCATGTCCGCGTTGTGGGCTCCATCCCCAGTGGGGGCCGTGCAGGAGGCAGCCCACCA
>NW_006286237.1:32386-37812 GCF_000327345.1 Myotis davidii
AGGGGCGCATGGGCCCCTGGTTGAGTTGCCACGAAAATTCAGTGCTGCCTGGCCGTGTGGCTCAGTGGTTGGCGTCAACATATGAGCCCGGCGGTCAGGGTTCGATTCCCGGTCAGGGTTTGATTCCCGGTCAGGGCACAGGCCGGGGTTGTGGGCTCGATCGCCAGTAGGGGGCGTGCAGGAGGCGGCCGATCAGTAATTCTCATTGATGTTTCTCTCCCTCTACCTTCCTCTCTGAAATCAATAAAAAATATATTTTAAAAATAAAAACAAAAACTGTAATTCTCCCAGTTTAAAATAAGAGGAGGACTCTCCCTACACTTTGTTTTCTTTGAGCATGTTGACGAAGAACATCCAAACCTGTAGAGAATTTTGGTGAGAATTTATTTGAGCCAAAACTGACAACAATGCCGGGAAGTAAGATCTCAAATGCACTGGAGAATGACAGTGTGGGGCTTCTTCCTTGTGTTTGGAATGAAGGAGGGAATATAAGGAAGATGAAATAAAGGTGGAAGAAAGCAAGAGGGGGTTCGGGTTACAGGAGAGTTATGGCTAAGGGCTCCCTGGAGGGTGATTAGCCTCCAAGGGGTCTGAGGTGCTGTGGGCGTGGTAGTAAGTGTGGTGAGTGTGGTGATGTTGTGAGACAGATTAAGAGAAAATAACCAAATTTAATACATAAAATGCATGGGAAGTCCTCATACATGAGAGAGTCAGAGGCCTCACATGCAGGGGAGGGTCACAGACAGGGAAAGTGTGGTATATGTGACACTCTGAGCTAAGAATGAGGTGAGGCACCTTGCAGAATTGTAAGAGCAGGTGTTTAGTAATGAAGAGTTTGCCCTGCCTGCCCAGGTTGGTGTGACTCAGTTGGTTGAGCATCACCCCATGCACTCCGAGGTGGCTGGTTTAACTCCCAGTCAAGAGCACCTGCCAGGGTTAGGGGCTCAATCCCCAGTAGGGGGCGTGCAGGAGGCAGCCAATCCCCTCATTGATGTTTCTGTCTCTCTCCTTCTCCCTTCTCTTTCTAAAGTCAATAAAAACATATTTTTTAAATAAAATTAAAAAAAGTTTGCCCTGCCCTATAGGAAGGCAAAAAAGGTTCTCCCACCAAAGGCCCCAGACGGCCATGCCACCCCTGCGTTGCCCAGGTACAGCGCTGACGCCCACGCCCAGGGCTGCCCACGGTCACACCTGTCCTGGGCGAAGTCTACAGGGAAATTCCACACCCACGGGTTTGGTTTCCTTTCCTCGGGCCTTTAAGGCACAGGGTAAGGGAAATCGTGGAATGGATTCAGGGCGGGTCCCACTCCGGTCCATGTCCCATTGTGGGCTCCATCCCCAGTGTGGGGCGTGCAGGAGGCAGCCCACCAATGGTTCTCTCTCATCATGGATGCCTCTATCTCTCTCTCCCTCTTCCTTCCTCTCTGAGATCCATAAAATATATTTAAAAACCAAAAATACCAGGAGATGCTTGTATAGTCCCAACTGCGAGCCGGACACGCATCTACGCTCACGTGACTCCCAGGGCAGGGCCATGGGGCAGACGGTAGTGCTGAGCCTGTAGCAGCGGATGGGATGGACCCCAGACCAGCAGAGGGCCTTGGTCACCCAGCCGCTCAGGGACGGAGCTGGGCCCTGACCCTGGAGGATGTGCCCCCACCCTGGACACTGCAGCCCTTAGCCGTCTCCCTCAGCCACACGCAGCCCAGCTGCTCCGGCCTCCACGCTCTGCATGTCCGCTCCTGTCCAGGGATCCCTGGTGGGCGTCCGCCTGGACAAGCTGCTTTAGTCTCCGGGGCATTGGACCCACCTGTGTCCACGGGCAGGTCCACGGTCCGTGTCTGCCACCGCCCGGCTCACCCCCTCCCCAGCCTGTGGGCCGGGCTGCCGGGCTCCCGCTGGGAGCCAAGCCTCCCCGGTGACTGAGCCCCAGCAAATGCGTCCCGGCCGCTGCCTGCGTGCGGTTACCTTCCGGGGGGCCCCTCCAGCGCTCGGCCTGTGGGCTCCGGGTGGGGACGGCGAAAAAGCTCCCGGCTGGCCAGCTCCTCCCAGCCTCTGCCCTGCGTCCCCCGCGGCCCAGGAGCCAGGTACACTCTACCTGCCGGAGCTTCAAACGCGAGGCGACACACCCAGAAGGGGAGGGCGGAGGGCAGGGGGCTCCTCTGATCTGGGACCCGCCCCGAGGGGGAGAGAGGGCCGCTCCCGGCCTCCTGATTGGCCCCCTGAGCTCCTGCAGGGGCAGGTGGGGACGCGGTGCCCCAGGGTGCTGCCCGCGGAGTGCCCAGGAGGGATGGCCCCCGGGAGGGGAAGGGTGTGGGATGGAGCCGAGGGGGCGCCCGTGAGTGTGCGGGGCAGGAAAACGGGGGTCTCTGTGGGGGAAACCCCAGGTGTGGGAGCCTATCTGCCAGCGTGGGTGTCGGGGGCTGGGAGGTGACCCCTGGGTGCTCCCGGCTGGACCGGGACCAGGAGGCTGCAGTGTCGGGTCCCCTTGGCGTCTGGTCTGAGCCCCGTGGCCCCATGGGGAGCCCAGGATGGAGGCAGCTGACAGAGGGGGTCTCGATGGGGACCCAACCAGCACATGGCACTCTCAGAGTGCCATGGTCCTCCCAGAGTTCCTGTCCCAGCGTTCGGCTAATATTTTCTTTGAAATTATATATATTATTGATGTCAGAGAGGAAGGGAGAGGGAGAGATGGAAACATCCATGATGAGAGAGAATCATGGACCGGCTGCCTCCTGCTCGCCCCCGACTGGGGACCGAGCCCACAACCTGGGCCTGTGCCCTGATGGGAATCGAACCATGACCTCCTGGTTCACAGGTCAACGCTCAGTTATTGAACCACTCCAGCCGGCCGGGCTAGTATTTCCTGTACATACACTCGGCCCCCTTCACTCGTCCTTCACATGACTATCCACAGGCCTGCAGCGGATGTGCTAACGACCCTGGTTTCTCTGATGCTCATTGAGACAGGAGCACGACCATGAGAGTTACCGTGCTGGTCCGGGCACCTCCCGCCGCCGCCTGCAGGTGTGAGCTCCGCTGCGTCTAACCTCCTCACTCTTGGTCGGGAGAAACTGAGGCACAGGGCGGGGACCCACTGCTCCAGGTCACTCAGTGGGCCAGGCGGGACCAGGGCTCCTAGCTCGCAGCTAGAGCCCTAACCTCGATGTCCGCCCTGATCCAGGAGCCCGGCACCTTCGGGCTCAGCCTGCCTGCAGCCTTCGCTCCAGCTCAGCTCCACACCTGGAGACGTCCTGTATTGTCAACCCGTCCCTCCCCACACAGTGCAGGAGGTCCGCCTGGGTGAGCACCTGTGCCCAGGGGTCCACCAACCCCCCTTCAGGGGCTTGCAGGGCCCCCCATCCCTCCTGCCAATTGGTGCTGGAGCCACAGGTCAGAGGGGCAGGAGGTCAGGGCCTCGATGAGGAACTCGAGCCTGGGAAGGCCGGGAGCCACGGGCGGTTCTGTAGGGGGGAGGGGACGTGAGCTCGGTGGCACCCAGCCCGGCAGTGGCCCCCGGGAACGGTGAGGACAGGGATGGGACCGTGGGGACAGGGCGGAGCAGACGGGAGAGGACACACTGCTTGGCCACCGGAAGGGGCAGCGCTGGGGCCTGTGAGGGAGGACAGGGGGTGGCAGACGAGCGCCTGCGGGTTTCAGGGGAACAGCTTGGTGGGGGATGGTGCCCCCTCCCCCGTTCAGATAAACATAGAAGCCAGGCAGGGGCGAGTCGAGTCTTGGACACACATTGTGATGGGTCCGTGGCACCGCGGGGGGCGGGGGGGTCCAGCCGAGGGCAGGAGGGCGGGTGACCAGGCCCGGGGCGGGGGTCGGGTCTGTGTGGAGGCAGAGATTCCGACACCGACCCGGGAACCTCGGGGCCCCCATCGACTCGGCGCCCTCGCTTTGTGTCCCTCGCCGGCTGGGGGTCCACCCGTCTCTGCCTGGACCTGCCAAGGGCAGCACCCGGGCCCTTTCTGACCCTGGACGCACTTACCGGCCACACGTGAGAGACGTAGTCGCAACAGAGGGAGGGAGCGAGAGGTTTAATGGTGGCTTCCTGACTGACAGGCAGCGGGACCGTCCTCCCTGTGCCCTGGGACTGTGGGGCCCGGGACGGGGCTGGTGCCCAGAGCCTCTCGTGTCCCGTGGACCGCCCCCCACCCCCCTACCCCCAACGTGGGGCAGGTGAGCGGCCGCAGCCCCAAGGGCCCAGCCCCGCACGCTCCTGGGCGAGGTCGCAGGGCAGAGGGAGACGGGCCTCCTGGGGCTCTGCAGGCACCAAAGCGGCCAGGGACCCAGGGGCGTGGCCGTCCGGTCAGAGCCTCCGGGGCCGGCCAGGCCAGCGGCCGAGGTGTCGGGGGCCGGGAGGTCGGGAGGAAGGAGTGTGAGCTGACGCTGCCGGACTGGCCGTCCCCACGCGGAGTGGCGGTGCCTGGCTCCGCCCCCCGGAGGGCGAGGACATCCCCTGGACCGGAGACCCCAGTGGACGGGCTGGAGGCCAGGACCCGCCCGCTTCCCGGGTTAAATCAGCGGGAACAAGGCCGCGGGGACGAGGACCCCCCACATGCTCCCACAGGGACGGCCGGGAGGGGCCCCGGCTGGTCCGAAAAAAAATAGCATATTAGCCTTTTATGTTTATAGATTATTATTTTTTTTATTTTTATTTTTTTACAATATGGCACCTATCATTCAGAATAGGGAAGATCATAATCCTAGATAAGAACATAGGAGAGAAATGGAAAAGTTAGAGAAAGGAAATTTGTATAAATCTTTCACTCACTTTTGAGGTAGTCAGATGCCAGGGTCCAGCCCCAGCGGGCGTCCTGCAGGGGGAGGGAGAGAGGAGATGAGGGGTCCCCGAAGCAATCCCAAGGTCTGGGCCCCCAGGGCACCCCCGAGGCCGTGGTCCCCGCAGATCCTGGAGGGACGCCCCATGTGTGGAGTCTGCAGGACAACCCCCCCTCCCCCCGCAGAGCCTGGGGAAGGGGTGCTCAGGAGGGGTACCTTCTGGGCGCCCTTATTTAAAAAAATATTTTCATTGATTTCAGAGAGAAAGGGAGGGGAAGAGAGAGATAGGAACATCCATGATGAGAGAGAATCACCCATCGGCTGCCTCCTGCACGCCCCCCACTGGGGATCGAGCCGCAATCCAGCATGTGCCCTTGACCAGAATCGAACCCGGGACCCTTCGGTCTGCAGGCCAGCGCTCTATCCACTGAGCCACACCGGCCAGGGCTGGCCCCTTATGACCTGGGCCCCGCACAGGAGAGGGAGACGAGTGTGGCCCAGGAGGTCACGGGGGCGGTGTGAGGCTGTGGGTGAGAGGAGGGGTGCGGAGGAGTCCGCCCGGCTGGACCCCGTGGGAGCTGCTGGATGGACGTGACGTCACGCAGGGCACGGGGCAAGGTGGGAACTGGAGCTGG
>NW_006286237.1:37902-38268 GCF_000327345.1 Myotis davidii
TCTGCTCCCGGGCCGTCCTCGTCCTCAGAGGCGGCATCCGCCCTAATTACCACCTCGCTGCTCCGACGCCCCTGCATTTCCTGCGGGACCCGAACCTGATCTTTGGGGGAATTAGAGCCGAGGGCCGGCCCCCCCGCGGGGCTGTCCTCCGGGCCTCCCGGCCTCTCATCTCCTGCCACCGGCTCTCAGGGGATTAGCGCGGCGCTCCCAGCCCAGAGCCGCCCAGTCAGTGCATCACGCGTCCTGTGAGCACTGCCCACGGTGCTGTAGAGACGGACAGCGGCCCCGGGAGGCGTGTCCAGGGCCGAGGGACAGGCCCGTGTGTGTGGGGGCAGCCGCAGGGGCGCCCAGAGAGCCCTCGGCAAG
>NW_006286237.1:38752-38994 GCF_000327345.1 Myotis davidii
CAGCGCTCTCCCCTGCAGGCCGTGTCTCTGGAGCCTGAGCTGGTGGACCTCGAACCCCTGGCCTCGCCTCCCCGCAGTCCTCACGGCCGCCCCGTGACCCGGTGCCCGCCCCTCTGCCCCTGCTGCCCGGGCCGCCCTCCTACAACCACGACGCGCGGGCGTGAGGACTCGCGGGAAACAGCTCGTCCTTAAAAACCACCAGCGCCCTGGGGCTGGGCCAGAACCGCCTGGGTCGGAACCGC
>NW_006286237.1:39284-40027 GCF_000327345.1 Myotis davidii
TCCCCATCTTCCCTCCACTCCCGCTCACCCCGCGCAGGGCCAGCCCGGGTGGGGGACGGGGGGCCACGCCGTGAGCAGCACACGCCCTGCGCCCCATGCCAGCCGGCTCTCCCTCTTCAAAGAGGACCAAACCCCTACATCTGAGCAGCACCGTTTCTGTCCCAGCAAACACGCTGGCTTCCTCCCCTCAAAGGGCGTCTGAGCCGGGGGATTAGGCCTAATGCCGCCGGAATCCCGGGAGGCAGCGCCCAGCGCGGGGCCTGCCAGGCTTTCAAAGGGACACACTGGCTTTCATCTCTGGGCGCACCTCGTGGTCGCCAAGTCCTAGGGGCCGAGGTGAACCTCAAAGACCCGGCAAGGCCTGTCCGGACACTCCTCCTCTCGGGGTGAAAGCTAAGACGCCCCCAGCCCAGCGGAGGCCCCTCCTCGTTTCCTTAAGGGAAACCCTCCAGACCACGAACAAGGCCAGGGACACAGCCTCCGCCCAGCGGTCAGCTGAGTGGCTTTGGGACCTGCTGTTCTGCCTCAACCCCACACCCCCTGACACCCCCTCCGTCCCCAGGTGCCCTGAGCAGGGGAGGGCTGGCAGAGGGTCCTCACCATCCAGGACCAGAGAGGACCCCTGGGCTCTACTGAGCCCTGCGGTCCCCCAGCAGCTGAGCAGTCATTGTCCTCAGAGCTGGCTTCCTCTGCCAGGAAGCCCTCCCAGATTAACACACAGGAAGAGTAAGTCCCTGGCTGAC
>NW_006286237.1:40117-40320 GCF_000327345.1 Myotis davidii
CCTAAACCTGGCAACAAATGGGGGGCATCCTGGTTTGGGGCGCCGGTAGGAGCGCAGGCCCCTCATGCTGCCCGGAAGACACCCCTCCTCCCCCGTAACCACTGTGCAGAGCTGGGTGCCCCTCAGGTCCAGTCTCACAGCCTGAACACATGCTTGATCACCAGCCCCTCCCAGGATCCCCTGCCCTGCCTCCCGGGCACCCC
>NW_006286237.1:40521-41412 GCF_000327345.1 Myotis davidii
GGACTCGATGGGGGAGCGTCCCCAGGACCCGGGGGCCAAGCGCAGACCCCAGGGCGGGCCGCCCCTTCAGGCTCCGCGCGGGAAGCCGGGAGCTGCGCATTCCGGGGAAGTCACGGGGCTGTAATCACCGCGCACCTCGCAATTACCCGGGCCAGGCTGCAATTACCGCCTCGCCCTAATCGCCGAGTGTTTATTAACGGTGCCCCCTCCCAGAGCTGCGATTACGGCGCATTAATAACCAGGTAGGCACGGGGCTTCCTCCCGCACACGGACCACCCAGCGCCAGCGCCAGCGCCACCTCGACGGGCCGGCTGGGCTCTGCACACCTCTGGCCCAACACATGAGCCGGAGGCGGGGGCAGCGGGCAGGCACGAGCCCCGAGCCACGTCACCCCCAGCTGTGCACTCGGATCTGAGCCCCTCGACCCTCATGCTGGGAGCCTGCCCCTCCCACCTCCATCCTGTGCCGGAAATGCTCTGAGCTGAAGCCCGAAATTCCTGGGGATGGCTTCTCACCCCCGAGGCTGCCCAATGCCGGACATCAGGAGCGATCCGGGCCCCTCTCCCCCTGCCTCACCAGGCGCACAGGGCAGCCCCCACGAGGCAAAAGCAGGAGTCTGGCCCGGCCCGTGTGGCTCAGTGGTTAAGCATCAACCTATGAACCAGGAGGTCAGGGTTCGATTCCTGGTCAGGGCACCTGCCCGGGTTGCGGGCTCCGTCCCCAGTGTGGGGTGTGCAGGAGGCAGCCGGACCATGATTCTCCCTCATCATGGATGTTCCTCTCCCTCTCCCTCTCCCGTCCTCTCTGACATCAATAGTCTGGGTGACGCAGGGCGCACGGAGCAGGAGGGGGAGCTGGGGCCTGGGGGAGGGCAGGACACCCCTCCCACCC
>NW_006286237.1:41422-44985 GCF_000327345.1 Myotis davidii
GTTGGGCTTGCGGATCAGCGGGTCCACCAGCATCAGGAAGGCCATGTACAGCAGCAGGGCGCCCACCACCGACAGGTAGATGACGATGATCACCTGGGGGACGGCCGCCCTGTGACCAGCCGGCGACAAGAACTGGCGAAGCGTGTGGATCGGGGCGCCCTGGGATGCCCGGGTGGCGGTGGGGAACGGTCCGGCTCAGGGCGGACAGCTGCGCACACTACGCAGGGGGAGGGGCTGGGCTCGGAGGCGGAGGAGGAGGAGGAGGATGGACCCGGGGCTCCCCCCACCCCCCACGGCTGGGAGCAGGACGGCTGAGAGGGAATCTTCAGATCTGGGGACGCAGCGCCCAGTGCGGGGACGGGCACCCCGCAGGGAGCGGAGGAGAGCCGGGGTCAGGATGGTGACCCTGAATCTCCTGCTGTAGGGAGAGCCTCCCGGCTGGAGTGGGGTTTGTTTTACAGAAAAGCCAGCTTCAGCCCGGCCGGCGTGGCTCAGGGGTTGAGCGTGGATCTAGGAACCAGGAGGTCAGGGTTCGATTCCCGGTCAGGGCACATGCCCGGGTTGTGAGCTCCATCCCCAGTGCGGGGCGTGCAGGAGGCAGCGGGTCCATGATTCTCTCTCATCACTGATGTTCCTCTGTCTCCCTCTCCCTCTCCCTCGGAAATCAATAAAGATATTTATTAATCAAGAAAGAAATCAATCGATAAATACTGGACCAGGAAATCGGTACGCAGGGCCTGGCTGCGGACAGTCGGCACCCGGACTAGGGGGCCACGGAGGCTCTGGGGCAGAGGGAGGGACAGGCCCTGGTCCTCACTCCCTGTGGCGAGCCCACGCCCACACTCCTGTCCTGAGTCCACCCAGGGATGTAGCAGCACAAGGGTCAGGGGCGCCCCCAGGGGACCAGCCCAGCGTTCCCTCCATCAGACGGCGGCGAGCTCTGACCTGCCCGTGAGCAGCACCCGGCAGGGCACAACCTCAGAGGCAGGGGAGGATGCCGACTGGTGGCTGGAAGGAGAGAGAGGAAGACAAGAACTGGGGGAAACCGGGCGTCTCCCAGGCTCTCACCCCCAGTGTCAGGGGAGCCCCAGGTCAGAGGTCGCAGGACGGCTGGCTCCAAGGAGTGGGAAGTGGGTCCCGGAGTCTGGGACAGGCCTGCCCAGAAGCTCATTCCACAGCCGCTGGGAACGTTCCGGAATGAAGCCCAAGCCTGCGGGTGTGGGCGGCCAGGGCTTGGGGTAGGGGTGCGGCGCGAGCGGTCACCTTGATGGTGGTGGTGCTGCGCTCCTCGTACTGGCACTCGCACAGCAGGCAGTAGGCCTCCACGTCATGACCGGGCACCGGCATGGGCTCCACCACGTGCAGGCAGTTGCTGCAACAGACACGCACGGCCGTGGGCGCGGGCACCGTGGGACCCGGCCCCGGCATCCGTCTGGTGTGGGCTGGCGTCCATCTGCTTCTTCCCAGGTGCCCTTGGAACTGCGACCGCACCAGACGAGGTCCTGGGCCCCGCCCCCAGGACTGCACGTCTCAGGCCTTTGTGAACCAAAGAAAACCTTTGGGGGGGATCTGATGGACAGCATGGTGACTGCATTAACCAGTGGACTGTGCACTCGAAAGGTGCTGAGCCCGGCCGGCAGGGTGAGCGTCCACCTAGGAACCAGGAGGTCAGGGTTCGATTCCCGGTCAGGGCACACGCCCGGGGTTGCGAGAGATTTTAAATGTTCTCACCACACACACACACTTGGTAACTGCGTGAGGCCTGGAGGTGCTCACTAGCCCTGCATACACGTATCAGATGGCCGCTGGGCCTGCATCTCGAGCTCACACAAGGCTGCATGTGGCTCACACCTCAATGAAGCCGGGGGAGCAACCACCAAACGCTGGGGGGCAGGAGGTGCAGGGAGCCCCCTGACCGTCCCACTCCACACCCCAAGAGAGGCAACACTGACCCGGACCCCCGTGAAGTGTGAATCCCCCCTTCTGTGTTCGGCTTCCTCCGGGACTGGGCGAGAACGGGGCGCCCCAGTTCCCCAGAACCCCGCAATAGAAACCCCGCTCCCTCCACCCACACGGACACCCCGGGCCCCCAGCCCGACCTCAGCCCACCCTGAGCGTCAGGGATCCCCCGGGGCGGCCGCGCACGCAGCCTTACCAGTCCTTCTGCGACACGTTCTGCTTGTAGATGTGCCCGCTGATGTTTCTGTACGGCGGGCAGATGCATTTGCACCGGATGTCCTCGGAGCTCTGCCGGAGGAGGGGAGCGGGCGTCAGGGGGGCCCTGGGCCCAGGGTCTAGCAAGACTCCAACTCTCGGCTCCCTGCTCCCTCCAGGAGGCGGCCACCATGGGGGATGGGGTGTTCACCAACCCCACGGACCCGGATCACATCACCCCCACCCCCAAGGTCAGCAAAGAGTGACTTCTGCAGGGACAGAGAGCTGGCTAGGGCTGCCCTCCCCAGGAGGACGCCGAAGGATCGGGGCGTCGGTAACCTGAGCCCACACCTGTGTGTGCACCTCTGTCCAGTCGCCCTGGCGGCTGGCCTCTTCGCCCCTTTAGCTCCAACGTCCCAGGCGAAGACGGGGGAGAGGATTGGGGTGAGTGGGACAGAGTGGGCCGCTTCCATGGGGTTACTCGAGCTGCCCCTCCGAAGCCATAAGGGATGAGGCCACGAGTATTCTCACCCCAGTTCGGGATTCCCCAGAGGCAGGAGAAGCAACCAGAGTGGCCCCAAACCCGGGTTAAATTCCTGACGTAATTGCCGACCGGTCTTCCCCAGAAACATCTCAATCAACCAATCAGGGGTTATCAAAGCCTCCCTGATGGTCAGAACCTGAACCTGCACAGACCTAAGGTCGGGGTCATTTACCCCGAAAGAGTGGGGGGGAACTTCAGGAGGCCCAGCCCGCGGGTTGGGGGACCCTTCCCACGCAGGAACTTCCACCTGGGGCCCCCGCCGGTTTGGCTCAGTGGATAGAGTGTCGGCCCACAGGCCAAAGGGTCCCGGGTTCGATTCTGGTCAAGGGCACATCTGCATTGCTCGGTGGCAGGTCCCTGTGGGAGGCAACCAATCAATGTCTCTCTCTCTCTCTCCCTCTCTCTCTCTCTCTCTCCCCCTCTCCCCGTAAATAATGGAAAAATATCCTCAGGGGAGGATTAAAAAAACACTCAAAAACCTCCACCTGGGAGCACCTGACACCAGAGGGCGCTGCTACGGTTACTAGAACCACCAGGTGACCCAGGAGCAAAAGGAAGGTGTGGACAACTCAGGGGGTGCCCCCCACAACCCCAGGCTGGAGCACACCCGTCCCCTCACCCCAAGGACTGAGATCTGGCCTCCGAGGGACCCCCTACCCCGCCCAAAGGCAGGGCCGCCCAGAGAGAGGGCGGGCGCCCCGCGCACAGCGGGCCCCACAGGTGCTGCAGGCTCCGCCCTCACCTTGTTGGCCCGGGCGGGGGGCGCCAGCAGACAGCCGAGCGCGGCCACGACGCACAGGAGCTTCATGGTGGGCAGCCTGGGGGAGACCCGACACCTGCGGGGGGAAGCACGGGGGTCAGCGGG
>NW_006286237.1:45366-46425 GCF_000327345.1 Myotis davidii
CCCGAGAGGAGGCGAGCGGGGACCGTCGGCGGCTTTGCGAACGGGCAGCGCGAGGAGGGGCCCGGGAAGCAGCGCGGGGACCCCCGGGTTCTAAAACTGGGGGTTCAGGGAGGGGCTCAGAGGGCTCCGTCCTGGGGTTGCCAAGAGGAAGCGCCTTATGTTAGAACGAGCCACACACAACCACAGACCACAGCAAAAAAGACGGTTCCGGGGCTTTGTCCGCAAAAACCTTGACGTTTTCTTTAGGGACGTGAGGGAGTGGAGCCCGAATAGACCCGCAAAACATGAAATATTTTAGTAACCGGCTGGCGCGTGCCGTGAGATGGAAAAAAAAAAAAAAGCTTGAAAATCGCTGCTTTAAGGGTATTGAGCAGGTCGGAACCAGGCGAATCGGTAACATCTGGGTCAATGTCATTGTCAACGAGCACCCCGCACTGCCCCCTGGCGGCCACGGGAGACATGGCTCCGGGCTGCGCGGCTCACGCCACACGGAGGTCTTCCTCCCAGGCTGGTGGTTAGACCAGAATCAACGCTGCAGGAGTCAGGGTTTTGGGGTGCCTTCTAAGGAGAAGTCATTGTCCCGGCCCTGGCTGGTGTGGCTCAGTGGATAGAACGTCGGCCTGCGAACTGAAGGGTCCCAGGTTCGATTCCCGGTCAGGGCACATGCCCCGGTGGTGGGCTCGATCTGTGCAGGAGGCAGCCGATCCATGGTTCTCTCTCATCATGGATGTTTCTCTCTCTCTCTCTCCCTCTCCCTTCCTCTCTGACATGAATAACAATATATATGTTTTTTAAAGATCCAGAAGAGGCGTCAGTCCCTGCACCAGACTCCTTTGCGCACCTGCCCCCCTCGGCAAGAAAGGTCAGGATGCCTGGATGGTCAAGCCAAGGTCAGCCCCAAGGTGAGATGGGAGGGTCCTCGCCCACCTCCAGCCGCCTCTCTCGCGCCCAGGATGGCACCGCCGCACTCAGGGCGCGATATGTGATGAGGAGCCACCCTCGATTCCTTCTCATTTATCTCTAGAGGTGAGAATCGCACCCCGCTCCCTCCCCCGCCCC
>NW_006286237.1:47622-51221 GCF_000327345.1 Myotis davidii
TCTCTCTGGGCCTCAGTATTCCCACCTGGCCAATGGGTTGAACGACACCCGACGCCCCTCACTGCCTTGGACGGATAAACGAGAGGCTGCGAGGGAGGGTTTGCAAAGTGGTCCAGGGAGACAGGTTCCTTCCGTCTGAATCTCCCGCCCGTCTTGTTCGCTTACCCAGGATGCAAAAGTCATTTTTATTTTTATTTATTTTTAAAAATATATATTTTTATTGGTTTCAGAGAGGAAGGGAGAGGGAGAGATAGAAACATCCGGCAGCTGCCGTGGGCTCGGCCTGCGACCGTTTCCAATCAAACTTCTCGGACAAAACAAACTGCGCGAGACGAGGCCCGGGGGCCCGTTGGCGGAGTCTGCAGGGTGTGTGGCTCCTTTTCCCCCCCCAGGGCCAGCTGTCCACCCATGGGCAGTGCCAGGCGGCCTGTGACGGGGAGTGGGGCTCGCGCTGGGTTTCAGGGTTTGTCCTTGGAGGGGATCACCTCTGAGCTGGTCCTTGGGGGCCACGGCAGGAGCCTGCAGGGCAGCTCGGCCAGGCCCTGGCTGCCACGAGGTCCTGTTGATGGGGCATTAAAAATAGATTGCAAACAAATACATCATTCTCTGTGGATTCCTGGCCATTTGCCCCTGACCTCGCCTCCTGGGGGCCCTGGAGACGGGGCTGGATGTGCTCAGATTCCCTGGGGCTCTGGCCTCCCTGCCTCCCCGCCTCCCCGCCTCCCCGCCACGGGTGACTGCCTGCCCCGTGTTCCAGCATCTCCTCTCCTCCCCGGTGGGTGTCCCTGGCGGTCAGCAGCCTGGGTGGCTCCTCGGGTATGAGAGCTGAGAGGCACTAAATCTTCTCCGTCCGCCAGGGCGCCGCCCGCCCCAAAGTCCTTCCACAGGGAAACCCTGTCCCTCCTCAGACATCGGCCTGGGTGGGCGAGGGGCTCGACCCCAGCGCCCGCGGTCCTGAGACAGAGGCCCTCTTGCCCTCCTGTCCGCCGCATGCCATGCGTTTAACAGGCTCGGGTCGCTGCCTGGGGGGACACCCAGGGGTGAGGGAGAGAGAGAGGAAGGGGTGGGTGCCGCGAGGACGCTCAGAGGCGTGGGGGGAGGAGAAGGCCCTGTCCCCAGCGAGCTGGCGGGGCTGTGTGGGTGGCAGGAGGGACAGGGGGACAGGACCAAGGCCCAAACCTTGGCCAGCGGCCTTGCGTCTGTGGCCACGACGGAGTGGGGGAGGGCAAGCGGGCAGAAGGTCGAGAGGGCCTGCCACCAGCCGTGAGCAGTGGAGCTCGGCTGGGAGACGATGGCGATTCGGGCACAGGAGGCGGCCTCAGGACCAGGCTCAGGGGCAGCAAAGGAGGCCCCGGGTTCGAGGGCCCAGTCCTCAGAGGCACACGGGCTCGGACGAAAGCACCACCAGGGGGACTTGCTCTCTCTCGATCAGACCCAGGCCCAGCCGGCGGGGCTCAGGGGTTGAGCGTTGACCTATGAACCAGGAGGTCAGGGTTCGATTCCCGGTCGGGGCCCGGGTTACGGGCTCGATCCCCAGCGTGGGGCGTGCAGGAGGCAGCCGATCCGTGATTCTCTCTCATCGTGGATGTTTCTCTCTCTCTCCCTCTCCCTTCCTCTCTGAAATCAATAAAAATAGATATTTTTTTTAAACTCTCACACTACGCACGAGGTCAGAGGTCAGTTTTCTCATCCCCGTAATTTTTGTAAATGAACCCAGGAGCCCCCGCCCCCACCTGAGGTCGGAGATCACATTGGCCCCAGCCTCCAGCGGAGAGAACTTGGAGCACAGAGGAGCCATCGTGGGGGACAGAGAGGGACGCCCACCGAGAAGGTGACCACGGGGGGGGGGCGAGGGGGGGCTCAGGGCAGCACCTCCAGCCCCAGTCCCGGGAAGACCCGGTGAGAAGGCCCCGGGGAACCTTCCCCAGCGAGGATGGGAGACCCCAGCCACCGTCTCGGCCACGGCCACGAGACGGGACCACGGACGGCCCTCGGGGCCCCAGCTCCCTGCAGCCACCAGGCCGGAGGCCCTGTCAACAGGCCTCTAATCGGGTTCCTCGGGGCACCATCGGTCACCAGGCACCAAAGCCCTTTCCGCCTCGGTCTTAATGAGGCTCAGCCGCCCCTGTCAATCTCCCCGGAGCCGCGTCCATCTAGACCGCGGCTGACAGGTGGCCCCTGGGACCAGAGGTCTCCGTGGAGCCCGGGCCCTGCCCGCCGGGGGCTCGTCCAGAGTGAACTGCAGGCCGGGGCGGGGGAGGGGGAGCACAGAGGGACCGGGGAAGGGAAGTGGGGGCCCGGGGAGGCCGGCCCCTGGGTTCGAGGTCCCTTGTGCAGGCCAGCGGGGCCTCTGGGAGGTGTCATTGAGCTCACACACCTGTCCTTACACACCTGCCCTCGCACACCTGGTCTCGTGAGGGCTGGGATACACTCCCTGGCACCCTCTCCCTCCTCCTTCCTCCTTCCTCTCCCTCCCTCTCTCTCTCTCTTTCTCTCTCTCTCCCTCTCTCCCTCTCTCCCATTCTTAACCAGAAGAAAAGTCATAAAGCCTTCCTTCCTTCCTTCCGTGTCACCTTTATCGCCCTCTCCCCCTCCCTTCTTCCTCCCTCTTCCGTGTCTCTGGCCCTCAAGGAGGAAGCCCTTAGGGGACCCTGGCCAGGGCTGCAGCCAAGGGGACCAGCTCTCTCTCGTGCTACACGTGGGAGACGCCCCGTGATTGTCCGGGTAAAGGTCTCCGTGTCCAGCTGACCACTCGGCCACTGGCCGGGCTCCGGCCACGGCCCACACTCCCGGAATGTGGAATTTAATCTTCGGAGAAGGAACGGACACTCATCCGGGGCCGCGTTGGGAAATCAAACGGGCGGGAACGGGTGGTGGGGAGAACGGAGGAGGAGGAGGTCAAAGACGCCGTGTGTATCTGGGACCAGAAGTCCCGGCGGCGGGCGTGGCGGCTCCCCCTGCGCACGCCTCGCACACCAGCGAGCAGACGACGCCCACAAGGTGAGAGCCCTCCTCTCCCTTCACTTTTTATTGATTTTAAATATATTTTTATTGGTTTCAGAGAGGAAGGGAGAGGGAAGGAGAGAGAAACATCAACGATGAGAGAGAATCAGTGATCGGCTGCCTCCTGCACACCCCCCACTGGGGATCGAGCCTGAAATCCGGGCCTGTGCCCTTGACGGGAATCGAACCCGTGACCGCCTGGTTCATAGGTCAAGCCACGCCGGCCGGGCCTGCCCTGGAGTTTCTTCAGTGGGAGGCTGACAGGTACCTCTCCTCCCTGGGACCTCAGGTGCCCGATGAGCCCCAGAGCCCTGCCCAGCCCGGGGCTCAGGCCCTCCTGGGTGCCCTCCTGGGTGCCCTCCTGGGTGCCCTCCTGGGTGCCCGGCTCTGGCGCGGGGCCCGGGGCCAGGCCGCTGGGCAGGGATGGGGTTTCAGCCTGAACTTTACGGCCAGCTGTGTGGCCGGGCTGCTGGGAATCTGAGAAGCCGGTGCCAGAGGGACGACGCTGACCCGGACAAGGAGACGGACGCTCTCGCCCTTAAACCCCAGGCCGGGCCCGCGGCGTGGGGCGTCCTCCCCGGCCCGGCTCGCTGGCC
>NW_006286237.1:51285-53200 GCF_000327345.1 Myotis davidii
GCCTCCCAGGAGGGGGCTAGGGTTACGCCCGCCGCGGGCAGAGGCGTGTGAAATGTCACCAGCCCCACGGCTCTGGGCAGCGGGAGGACCGCTGAGAGCACCTGTCAGCGGCTCGCGTGGTGGCCGGAGGCTTCCAGAAAAGGCGGGGCCAGGGCTCAGTAGTCCCTCCCGTCCCCTCCCGTCCGTCCATCTGTCCCTCTGCCCGTCGCAGGGGCAACTTGGCATCTGATCCAGGACCCGGCACGCAGCGGACAGCGGGCACCCTCGTGGACAGAGGACGGAGGCTGGCGGGGTCCCCTGGACCCGGCTCGGTTCTGGGAGCCCTAAAACTCGTGTCTATCTGTCTATGGCAGCGAGGGGGACCCCAGCTCGGTGCAGGGCAGGAGGCACCCCCAGTGCGGCCGGCTGGTGGTCTCTGGGCTTCAGGGGAAAAGTAACGGCTCCTGGGGGCCAATGGGGCCCCTCATACGCAGAAGGGCTCCCCCTCCCCGTCCTGGGGCTCAGGAGGTCCCCGGGAGCCCAGACCTCCCTGCGACGGAGACACTGAGGGGCGACGAGATTGCCCTCCTGGGGACACCCTGTTCGACCCCGTTTCTGCCCTGGGCCAGAGCGAGCTTTTAAAGATGCCAACTGGGCCCGGCCGGCGGGGCTCAGGGGTTGAGCATCGACCTATGAACCAGGAGGTCACAGTCTGACTCCCGGTCGGGGCACAGGCCCGGGGTGTGGGCTCCATCCCCAGTGTGAGGCATGCAGGAGGCAGCTGATCCATGATTCTCTCTCTCTCCCTCTCCCTTCCTCTCTGACATCAATACAAATATCTTTAAAAAAAACAAACATTTAAAACTGAATTGCGTCCTGTCCTCCCACCAGCCGAAAGGGGGCTGCTTCGCCCTGAGGACAGAGACCGAGTCGTCAGTGATTCCCAAAGCCGCCCGTGCAATCGCACCCCACCCCACCCCTGTCCCGGCACCCCCAGCCCCCCACTCTCGGCCAGACCCCCGGGGCCTGCAGGGGCCTGGTCTGCGCACCTGTGAATTCCGGGGCCCCACACGGGGCAGGTGCTTGGCATGTATTTGCTGAATAAATAAGACGCCTGCCTCTGACCCACAGGATTGGAAACACGGGGTGCGGGGGGGGGGCACCCAAATCCACACGTCCACACACACACCCCTCCCCCCCAAGAGCACACAGGCTCTTTGCTCACCAGGACGGGGGACCCTCAGTGTCCCCTCAAAGGCAGCTCGGGCCCCGGTTTCCTTGACGTCCCTCCGTCCGCACCTGGAGAGCAGGTGGCTTTGTCACCTTGTCACCTGGTCTCCTGCCCTCCGCTCTCAGGAAGGGGATCTGGGACCAGCCCCAGTTCCCACCTTCCCTCCCCTCCCACCCGCCCTCCACCCAGCTGGCCGGTCTCCCCTTCTGTCCTGAGAAAGCTCCCCTCCCCCAGGAAGGCCTCCTGGCTGCACGACTCCCAGGGCCTCCTTCTGTGTAGGGGAGTGGACCCTCCCCCTCTGGTGGTGGTGTCTGTGGGGTCCCGCCCTCTGGCCCGTCTGGAACTGGGACTCGCTCCCCACCTGTGGGGCCTGTGTGGGGGCGCGTTGGGCTGCGATTCCCAGGGGGGCCGGCGGCTTTTATGCGTCTGTGTGACAGCGGGATCCGGGGTCCCCGGGGACCGGCTTAGCTGTAAAGCTGGGGCCTCGGACAAGGAGACGCCCCCGCGGAGGGGGTCATCCAAGTGGCACAGCCCGAGGCAAACACCCCTAAGCCGGCCCGGTGGCCTGGTGGCGAGCCGAGAGCTTTGCAAGGCCAGGCGTTGGAGGAACCAGATGTCCTGGGACCCTCCTTCCATCGCTGACCTCCGGGAGGGGGGGCCTACGCCTGGGGGGCCTCGTCCTGCCAAGCAGGGCTGGAGGAGGAG
>NW_006286237.1:53587-53880 GCF_000327345.1 Myotis davidii
GAGGGCTGCGGGTCCCGGTCCCGGGGGCAGAAGCCTCATTGGGGGGCTGGAGTGTGGACACGAGGGTTCATCTACACCCCCCCCAACCGTCCAGTGGAGGCCACGGTGCACGGGCTCCGACCAGCCAGCCAGGCTCTCGCCCATGCGGCCTTGACCTTGCACCAACTCTGGCTTCTTCCTGAAGAGCAGGGGGATCCCCAGGGTGAGCTGGCTTCACGTGGGAGCCCCCCCAATCCCGTGCGTAGGGCTCTGCGCCTCGCTCCTTGCCGGCTGCTCCCTGGAAGTGGGGAAGG
>NW_006286237.1:53907-56401 GCF_000327345.1 Myotis davidii
GTGGCAGGCGGGCCCCTCCCCAGGGCAGGGCTCCGGGCAGGAAACGGCGTCTGGGGACCAGAACGCTGTGGCCGCAGAGCAGGGACAGCCCCATGGGGGGCGGGCGGCTGGGGAACCCTTTCAAGACGGCCCCTCCCCTCCATTCAGGGGTCTCTCCCAGCCCAGAGCCTGTGCCCTCTCCCGGGGGGCACTTCCGCGCGGCCACGATGGACCGGACCGAGCGAGAGGAAACTGGGGGGACGGGTGGTGGGAAGAGGCTGAGGTCACCTGTCCGCCTGACGTGGTAACTCGCCGGCCTCGGGGGGCAGACAGATTCACGGGGACCAGGGCCCGGGAGCAGCCAAGTAGGGGGCTTCCTGCAGGCCTGGCCCTCGACGGGCTGAGCCCAGACGGGCTGAGGGTGGGAGGGAGGGGCAGCCGGGCCCCCTGGGAAGCCTGTGTGTCCCTGAGAAAGTCACGCCCAAGGTCAAGGCCGCCAGCCCGGCCCGTGTGGCTCAGTGGTTGAGCATCGACCTCGGACCCAAGAGGCCAAGGTTCAACTCCTGGTCAGGGCGCAGGCCCGGGTGCGGACTCGACCCCCAGGAGGCGGCCAGCCCATGATTCCCTCTCATCATGGATGTTTCTCTCTCTCTCCCCCCCTCTTCCCTCTCTTCCCCCTCCACCCCCCACTCCAACCGCTTCCTCTCGGAAATCAATAAAAATATATTTTTTAAAAAAGTCGAGGGAACCAGGCTGTCAGAGCGGGAAAACCCTGGAAGCCGGGGGCTTGGGCTCCTGAGGCTTGAGGAGGCGGCCTCGCCCCGGGCGTCCCCCCGGGGACCAGGCCACCAGACGGGGTGAGAGCTCACCCACCTGTCCCCTGTGCCTGGGCCACTGGGCAGCATAGGAGCCCCTCAGCCTCCGGGAGATCCGTGTCGCCGGGGCCAGGGACTGCAGGAAACCCGGCGTTCGCTGGGGTTGGACAAGCTCCCAGGGGCAGCGGCAACTGGACCCGGGTCCCCCAGATACGGGCCGGGGCCCTGATGCTGTGGGGGGAGGGCCGGGGTGAGACCCGCTGACTACCTGCCTGCCCAGAACCAATTCCTCCTCCTGTTCCCAGGACCCATCACCTGTCACCCTCAGGAGCCCAGGAGCCAGACCATGGCAGGTGAGGGGCAGGGCGGGGAGGGCTCAGGGCCCTGGGAGCTCACCAGTGTCCACATTCCCTCATTTCCACTTGGGGTTTTGAGTTGTTTCCCTGAATAAAGGGGTCCCCCTGGCCGGTGCAGCTCAGTGGTGGAGCATCGACCCATGAACAGAAGGTCACGGTTGGATTCACGGTCAAGGGCACACGCCCGCGTTGCACGCGATCTCCAGTGGGAGGCGTGCAGGAGGCCGCTGATCCATGATTCTCTCATCATGGATGTTCCTCTCTCTCCCTCTCCCTTCCTCCCAGAAATCAATACAAATATATTCTTAAAAGATAAAAAATTAAAGGGCTCAGAGTCCCCCCTGCTCCCCCACCTCCCCATGCAGGTCCTGTTTCCCGGCCAGGTGTGCCCCCCCTTCTCCTTCTCCAGCTTCTCCCAGGGACACTCCCGGGGACTCCCCAGGGGGCCCTGCCCATGTCCCGGGGCCTCCAATGGCTGCTGGTTTCCCTAGAAAAGTCAGGCGTGCCTCCCACAGGCCGGAGCTGCGCGTCTGTCCCGCCCAGCACGGGGCCAGGGAGCCTGTCCGGGGTCCGTTCTCCCCTGTGGGGAGGGCCCCTCACGAAGGGGGGGCAGGCCCATCTCCCTGTCTCCCGTGTCCACAGGGAAGTCGGTCAAGAAGCACGGGGTGACCACGCGGCAGCTGGTGGACGAGGTCCCCGAGGGGTGCAGCCTGCCGGACTTCGAGCAGAAGCCGGTCACCATGGCGCTGGCCGAGGGTGAGGCCCCGTGTGGGGGGGCCCCGAGGGAACCCCGCTCCCTCCTCCAGCATGCACAGCCCCCGTCCCCAAGTCCTCACCAGCCAGGCCACATCTGCCTGCACTGAGGGGGGGAAGGGGGTGCCTGCCTGGGTCCCCAGAAGGCGATGGGAGGGTCTAGGGAATGGACACTGGGTGCTGGGAGAGCAGAGGGGGCCTTGAGGGGGAGCTGCCCCCAGCTTGGGGTCTCCCTGAGGCCCGGGCCCCGTGTCTCAGGACCAGCGCCTCCGGGCACCCAAGAGCTACCCCTTCACATGGCTGTCACTCCCGCCCAGAGAGTGACACGGACCCACAAAAAGACCCACCCCCCCAGACTTGGGAGAGTCCTTCAGGCCCAAGAAAAGGTCCTTCCCTCCGGGGCCCTGTTCACTCACCGTGGCCTTCAAGGCCCCCGGCTCTTGCCAGGCGGGGACCGGGCACCTGGACTGGGCACGGGGACTGGGCACTGGGAGCCTGCCTCGTCCCCTTGAGTCGGGGACGGCGGCCGGGCCCCCTTCCTGACATGGGGTGCAGAGGGGGGCGGGATGCCTGGAGCCTTGAGGGTGAGGG
>NW_006286237.1:56609-59075 GCF_000327345.1 Myotis davidii
CCCCCCTCCCCCGTCTCGTTCGGCCCCTCCAGGGGCTCCCCGTTCTCCCTGCACCCCCAGTTCCCAGAGGAGGCTGCGTCCAGGAGGCGGGAGGCAGGTGTGGGCCTGGCAGGCTCGCAGTACCTGCTCCGACCACCTGGGGGCGCGGTGACAGACGCACAAGGAAAGCTATGGAGCCAGGCGGCTGGGTGACAAGCCCAGGGGCACCCCGTCTTTGATTGACAAGCTACTTAATTTTTTCTTTTTTAAAAAAAATATATTTTTAATGATTTCAGAGAGGAAGGGAGAGAGAGAGAGAGAGAGAGAGAAAACATCCATGATGAGAGAGAACCATGGATCGGCTGCCTCCTGCACGCCCCGCACTGGGGATCGAGCCCACAACCCGGGCCTGTGCCCTGACCGGGAATCGAACCCTGACCTCCTGGTTCCTAGGTTGGCGCTCTCCACTGAGCCACGCTGGCCGGGCAATTTGGATCTTTATAACGTCGTTCGCGGGCCGTACGCAATGATCCGCTTAAAAACCAGCCTGCCCTCTGTGGTCAAATACTTAACGAACTCACGTCTAATGCCTTGGCGGGGCCAGATCCAATGATTTCTCGGGCCTCCTCCGGCCCTCGGGCCGACATTCCCCACCCCTGGGGGGGGCCTAGCCCACAGCCAGGCCGAGTAACAGGGGAGGGGGAGTGCCAGGGCCCCCACCCCCCGACCCCCCGACCCCCGTGCTTGGCACCCCCTGCAGATCAACAAGCTGACGGGCGAGGACACGGACAAGTACTACTGCGTTGCCGTGAACCCCTACGGAGAGGCCGTGTGCTCCGCACGGCTCACCGTCATCGAAGGTGGGGTCCCCCGGCACCCCGCCTGCCTCATTGGTGCTCAGGCCCCTGGAATGCCCAAGAGGAGTCAGAGGCCTCGCTGTTGGGGGGAACGGGGGAAGAGGGGGCATAAGTGATGGAGACGGGGGTTGTGAATGGCTGCAGGTCCAGCCACACAGCTGGTTGGCAAAGTGGGGCCTCACCCTGACACGGCAGCTCTCAGGGGAGGAGAGAGCAGCTGCCCTTCAGATGGGGCTCAGCTGTGGCCCCAGGGGTCCCTGGTCCCTGAGGGAGGGGTCCCCCTGAAGCTCTGGGGTACCCACGTGTATGCCGGGCAGGCCCTCCATCCCGCTCATCCCGGCTGCTGGGCTGTCCCCACGCCTCAGGGGATGGGGAGGGGGGGTTTGGGACCCTGGCCGGTGCTCAGCCATCTTGGGGAGACCACCAGTGTGTCTGGCTTCTCCCCTCCCTGCCCACATGGACTCCCCCCTCCTCCTCCCCGACGGTGCAGTTGGCTTTCGGAAGAAACGGAAGAGGAACACGGAACCCCAGGAGGGTAGGTCGAAGGATTGTCCTTGGGGCCTTTGGGGGGTGGGCTACTCCTTGCCTGGCGCCCCCCCCACTTGGCTGGGCCCCCCCCCACAGAGGCCTCAGGGGTCCAGTCCATAGGAGGGTGCCTTTTGATCTTTTAAAAATATAGATTTTTTTTATTGATATCAGAGAGGAAGGGAGAGGGAGAGAGAGAGAGAGAAACATCAATGAAGAAAGAGAATCATGGATCGGCTGCCTCCAGCTCGCCCCCTCCTGGGGATGGAGCCCGCACCCTGGGCATGTGTCCTGACGGGGAATCAAACCGTGACCTCCTGGTTCATTGGCCATCACTCAACCACTGAGCCACACGGGCCGGGCCCCGTGAGGGCCCCTTTCCACAGCTCCGTGTTGTTGGCCACGGACCACACGCCCTCCTCCCATCCCCTCCTCACCCGCCCGCTCCCTGGGGACGGGGCCTCATTGCCTTCCTTTTGCAGACCTCAGTAAGGAGCTGATGGACTTGCGGAGGATGCTGAGGAAGAGGTGGGTGTGGGGGTCCGTGGGGGGCGGGGAGGGTGTCCTATCCCCAGCTGCCTCCATGAGCACTTGGGGCTCAGCCCTCGCTCCGCCCTGAGCAGGGGCAGGGCGGCTGGACCGCAGGTACGGTGGGAAGAGGGGTGCTCAGTGGTGGGCACACTGGGTGCCCTTCTGCCACATCTGAGCTCCCCTCTGGGGCCCGGTTGGCTCGTTGGGGCGACGGGGCGGTCAGCCAGGACAGTGCGTTTAAAGCAATAGGACCGTCGCCCCCAAAGGCATCTCGCGGGGATCCTCCCAGGAAGCTGGAGAGGTGGTGGGTCCCAGGCCCCAGTCTGTGCGCCCCTTTCCCGGGGTGCAGGGAGGACAGCGCCCCGGGCCCCTGGGGGTGTCCGCTCCTGAGGCTCCCCTGGCCTCTGACCCGGGGCCCTGCCCCCAGCGCCCCGCCTCCCAAGAGGAAGATGGACCCCGAGCAGGTGTGGCAGCTGCTGATGTCGGCCGACCGGAAGGACTATGAGCGGCTGTGCATCCAGTACGGCATCGCGGACTTCCGCGGCATGCTGCGCAAGCTGGAGAAGATGCGCCG
>NW_006286237.1:59144-60123 GCF_000327345.1 Myotis davidii
CAGGCGGCGTCTGGCCAGGGACCCCAGTTTCCGAGCCGATGTCCTGGCTTTGGACCTGCCCCGATCCTAACTCTGGGCTTTGGAGAAGTGAGGGCTGCTTGTTTGCCCGGGATTTGGGGGGCCCGGCGCCTGAGGGGTTGCAGTGCCCTGAAGAGAGCCCCCCGGTGGGTCTGCCTCCCCTAGTACGTCAACGCCGTCTCCAACACGAAGCAGATGAAGGTCACTAAGGAGGGCGTGGCGTTCTTTGAACTGGATCTGGACCTCAAGGACCCCGAGAGCAACGTCTACCTGTACAAGGTGAGGCTGGGGGGCCGCTGGCAGGGGTCTACGGGTCCTGGGGGCGAGGACTGTGGGTAACCTGCCCCCCCCCCGGGAATAACTGAGGGCACAGGTGTGAGCCCCTTGTCCCCTGGAGTTCCTGCTTGGAGTCATAGACTCTTACCTCTCATGGAGCCACCAGGTTCTCCAGCCAGGACACGGCTCAGTGGATAGAGTGTCGGCCTGCAGACTGAAGGGTCCCGGGTTCGATTCTGGTCAAAGGCCACATGCCTGGGTTTCGGGCTCGATCCCCAGTAGGTGGCGCGCAGGAGGCAGCCGATCCCTGATTCTCTCTCGCCGCTCCAACCGCGGAGCCAGACGGCCAGGGCAGTTCTATCTCGTTCTAACGTCCGTTATATTATCTACTTACTCCTGGCCGGGTGCACGGATTCGTGCGCATTGAAGATCCGTGCGGTAATTACATCGCTGCAAAAAATTACATGTCAAAGCAGTGCATGTAATGCAGTATCATAAAATCAAAACACAAAATACTTTAATATCGCTCTTCGCCAGCGAGAGCTTCACATGGATCACACATGTGCGAGTCAGCGTTTATTTTTAAATTGCCAGCGCACGTCATGTGTACCGGTCGGCAGGTCGGACGGACAGTTGGACGGTCAGACAGTCAGTCACTTAGCCTTTTATATAGGTAGATGGTGCT
>NW_006286237.1:64496-65167 GCF_000327345.1 Myotis davidii
CTGGGGGGCCGCTGGCAGGGGTCTGCGGGTCCTGGGGGCGAGGACTGTGGGTAACCTGCCCCCCCCCGGGAATAACTGAGGGCACAGGTGTGAGCCCCTTGTCCCCGGAGTTCCTGCTTGGTGTAGACTCTTACCACTCATGGAGCCACCGGGTTCTCCAGCCAGGACACGGCTCAGTGGATAGAGCGTCGGCCTGAGGACTGAAGGGTCCCGGGTTCGATTCCAGTCAAAGGCCACATGCCTGGGTTTCGGGCTCGATCCCCAGTAGGTGGCGCGCAGGAGGCAGCCGATCCCTGATTCTCTCTCGCCGCTCCAACCGCGGAGCCAGACGGCCAGGGCAGTTCTATCTCGTTCTAACGTCCGTTATATTATCTACTTACTCCTGGCCGGGTGCACGGATTCGTGCGCATTGAAGATCCGTGCGGTAATTACATCGCTGCAAAAAATTACATGTCAAAGCAGTGCATGTAATGCAGTATCATAAAATCAAAACACAAAATACTTTAATATCGCTCTTCGCCAGCGAGAGCTTCACATGGATCGCACATGCGCGAGTCAGCGTTTATTTTTAAATTGCCAGTGCACGTCATGTGTACCGGCCGGCAGGTCAGACGGACGGTTGGATGGTCAGACAGTCGGTCACTTAGCCTTTTATATAGGTAGATGGTGCT
>NW_006286237.1:65491-65966 GCF_000327345.1 Myotis davidii
GGGCTCTCTCCAGGCCTCTGAACCTCTGCAGCCCTCCCAGGTGGAGCCTGCTTGTTCTTCCACAGTGTCCACAAGAGGCTTTGTGGTCTTGGCATCTTCCAGGTCATTACTCTTCCCTTCTCATGCAGAACTGCCTGTGTGAGATGGACTCCACCTCTTTTTTTTTTTTAATATATTTTTATTGATTTCAGAAAGGAAGGAAGAGAGAGAGGGGGAAACATCACTAAGGAGAGAGAACCATTGACTGGCTGCCTCCTGCACACCCTACACTGGGGATCGAGCCCGCAACCCGGGCCTGTGCCCTGCCCGGGAATCGAACCTGGGACCCTCCATGTGCACAGGCCGATGCTCTAGCCACTGACCCACACTGGCCAGTGCCCGTCTTTCCGTTCACAGGCTAATGGGATCCCCTCTGACCCACACGGGGGGTGCCAGGCGACCCTCTGAGATGACGTGTGTGTGTGTGTGTCTGAGC
>NW_006286237.1:73010-73799 GCF_000327345.1 Myotis davidii
CCGGCTCACCCTGCACGTCATAGGTGCCCGCCCAGCCTCCCCCGGCCTGGGGCCCCGGTGCTCACCCCCCATCCCCCGCCCACTGGCTGTTTAAGATCAAAGCAGCTGCCCCCCTTCCTTCCGCAGCCTGGGGGGGGGGAGGGAGCCCTAGTCCTGAGGAGGGCTCTCCATGGCACCTCCCTGGGCATGTGCGTTCATATGTGTGAGCGTGTGGATATATGTGTGCGTGCGCATATGCATATGGCGTGTGTGCACGTGTGAGTGTGCATATGTGTGCACGTGCACATGCATATGGCATGTGGGCACGTGTGAGCGTGCACATGTGTGTGCGCAGATGCGTGTGATGTGTGTTCTCCATGGCACCTCCCTGGGCATGTGCGTTCATATGTGTGAGCGTGTGCGTGCGCATATGCATATGGCGTGTGTGCACGTGTGAGTGTGCATATGTGTGCACGTGCACATGCATATGGCATGTGGGCACGTGTGAGCGTGCACATGTGTGTGCGCAGATGCGTGTGATGTGTGTGACTACATACATACATGTGTGGCTGTGTGCGTGTGTGAGTGTACATGTGTCTGTGTTGGGGTGGAGACCAAGGACACCTCTAGATCCTACCTGGGCTTCTCTGGGGGTCCCCCCAACAGCAGGCTTATTTGCTGACAGGGGTGGGGGGTACAGCAGGCTCCCCCCAGCTCTTCTGACGCCCCTTCTCTTCGTGCTCCTCCCCCGGGTCCCAGACAAGGCCCAGCCGCCCCAGGGCCCCCTGGAGGTGCAGGACTGCCGGGGGG
>NW_006286237.1:74087-74378 GCF_000327345.1 Myotis davidii
GTCTCGGGCTCCCCACTGTGCCCGGGGGAGGGACTGAGCAGGGTCGTGAGTCCTCAGTGGATGCAGGGACCCCGTGCTAGCCCAGGTGGGGGCCTCGTCCCCCACAGATGCCCGTCTGGCTGGACCCCTCGGCTACAAGCTCCCCTGTCCCCGTTAATTCCCGGCAGCCGGGACGTGTCCCTGAACAATGCTCCCCTGGGAGGGACAGCGTGGCCCCCCAGATGCCCCACTGGCCCCCCGATCCTTCCTGAGCCTCCGGCTGACCCTCCTCCTCCGCCCCCAGTGCGCCCC
>NW_006286237.1:75256-76710 GCF_000327345.1 Myotis davidii
GGCCCTGGCTATGGGCTTTTGCACAGCCCTGCCCCCCGCCCCCCGACTTTTGTTAAATGAATGAATACTGGGCTTACCGGTTAATAATGCGGATACCGGTTAGTAATGCGGATTGACCCACTACCGGTTAAAAATTCGGATTTTTGTCATCAAAGAAAACACAATTTCTAGAGAAACATCAAAAGTGCTTTGTTGAAAGCACGTTTTGAAGCGCTGTTCAGAAAGTGCGCGTGCCGTCGATCGGAACGAGTGGTCATCCGAGAGAGCAATACAGCAAAACAGCACACATACCACATCGCATACATATCCACACGTGTGTGACCCCCTCTATTGAGAAAAACCCGCATTATTCACCGGTGCACCTAGTTATAGTAAAACAAACAAAGATAACAGGCTAAGGCACTTGCCCATGGCCAGCTGGCAAGCCAGTGGCAAGGATCGGGGGCCTGACCCTCCTGAGCAGCGCCCGCTGCGCCTTGGCGAGGTCTGGGTCACTCCCGCAGGGCTGTGTGGGACCCCGGGACCCCCAGGCACTGTCCGTGTCCCCTCGCCTGGTCCCGCCCCCATGGCTCCAACGTGCGGTCTCTCGCAGAGCGGAGGTGGACCGTGACGGACCTGCGGCCCGACTGCCAGTTCGAGTTCCGGGTCACGGCTGTGGCTCCCTCTGGCCCCGGGCAGCCTGGGCCCCCCTCAGACCCCGTCTTCGCTCGGGACCCCATGAGTAAGTGAGACGGCAACCCTCATGGGATGAGGGGGGTGGAGGGGAGCTGGGGGCAGCTCTGAAGCCGGGGGACAGGACAGGAGGCTGCGGGTCAGGGACAGTCGGAAGGGAATGGCCAGGCCTGGCCAGCGTGGCTCAGTGGTTGAACATCGACCTATGAACCAGGAGGTCAGGGTTCAATTCCCGGTCAGGGCACATGCCTGGGTTGCAGGAGGCAGCCGTTCCATGACTCTCTCATCATGGACGTTTCTGCCTCCCTCTCCCTTCTTCTCTGAGATCAATAAAAATATATTAAATTGAAAAAGAAAAGGCCTCACTGAGAGGCCTGGGAAACGCAGATCTAGATGCTTCCGTGAGAGGCAGTGGTGGCGAGCAGCTCAGAGCTCAGGACAGAGACATACAGGATTCTCATCTCTGGGATCCTGGGGATGGAGAAGTCACCCACGGAAGTCCCAGGTGGCAGGAATCACAAGGGGATGGTGGGCAGGCAGGTTGCTGAGTGAGTGGAGTAATCAGGGGAGGCTCCCTGAAGGAGGTGCCACGCCTCACGGCCCCCATTGCTCGGCCAGGACCCCCCGGGCCCGTGAGGGACCTGCAGGTCACAGACACATCACACACCAGCATCAGCCTGCGCTGGGCCCCGCCGGACACTCAGGACGCGGACGAGGCGCAGGGATATGTGGTGGAGCTGTGCCCCTCGGACAGCCTGGAGTGGGTCCCGTGCCACGCGGGC
>NW_006286237.1:76848-77259 GCF_000327345.1 Myotis davidii
CTCGCCCCCCCACCCGCCGCGCCCCTGCCCGCCTGGTCGGTGACCATGACCGGACAGCAGAGGGGGTGACGGGCCGTCACGTGTGTTGCAGTCTGTCCCAGGTTCCTCGTGGACTCCAGCACCACGGACACCCTGGTGGTCCGAGTCGGGGACACCATCCGCGTGCCCGTTCGCTTCGAGGTCAGTGCCTTTGCCGAACGGGGTGGGGAGGGGCCATTGCCAGCGACCAAGGGAGCCATTGCCAGCGACCAAGGGAGCCAGGCTCAGCCCTCAGTGCCCTTCTGACTGGGGCTGGCCCTGGGCCTCAGGCCACAGGGAGGGAGGGAGGCCTTAGCCGGTGTGGCTCAGTGGGTAGAGCCTCGGCTTGTGGACTAAAGGGTCCCGGGTTCGATTCCAATCAAGGGCACGGAC
>NW_006286237.1:78436-79052 GCF_000327345.1 Myotis davidii
GTCCCTGACTCGGGGTGGGGGTCCCACCTCCGTGGGGAGAACGGAGGGGCTGTGGGTGCCTGGTGCTCCAAATGCCCTCGGGGGGCAGGCAGTGAGGTGAGCGGCTCTCGGAAAACCCAGCCACACAGAGGAGACCTTCGACGCGGCCCCCGGTGTCAAAAGCAATGAAATCGGGCGGATTTTCTACGGTCCAGACATGCCCGGAAGGTTCCACCCCAAAAGCGAGGCTGTGCGGGCTTTCCGCTCTGGGTTCTCCTGCGTCCGCAGTGGACCCGTGTTCACTCGCGGTTAAAAGAAAAAAAATCCCTCCCGCAGCCGATGGCTCAGGGGGTGAGCGTCCGCCTGTGAGCCAGGAGGTCAGGGTTCGATTCCCGGTCAGGGAACAGGCCAGGGTTGCAGGCTCCATCCCCAGTGTGGAGCATGTGGGAGGCAGCCGATCAATTCCATGGAATAATATCCTCGGGGGCGGATGGACAAAACAACCAAAAAAAGGAAGTTAAGGGGTCTCCTCGAGAGCCCAGCCCCACCCACACCCCTCCCAGCACCCTCTCTGCCCCAGGTCCCCGCAGGCCCCCCACCCACAGCCTGTGGACACCCCGGAACTATCCCTTCCCAC
>NW_006286237.1:80732-82269 GCF_000327345.1 Myotis davidii
GGCCGGTCTGGCCTCGGGGAGGGGCGGAGAGGGGGGCCGGGGAGTGGCCAGCTGCCCGCAGGGGTCCCCGGGGGTGACTGGCCTGGGACCCGGCCCTCGCTGGCCCTCCACGGCCCCCGGTCGGCGGGTCTGTAAGGTGGTGTTTGGACCGTGTCGTGGATGAGCGATGCTTGGCATCAACAGAGAGAGAGGCTTTGCGTGGTGTGTGCCCCGCAAACACGCCCACATTTGGCGTCGGTGCCCGAAGCCATGGGGGCTCTCTCGTTGGTAAAGTTCTTCACGGTGAACAGATCACGTAGGTTAAACAGAAAACATTTCTCGCCCCGGCCGGGGTGGCCCAGTGGGTAGAGCGTCGGCCCGCGGACTGGAGGGGCCCGGGTTCGATTCTGGTCAAGGGCACGGACCTTGGTGGCAGGGTCCCCAGCCCTGGTCCGGGCACGTGCAGGAGGCAACCGATCGATGTCTCTCTCACATCGATGTTTCTCTGTCTCTCCCTCTCTCTTCCACTCTCTCTAAAAATCAACAGAAAAAATATCCTCAGATGAGGGTTAACAACACACACACACACACACACACACACACACAATTTCTCCCCAATAACCTCATAGTTGAACATCTCATAGTTTGAACAGCCAAATCAATAACCCTGAACACTTTTAATTATTCAGAATTTTCCTTGGTACAAAAATGGCCCCCTCAGCTCCGGCCCGGGCACCCCCTCCCCCCTGCACCCTCTGTGCCAGTCACTCGGGGGGCCTTTCAGAAGCCCCACTGGCAGAGGTGCCTCCTGTCTGGGTGCTGAGGGCGGCCCGGGGCCCAGGAAGGACTGGCCTAAACTCAGAGAGCACCTTGTGGTTCTGGATTCGAACCCACGGCCCCCGTGGCAGAGCCCAGGCCTAACCCCTTTGCTGTAGGAGCGTCCCACTTAGCGGGTGGGGGGCGGGGGGCTGCCCCTCGGGGACCAGCCGGATGCCCTGGTGTCCGTGTCTTGCAGATCCCAGCTCCTAGCCCGCCTCTCGCCCTCGATGGCCCTGCCCGGCCACCCAGCCACGGAGGAGGACAGATGCCTGCCCGCCACGCCGGCCGGGGAGCCAGTCCTGAGGGTCGGACGGAGGAGGACGGCACCGGAGCCCAGGGGGGTTTCTGGGAGGTTCCCCCAGGAAAGAGGAGGAACGGGGGACACCCAGCCTCTGGCCCCACCCACAGACTGACCGACAGGCTGACCGCCAACTCCCCCTTCCCCCTGCTGCTTCCTTCTCCCCTGAGGACACCCCCAGGGGAGCCGCCTGCCGGGGGAGGCCGGGCCCTGGGAGGGAAGAGCTGGGCCGCTCCGACCCCAGGGAGGGGACAGGAAGGACATCCCAGGTCCTGGGTGGGCACAGGGCCCGGAGGACACGTGGGGGGCCGGGGGGGCTGCTGTCTGTGCTTTTCCTCATTAAAACATTGGGCGACCAGCTGCCATGGCTTGGAGGTGTGTTCGGAGGGAGGCTCCCAGCAGAGCCTGGAGACGGGGCTGCAGGGGAGGGCGGGGAAGTGG
>NW_006286237.1:83358-83634 GCF_000327345.1 Myotis davidii
CCCTGCCCTGCAGCCCACCCCGACCGTCCCCTGTGGAGCCCTCCTCCCTGGGGGACACCCTGAAACTCAGCCTGTCCCTCCGTCCCCGTCCCCTCCGCTCCCAGCCCCGTAACAGTTCCCACCCCCAGGGGCCTGTTCTCCAGGCTGGGGGTCTCCAGGGTGCCCTCCGGGGCCTGAGGGGGAAGCACAGTGTGCCTAAGGCAGGACCCCACCCACCCTCCTGCCTGGGCTGGCCCTCCTCAGGGGACCCCCTGGGACCAGGGCCGGGGGAGGAGC
>NW_006286237.1:83825-84663 GCF_000327345.1 Myotis davidii
GCGTGCCCTCCCTCAGCCTCGCCTCTGAGCCTCCTGGGGAGGGCAGGTCCCCGTTCTGCTGAGCTGCCAGTTTCGCTCTCCTGGGAGCCTGTGCATGTGCGTGTGTTCGCGCGTGTACATGCATGTGCATGTATGTGCACTGCGTGTACATGTGCGCACACACATGTGTGCGTGTGTATACATGCATGTGCATTGTGTGTGCATGTGTGTGTGCACGTGTGTGTGTGTGTGTGTACACGCACGCGCGCATACGCCTTCTTCTACCTCTGCCCGCTAACCATTGTTCAGGCCTGAGGTCCAGCTGGACAGAAGGAAGACTTTACAAAGAGTTCACAGCAACACTGATCTCTGATGATTGGCCTTCGCTCCGAGAGGGGGGGCTGGGGGGAGGGGAGCCTGCAGGCTCGGGCGTGCCCTCCCTCAGCCTCGCCTCTGAGCCTCCTGGGGAGGGCAGGTCCCCGTTCTGCTGAGCTGCCAGTTTCGCTCTCCTGGGAGCCTGTGCATATGCGTGTGCTCGCGCGTGTACATGCATGTGCGTGCGTGTGTACATGCATGTGCATGCATGTGCACTGCGTGTGCGTGCATTGTGTACATCTGCGCGCACACATGTGTGTGCGTGTGTATACGTGCGTGTGTATACGTGCATGTGCATTGTGTGTGCGCGTGTATGTGTGTGTGTGTGTGTGTTGACGAGGCTGCTGGCATCACCTGCCCCGGAGGCTGGGCTGCCTGGGACCCCGCTTCCCGTCTGGTGGGGAGATGCGGGCCTCCCCCCGGGTCTGGGGGCGCTGGGCTCGTCCGTTCCTGGTTGGCAGCCCTTCGTCACCACATCCGGGCG
>NW_006286237.1:85853-86100 GCF_000327345.1 Myotis davidii
CTGCCCTCCAAGCCCCACTTCCCTCCAGTCCCTCCCGCCTCTGTTTCGAGGGTTCCTGCCGTTCTATTTTTAGCCCCAGGTGTTGTTGTTTCTCAACGTTTTATTAGACGAGGCGACTGCGTCTCATTCTCCCTTTGTTTCCCTGAGCCGCCACCTCCCTCCGTCTTGTGCGGTTCTGTTACGATCCGGCCCGGGTTCCCACGGCGGGAACTCGCTCTCGGAGACACGGGAGGCGGGCGAGGGGCCG
>NW_006286237.1:86285-87620 GCF_000327345.1 Myotis davidii
TTCTCTGTGGCTTTTTCGTGTGACTGACGCCGACACCGGCAGCCCTGTCCGCACCCTCTGTGCGCGCCGGGCCCAGGCAGGTGAGTCACACCTGCTCGCCATTGTTCCCGGGATTGCCTCACGCACGGCGAGCCTGCCCTCCCGCCCGGGGCGTCCCGGGGACAGGGCCCTGCTTCATCCCCGGGCCCCTGTCCACGGCTGGGCCCCGCCCTGCGACCGTCCACCCTACAGCCCCCAAGTGGCTGCCGAGGGTGGGCTGGGCTTGGAAGAGGTTAGGCAGGGCAGGGTTAGAAGTGAGAGGAGGGGCCGGGATGACCCAAAAGGGTTGAAATCCGGGCCCCAGCTGGTGCGGCCCAGTGGTTGAGCGTCGGCCTGCGGACTGCAGGGTCTCGGGTTCGATTCCCGGTCAAGGCACGTGCCTGGGTTGCAGGCTCACCCTCCAGCAGGGGGCGTGCAGGAGGCAGCCGATCCAGGATTCTCTCTCATCATGGATGTTACTCTCTCTCTCCCTCTCCCTTCCTCTCTGAAATCAATACAAATATATTTTTTTAAAAAAGAATTGAAAACAGGGACTCGGACAGGGACCCCCACGTTGCCAGCAGCGCTGTTGACCGGACTGTAAAGGTGGGAGCCACCCGGGCGGCCCTCCATGGGTCAGGGGGCAGACACGGTGAGCTCTGTGCGTATAACAGCATGTGACCCAGCCATGGAGGGGAAGGCACGTGGAGGCGGCCACGGCCCACGGGATCCTGGGAGGCACCGTGCTCCGTGGAATGGGCCAGCCCCCAAAGGACGTGTGTGGTTCCACGTTTGAGACCCAGAACAGCCCAATTCCGAGGGACGGGGTGTGGGGTGGGGGTGCCCATGGTGGGGAGGACACCCCCCCCCGCCCGTCTTGGGGGTCTGTAATGGGGGAGATGTCTGTCTGGGAAGATGCCAGCGTTCTGGGGATGACGATGGTGGTGATGGTTGCACGACCGTGGGAAGGCGCTTAATGCCCTTATTCTTCTTTTTTCGCTAATCCTCACCCGAGGATATTTTTCCATTGAATTTTTTTTGGCGAGAGCGGAAGGGGGGGGGAGAGACAGAGAAAAAGAAACATCGACTGGGGCTCCCTCCCGCACGAGCCCCGACCAGGGATGGAGCCTGCAACCCAGGTACGTGCCCTTGGCCGGAATGGAACCCAGGACCCTTCAGTCCGCAGGTTGATGCTCTATCCACGAAGCCAAACCGGCCAGGGCTGCTTAACGCCTTCCAACTGGACACTTGAAAGTGGTGAAAATGGCCCATGTGTGCCCCGTTCTGGTGGCTGTGCAGCAGGAAAGTTTGGGGTTC
>NW_006286237.1:88526-89606 GCF_000327345.1 Myotis davidii
CAGACCTCGTCGCCATGGAGACAGACGGCTCCCGCCAAACCCAACCGACTTCCCAAGGGAAATGCAGCTCGGACCCCGGGATCCCAGCCCACGGGTCTCCCTCCTGCTGAGCCTCAGCTCAGGCGGGAAGCTCACCTGCTCCCCAGGGCGCACTCTCCTGGGCAGCTGCCCGTCCCGCCTCCGGGGGGGTAGGAACGCGGGGGAGCTGAGCTGCCAACCTGCTGTGTGACTCTGGACAAGTCGCCTGCCCTCTCTGGGCCTCCGTTTCCCGCCTTGTAACATGAGGGGCTGGGGCCGGCGCTCGAAGCCAGCGCTTCTCACACCTTCATGTGGGTGCATCCCCCGGGCACCGGGGAGGTGCTGGGGCGCCAGCCTGGGGCGGGGCCGAGGCCCCATTTCTAAGAACCTCAGAGAGACAAGGGGACACCAATCGTTTCCACCACCGGGCAGAAGGGAGTCTCTTAAGTGAAACTAAGTTGTTTTGTACAGCTGAGTTTGTCAATATTTATTCTGGCTATAGTATTTTCTTAATTTTAAAAGATAATATGCTTCCTTGGCCTGTTTGGTTCAGTGGATAGTGTCGGTCTGCAGAGCGAAGGGTCCTAGGTTCGATTCCAGTCAACCCGTGCAAATGCCGTGTTTCAGAAACATCCCCAGCCACGTGGAAGGCCTGCTATCTGGCACCCAGGCCGTGGGCCGGGCCACTCCCCAGCGTGGGGCGCGGGCATTTCTCTGAGCCTCTGACAGGGGGGTGACAGAGCCCCCCTCAGGCCCGATGTGAGAATTCAACCCAGTAAGGTCACAGAGCAGACACCGGGCCACCCCCACTCCTCCCGGCCGCTATCCCACTCGCAGGGCGGGACGGTGCGGGTGGCGGCTGCTTCCACCCTCACCTGCTTCCTCTTTCTCTTCCTGGGAGTCCGGCCGTCCAGATCACCATACAGAGGCCTCTCCCTCCCTCCCCAGGGGGACTCAGAGCTAATGGGGGAGCCAGGGGGGCCTCAGAGGTAATGGGGGGGCCAAGGGGGCCTCAGACCAATGAGGGAGCCAGGGGGGCTCAGAGCTAATGGGGGAGCCAGG
>NW_006286237.1:90422-90672 GCF_000327345.1 Myotis davidii
GCCTCCCGCCTGCTGCGAGGACGCCCCCGAGGGATTGAGGGATCGAGGGATCAAGGGCCGCCCCACACCCACTGATCTCAACCTGATCCCTCGGGGCTGCAGGGACCTTCTCCCAAACATGGTCACACACACAGGTCGGGGCTGGACCACGGACAGCTTCTCGGGGGGCGGCCACCACGGATCCCCCACATGTCCTTCCCCGAGACCGTGGCCGTTAGCGGCTCCCTCCGCCCAGAAACGTCAGGTGGTG
>NW_006286237.1:90767-91062 GCF_000327345.1 Myotis davidii
ATGTGTATGTGTGGTGCGTGATGTGTAGTGTATGTCATGTGTGTATATGGTGTGTGTGTGTGGTGTGTGTGATGTGTGTAGTATACGTCATGTGTGTGTGGTGTGTGGTATGTGGTGTGTGGTATATGTCATGTGTGGGGTGTGTGTGTGGTGTATGCATGTGTGGGCGTGTATGTGTATGTGGTGTGTGTGGTGTGTGGTATGTGTCATGTGTGGTGTGTGGTGTGTGTATGTGGTATGTAGTGTATGTGGTGTGTGTGGTGTGCGGTGTCATGGACCCTCCCACCCCCCAGTT
>NW_006286237.1:91209-91741 GCF_000327345.1 Myotis davidii
TCTCGGGGGGCGGCCACCACGGATCCCCCACATGTCCTTCCCCGAGACCGTGGCCGTTAGCGGCTCCCTCCGCCCAGAAACGTCAGGTGGTGTGTGTGGTGTGTAGGGTGTGTGTGGTGTGTGTAGTATATGTCCAGGCGCGGGCGGGTGACTCATCAAATTACCACCAGGCCGTACAGGGCCGGGTTGGGGTGGGCAGGGGGCTGAGAGGCCAAGAGGCCGAGAGCACAGGAGCCTGCTCAGCTCTTTGGGGCGCACACCGCACGCTCCTGCCCCCCTGTGGCCCCCCCGGCCTTCCCCTGCGCCCCGCTCCACCTGCCAGGTGCTAGCCATCTCCCAGCACCGGGCAGCCGGAGCGACGCCTCCAGGAAGCCCTCGGGGATTTCTCTCCCGCCTGACTTCCCCTCAAGCCTCAAGCTTGCCACTGGCTCTCCACCCTCATCCTCCCCCTTTTGGTGCTCAGTTCATCTGACAAATCGGGGGCCCAACCAGTGGTCTGTGAGCCCCCCGCCCCCGCCCCTGAGGTGCCCAA
>NW_006286237.1:91879-92098 GCF_000327345.1 Myotis davidii
CCCGTCCATGCCCATCCACGGCCTGGCAGGCGGCCGGCGCAGCAGCTCAGGACAGAAACACCATCGGGGATGCCAGCTGCCCTGGGTGTGGCCGCCCCGTCTGCAGGCGCGGGCGGGTGACTCATCAAATTACCACCAGGCCGTACAGGGCCGGGTTGGGGTGGGCAGGGGGCTGAGAGGCCAAGAGGCCGAGAGCACAGGAGCCTGCTCAGCTCTTTG
>NW_006286237.1:92212-92861 GCF_000327345.1 Myotis davidii
CGGCGGTGCTTGGAGCGAGGGAGTTCTTTTGTTTTTTGTTGTTGTTTTTTTAAATATATGTTTACTGATTTCAGAGAGGAAGGGCGAGGGGGACAGAGAGAGAAACATCAGGGATGAGAATCATGGATCCGCTGCTCCCTGCACACCCCTCACTGGGGATGGAGTCCGCAACCCAGGCCTGTGCCCCGATCAGGAATTGAACCCTGACCTCCTGGTTCCTAGGTGAACGCTCACCCACGGAGCCCCGCCGGCCGGGCTGGAGCGAGGACGTTCTGTCTGTTATAAGCTCCCACAGGGCACCCAGCGCCAGACTAGACTCTTAACATATTTTTAAATACATATGTACGGCCGCAACACCACAGCGAGGTGTGACCAAGCTAAGCTGACCAGTGAGACACGCAGGCACAGAGAGGTTTAGCGGCTCGCTCCCGGCCACACAGCCAGCCGTGGGAGAGCTGGGCCCACGCCTGCTCTCGTTTTCCCGGCCACCGCCCTGGGAAGGCCCTGGCGTCCGAGCCCAAGAGCCATCAGGTCCCACCGAGAGCTGGAGGCTCCCACCGGGGGGCGGGGACAGGCGGAAAGGCAGGTCCCAGGTATGCCCGCGTCCAGAGGGCAGAACTGGAATTTTGGGTTGGTGGAGGGGCGGGGC
>NW_006286237.1:93092-96032 GCF_000327345.1 Myotis davidii
TTGCCTGCCCAGAGCTTGGGGCAGGGCCTCCGTAGGCCACCCCTCCATTTCCTGTTCCCCCTCCAGGGCTGGGAGCTGCTCTGTGGCCCTCTGGACCCTCCAGGCACCGTGGCCACAGCCCGGGGGACATAAGGTCCCAGCAGGCGTCAAGCTGGGAGTCTGGTCCATTCCTGCCCTGGTGCCTGGGGGGCAGCGAGGGTCAGAGGTCACCGTACATCCTTGGGAAGGTGACTTCCCCGATGGGCTCCCCCGAGGGGAGCAGGCCAGGGCAGGGGGCGAACGGATTCTGGTTTCCTGATGTGAGTTCCCCGTAGGAAGTGAGCTGGGCAGACTTCCCCTGAGCCCGGGGAGGCCCTGAGATTGGGGGGGGAGGGGGCAGTGTGCATTCCTGAGAGTGTCCCACCAACAGGGACACTGGTCATCGGGGACACCGGCCTTCAGAAAGCAAAGGCAGGACCAGGATGCCCCATTCGTCCGAGTGACCTCGAGGAGCCAGCACCACGCCGGGTCGTGGGAGCCCAGCACATGCAGGCCTTTGTCAATCTGTCGAAGGAACCTCAGTGTCCACTTGGAGCGGACACGTCTGCAGAAACTGAACTCTGGCCCGGCCGGCTCGGCTCAGGGGTTGAGCGCCGACCTCTGAACCAGGAGGTCAGGGTTCGATTCCCGGTCAGGGCACAGACCCGGGTTTTGGGCTCCATCCCCAGTGTGGGGCGTGCAGGAGGCAGAAGGCCCATGATCCTCTCTCATCATGGATGTTTCTCTCTCCTTCTCCTTCCTCTCTGAGATCAATAAGAATGTATAACCGAACGTCATACCTGGAAACAATTTTCAAGGAAACCCGCATCAGCGTCCAGGGCCTACGTGTGGCCTTTATAGCCGAACGGGCCGGCCCAGGCCCCTCCCCCAGGGCCCCTCAGTAGACACGTCGTTGCCATGCGCTGCGGCCGGCCTGTCGGGTTTCAGAGGGGCCGAGCGCGTGACACCATGGCCCTGGATTCTCACGTGCCCGCCTGTGGACTTTATGGTTCTCTGGGGCCCTTACGTAACCGTGAGCACAGGGCACTTTAGTGCCCGTTTTATGGGCCGTTTATAAGGGAGGCGGGGGCGTGGAGAGGAAGACGGTGGCCCGGGAGTCCCCAGGGCTGATGAGGCGGTAGCCACGTGCCAGCTGGCGACCCCAGGCGGGCCACCTCCTCTCCCTTTGTAGTCAGGCTAAATGATTCTTACAGTGAAATTCTAGATCTGCCTTTAAAATATTAGAACACGGCTAAACAAATATGAGGATGAAATCTGTGTGCGAAAGAAAGACTTAACCCCATTTAAAAGAAGGCAACAAAATTCAGACAATCCATAACATAAAACACCGCGTCTCCCGTGCTGAGGTGATGCCCGCGGCTCCCGGGCCTTGGGCTTCTGTCTCTGGGACGTCCCGTCGGTCACATCTCCGGTTTATTGGGCGCTGAGATCTCGGCACCCGGCCCTCAATTAGGAAACTATTTCTATTGGGCACATAACGCGCTTTACGATGCTCTGCCCGGCACGTGGCTGCCGGGAATGCCTCCTAGGGAGACGCAGGGCTCCCCGCACGGAACACCCACTTCCCGGGAGGCTAGCGCGTGACTGCACATGGTCCCCGAGACGGCCCCTGGGGCTGCTCCCGCCTTCCTCTGCAGGTGACGAGGGGAACCTCAAAGGTCAGTGTGAGCCCGGCCGTGTGGCACAGTGGACAGAGCGTTGGCCTGCGGACCGAAGGGTCCGGGGTTCAATTTGTAGTCCAGGGCACACGCCCGGGTTGCAGGCTCCATCCCCAGTAGGGGGCGTGCAGGAGGCAGCCGATCAATCATTCTCTCCCCTCATTGATGTTTCTCTTTCTCCCTCTCCCTTCCGCTCTGAAATCATTAAAAATATAAATTTAAAGAAATAAATAGCCCGGCGGGCGTGGCTCAGTGGTTGAGCGTCGACCTCTGAACCAGGAGGTCACAGTCTGATTCTCCATCGGGACACACGCCCGGGTTGCGGGCTTGATCCCCAGTGGGGGGCGTGCGGCGGCAGCCGATCCATGATTCCCGCTCATCATGTATGTTTCTCTCTCTCTCTCTCCCTCTCTCTCTTCCTCTTTGACATCAATAAAAATATATTTAAAATCCTATATAATAAAGAGCTAATATGCTAATTAGACCAAACAGCCGGGCGACCTTCGGACAAAGCTGGGGCTGCGAGGGCCGAGCCCTTGGACTAATTTCACGCCAGGGCCTCTAGTAAATAAACAAAAGGCGAGTGTGAGAGCTGTGAGCAGTGACCACCAATGACAGCATGAACCTCGGGAGCCGGCGGGCTGCACGATGCCACGGCTCAGACCCACGTCCGCAGGGAGAGTCGAGTCACCACGGAGTCCGGGCGGCGCGCTCGGGGTCCTGTGCGTAAGGAGGCCAGGCCGGGCCTGAGGCCCTTTACGGAAATCTCCATCATCGTCGTTAAAAGAGGCCTCAGCTCCTGTCACCCACCCCGTCAGCTCACGGGGCCCCTGGGTCTGCGGGTGGTGCTCCGGGAAGGAGTCTCACCACACGCGAGTCCCGGGTGTGAGCGTGGGAGAACCCGCACCAGAGCCCTGGCTTCAGGGGCCCATCCTGGGGGCGTGTTAGGGGCGCGGCCGACTTCGAGGGCTCCAGTGGGGGTCGGGTAGGGTTCACACTGGACTGCACTTACCTTAGCTGTCGGCCACTCAGAAGTATTTTCTTTTAATATATTTTATTGATTTTTTACAGAGAGGAAAGGAGAGGGATAGAGAGAGTTAGAAACATCGATGAGAGAGGAACATCGATCAGCCGCCTCCTGCACATCCACCATTGGGGATGTGCCCGTAACCCAGGTACATGCCCCTCACCGGAATCGAACCTGGGACCTTTCAGTCCGCAGGCCGACACTCTATCCACTGAG
>NW_006286237.1:96231-96672 GCF_000327345.1 Myotis davidii
GGCCGGGGCCCTGACGGGGAATCGAACCCCGACCTCCTGGTTCACAGGTAGGCGTTCAACCACTGAGCCACGCCAGCTGGTCAAAAAGTATTTATTTATTTTATTTTGGGTAATCCTCACCTGAGGACATTTTCCGTTGATTTTTAGGGAGAGAGTGGAAGAGAGACAGGGAGACAGAGAGAAACATCGATGTGAGAGAAACACATGGATGGGTTGCCTCCTGCACGTGCCCCCAACCAGGGCCCCGGCCGGGGACCAATCTGCAACCCAGGTCTGTGCCCTTGACCGGAATCGAACCCGGGACCCTTTGGTCTGCAGGCCGGCGCGCTATCCACTGAGCCACACCAGCCAGGACAAAGCGTATTGTTTTAATCGAGCCCCTCCTGTGTCAGGCTCGTAAGCGCCTGAGTCTGGTGCTTCCAAAGGATCCACACGTGCTTT
>NW_006286237.1:97753-100693 GCF_000327345.1 Myotis davidii
GTCCAAGCGGGGCAGCGCGTGGATTCCAGGGAGCCAGGGTATCTCCAGAACCGAATGGGGGACAGGAGAGGCGCCGCAGGGCGGGGACAGGCTCTGTTGCAGCAGCAGCAGTTCAGCGGGCCCCCTGCCCCCCACTGTGCTCCCTGGGGGTGGGGGGAGGCAGGCAGATCTGGGGACCAGAAGCGGGTCTGGGGATGCCCTCTTCCCCTGGGAGCCAACGGGAACCCCGTTTCCCACGATTCTCCCTACTGCCCTCAGCTCAGCTCATGGTGAAGAGGAGGGACCGAGGTTGTAGATTGGGGGTCCCCCTGGGCCCCTGGCTGAGCCCTCATGGGGGCACTTGTCTGCTCAATCTGGGTGCTCGTTTGACCAGGCAGCCCTCCCCACCCAAAGTGCCCAGACTGGGTGAGGGGGAGAGGATAGGGGCCCCCGAAACTCAAGGAGGGAGATACAATGTATCTGACGGGCGCTTGTGGAGAAACTTCAGGCCAAATGCTTTTATACAAAGAATCACACACCAGTTCGTGAGCCTTTGGGTTTTTTTAGTAAAAATTGAGTCCAATGGGAATAAAGACGAAAGACTGCAAACCAGGATGTGAGGATGGGGTGCAGGCCTCGCGGGAGAGAGGGTGCTGGTGAACAGGGGCCGGGGGGAGGGAAGAGACTACAACCCCTCCCCCAGGTCACTGCCCACCGCTGGCTTCTGTCCTCTCACTGTCCTGTTGGAGGGAGAGAAGTGGCTGGCTGAGGGCCCCCCAGGACCCCAGATCCTCAGCCCTGGGCCGGGCCCCTGGCTCCTCTCCTGCGACCTCCGCCGACCTCCGCTCAAGGTCACGCGGCCCCCAGAGCGTCTGTCTCCTCCTTTAGTGGGTGCCCCGCTAGCTGCTCACTCGAAGGTTTGGGGTAACAAAGGCCCCGTTTCTGGCCTCGGTCGAGCCACAGCTGCGGCCCATCTACTCCGGTCCCTGCACGGGGCTCACCTGTCCCCCTTCCCCTTTGGCCTCAGCTCCGGGCTCACAGCCCCAGAAAACACTCAAGGCAGCCCTGGTGCCCAAACCCTCCCCTTCCCACCATCACGGGGTCCCCCAGAAGCCTTCGGCCAGGGAGGGCTGACCCTGGTGGCTCATGGGTACCTCTCCATACACGGGGCTCCCCGGCCTGCCCCTGCAGGTGTGTCCCGGGCCCCCACCTGTGGCCAGGTTCCCACAGGGGCCAGGCCCCGGCGGCATCGGCTCCGGGGCTGGGAGAGGCGGTGAGGTCAGCGAGCTGGTGCGTCTGGTTGAGCGGCTTTGTTTCATCAGCTCCCTGTCCGCCCCGTCAGCTCCACCCCAGCCTCCCCTGCTCCTCCCAGGCCGCTGGCTTCTCCGCCTCTTCCTCGAGCTCCTTTGTATCCCGGGCACCCGCTCTGGTGCCCGCGAGGGGGGCTTGGCGGCGGCGGTGTAGGGCCACCCTCCCCCCAGGACACGTCCCTGGTCCCGCTGGACAGACTGGGACCCTGATTCAGTGTCATCCACGAGATTCTCCAGCCCCTGGGGCCCATCAGGGATCTCCTAGTGAAGAATTCCGGGCTGGGGGGCCATTCCCTGAACTGGCCCAGAGTGTGGGGGGCAGGGGATGTCGCTGCCCACAGGGATCTCGACCGGAGCCCTGGCCTGCAGAGGTGATCTGTCCCTGCAGGGGTGCTGACCAGGGGCTGGTGGGGGTTAAGGAGACACTGTCTACATGGGGGTTTTTTGTGGCTTTGGAAGCTTCCCCAGATCCCATCTGACCCGACCCCAAGCCCCGCTGCTGCTCCCCAGGGAGATGGGGGAGCCCTAACCCCGTAGCGCCATTCGCCAGCGTGTCTCCTGCTGCTGGGACAGCTGGGACTTTTACCTTCAGCCTCGGGCCTCCCTTCTCCCACCTCCATTGGCAGACCCGTCCCTCTCCCTGGGCAGATGGGGGTGGGCCCGCAGACTGGGGGAGCCGTCTCCCTGTCCCTCACAGGGCACAGGGACTTGAGGTCCTGGGGGCAGGCTCGGGCTAGGCCCCCACTCCCCCGGGCCCAGGGGGGGCCCCTCCCGGACCCCAGACGGTGCCCAGACATCCCGTGTGGGGCCGTGTTTTCGGGACCGAGGCTGGGGCGGGGGCTGGTGAGAGGCAGTTGTGCCTGAGCTTGCTCGGCGGCGAACCACTCATTAAACTTCAAATGAACCAATTTTGGCTTCTTTACGGCGAATCTTGGCTCGAAGTGGAGTTTGAACCAGAATTTCCGCCAGCCTGTCGCAACGCACACAGCAGCGCGGGCATCCCCGGGGCGCACACGGCAAACGCCGCTGCCCTGGCTGGTTCATGGGCGGAGAGTTTTTTAAAACACACACACGCGTGCACACACACACACACAGACACACACACACAGACACGCACACAATTCTCTCTGCACCCACAAAACTGTGAATCCCCACCAGCAGTCGTCCTAACTGTGCAACCTGGGAGCCGCTCCTGGGCTGGGGCACGACACCCAGAAGGTGTGTGATGGCCTCATGGGGCCTTATCTGTGGGTACATCACACGCACATGCACACACACGCATGCACACGCACACATGGCTTGTACAGGAGCCACGCTCCCAGGAGCCCTGGAGCCGCTGGGCAGTGGGCAGTGGGCAGGGACTCTGCCGCGGGGTTTGCCGTGCCCAGAGCTGGGCGGGGTCACCTCGGGGAGGTGCAGCGTTTGAATCGCCGGGAGAGCGCTGGGCTGGGAAGGAGGGAGACGGAGACGGCGCAGGGGGGGCGGGTGTGCCGCCTGGGGAGCTGGGGGTGAAGGATGAGTCACCCCGGCAGAAGCCCGCCTGTCCCCACGGGAGGACGAAGCCATGTGCCCTAGCGAGGCAGCGAGCACCCTCCAAGCTTCTGCAGGTGAGGCGGCCTGGCGGCTCCCAGGGTGCAGGGGCGGGGCCTCC
>NW_006286237.1:100920-101839 GCF_000327345.1 Myotis davidii
GCTCAGGAAGGGGAAAAGTCGCTTTCCCTTGTGCCAGCAGCTCTCGTGCGAACAGAGCTCTCCTCCCGCCTGCGCCCTCTGACCCCAAGGCTCACCGCCAGGCGTGAACCCAGGTGCGCACGGCTCTGGCTTCCTCCCTCCCTCACAGCCTTGGGCCGGCGTAATGGAACCCAGCCAAGGATCTTACGGCGGGAGTCAGGTGTCTCCCCCCAAATCCATTTTTTTAATATCTTTTTATTGATTTCAGAGAGGAAGGGAGAGGGAGAGAGAAACACCAGTGATGAGAGAGAATCATGGATCGGCTGCCTCCTGCACGCCCCCCACTGGTCGGGGATGGAGCCCACAACCCGGGCCTGTGCTCTCACCGGGAATCGAACCCGTGACCTCTTGATTCCTAGGTCGACCCTCAACGGCAGGGCCACACTGGGCTGACCCCCAAATTTGGGAGCCTTAGGCCTTGGCCCGACCGGAAGTGAGAGTTACATGCCCACCCCTGCCACCCCTGGACAGGGGGACTGGCATTCCAGGGGTGGCCTTGTCCCCCCCACTCGCACCCCCCCGCCTCCACGGCAGAGAACGCCCACCAGCCGCAGGAGGAGAGCGTGAGAGGGAGGCGCAGGCGCCGCTGGAGGGAGGGATGCTCCCCGATGACCGAGGGGTGGTGACCTCACCGCTGACAGGTCCGTCTGGAGACGGGCGGAGGCCGTGGGAGCTTGCGCTCCCCGCGGGAGGCCTCCTGGGGCCCCGGGACTGTCTGTCACCACCCAGAGTTTCCATCCGGGAGCCGCTGGCTGACCCACGCCTGCCCTTTGGCGAGAACTGCCTGTGCGTGGGCAACAGCCAGGTGCACGGGGCCTGCCAAGCCGGGGAGGGAGTCAGGTGCGCGGACGGGGGGAGGCGATGGGCCGGGCCGTGTGCC
>NW_006286237.1:102007-103718 GCF_000327345.1 Myotis davidii
AGCCTGAGGCCGGCGGCCAGGAGGCTGTGGGTCGCGTAGGTGAGGGCGCCTCTTCCTTGTGCTGAACCCCGACCCTGGAGAGGAGAAGCCGGCGTCCCTGGAGGCCAGCGGGCACGTGCCACTGTAATCACCCCCCTCGGGCCCCGGAGCCCTGTGGGCCTTGGGGTGCACAGAGAGCACCCCTTTTTTATGGAGGAGGAAGCTGAGGCCCAGAGAGGGCACGTGGCTCGTTGCCCACAGGCCGGAGCCCAACCAACGTGAAGGCCTCCCGGCTCCCGGGGCCGAGAATGGCCAGTGGATCGGCTGTGATCGGGGAACAGGGTCAGGGGGTCAGTGTCCTGGCCTCTGAGGTCAGGGGGGGCCAGGGGGGAAGGTGGAATTGCACAGAGGAGGTGGCACCAGGCAGGGACACTTGACACCTTTTTTAAAAAATTTTTTGTTTATTGATTTCAGAGATGAAGGGAGGAGGAGAGAGAGAGAGAAACATCCGTGATGAGAGAGAATCATGGACCGGCTGCCTCCTGCACGCCTCGCACTGGGGATGGAGCCGGCAACCCGGGCCTGTGCCCTGACCGGGGAATCGAACCCTGACCTCCTGGTTCACAGGTCGACGCTCAACCACTGAGCAACACCTTCTAAGGCTGCTCCCCCTACTCTCGCTCATGGTGCAATCCCCCCTCCCCTCCCCCCTCCCCAAGGCTTGGGAGTCTGAGTGGGGGTGGCAGGTGGGTTTGGGGCTCACGTACCAGGTGAGCCCCCAGCCAGCCCCGCCCCCTAGACAGAGCCTCGAGGCTGCCGCCTGCCGACCCCTGAGGAAGACGGGGGCGGGGCACCCCCCTCGGAGGCTCTCAGAGGCCCCTGAGACGGTCACTGGACTAGACGGGGGCCCAGGCTTGCTCTGGATGTCGGGGTCACGGGCGCCCCTCGCACGGCAGTGTTGGGAGCGCGACTCTGGCCGGGGTGCGACTTGGGCCCAGACGGCAGAGCGGGCAGAGGTGGCCGTGGTCGGTCAGGACAGGCCTCCTGGGGGAGGACGCCTTGAACTTGGCTCTGAGCTGGTGAGGCCGATGATGGAGGCCGAGGAGAAACTGCAGACCAGGCGTGGGAGCGGGGTCCCGGCCTGTCTCTGGGAGCCTGTCGCAAGGACCGTAGGGGCTGTCCTTCAGGCCCCCCGCCCCGGCCCCTGCCACCTGGTGAAGGGGCGAGGAGAGAAGGGGACCCCCCAGGAACCCCAACCCCACGCTGCTCCGCGATGCAAAGCCATCTGCCGCTAATGACACCGTCGCCCCAGAAGCCTGTCATTGTGGGGCTCGGGGCTTGCAAAACAGTAATTAATCCTCACCCCCCTCTCCGGCCAGGGATGCAGGAAGGGGCGGGAGGTCCCCCGTGGGGCTGGGCGGAGGGTGGAGCCAGCGTCCTGCCCCCAAGTGGACTCCAACCTGCAGAGGCTGCTCTGCAGCCCTGACCTCGAGCTCCGGCCGGCATGTCCCTCTCCCGCGAGCCCTCCCCAAGCCGGAGGCTCATCCTTGTGGGACCCGGGGTCCTGATCCCCTGGAATGGGACGTTGCTGCTCCAGGGCCCCCCGGGCCAGCTGTTGGCCTGTAGGTGTCAGCCGACGCCACCGGAGAGCCCCAGGGGCCCCAGGAGGGGGTCGCCCGAGACTCTCTGTCCCAGCTGCTCTCTGCAGGCCCTGGCGGGGGAGGAGGAGGAG
>NW_006286237.1:103770-104027 GCF_000327345.1 Myotis davidii
GGACAGCACAGGCCCCTCTGGTCCCTGCCTTTCCCACGAGGTGCAGACCTGGCCCCCTCAGGGGGCGTCTGGCCCTGGATAGAGGCGATGCCCGACAAGGAGGGTGGGTGAGGAGCCTGGCCGGCCGCACGGTCCTAACCCCTGCCTTTCCCTCAGGTTCCATGTATGACGGCCTGGCTGACAATTACAACTACGGCACCGCCAACCGGAGCTACTACTCCAAGCTGCAGGCGGGCAGCGGCTCGTGGGGCTACCCG
>NW_006286237.1:104080-105808 GCF_000327345.1 Myotis davidii
GCGGGGGGGGGGTCTAGGGTGCAGGAAACCGCACGGATGCAGAGGGGGGACCCCCAGCTCTGAGCAGGGCTCTTGGAGCGTCTCCTATCTGGGCTGAGGGGATGTTTCTGGGTGCCATTCTTCAAAAGCATCAAGAAAATATCTTTATTTTTTAAAATCCTCACCCAAGGATATTTTTCCATTGGTTTTTGTCAGAGTGGAAGGGAAGGAGGGAGGGAGGGAGAGAGAGAAACGTCGATGTGAGAGAGACACATGGATGGGCTGCCTCCTGCACAGACCCCCAAACGGGGCTGGGGGTCGCACCTGCAACCCAGGTACCTGCCCTTGACCGGGAATCGAACCCGGGACCCTTCAGTCTGAGGGCCGGCGCTCTGACCACCAAGCCACACCAGCCACGGCCACAGGGGCCTCTTCATCCCCCCCTTGTCTGGGCTCCTTGGATATTTCTGAATGTCTCCAAGGAGAAACGTTCTTTAAAAGCATCCACCAAAGGTCCCTTTTTCGAGTCCGCTTGGCAGCGCCTGATGGGGTCGCACGGCGGATGTGAGTTCTCTGGGGTCGGTTTGTGGTTGGAGCGAGACCTAAGGTTTTGTTGTTGCTCAGTTGACACGGGTAGAGATGATTGAGACCCTGTCCCCCCAGCCCCTTGCCGTCTTCCCAGGTGACACCCAGGACTTCTCCCGGCCCCCCATTTCTGTGGCTTCCGGTGATGTTGTCGACTTGAGCAAGTCTGTACTGTTGCTGGAAAACTCCTCGAAGCATCGTGCGGGCGGGGGTGGAGGCTGTTTTCCGTGGGGGGCTGGGCCCCGTCTGCAAGGGGCTCACGGCTCAGTGACGTCACCCCCTGGTTGCCGGGTCCTGGGCAGGGGAGACAGCGGCGGGGGGGGGGGGGGGGGTTATGAGCCAGGAGTCCTCTTGTTGTCAGCGTGTTCCTTCCTCCTGAGCTTCTCGTTGGGGCTCATTTAGGAGGCCTGGTGTTTGGCGCGTGTTTGTTTGTTTTTGCTGAGGGACCGAAGGGAGCAGGAACCAGGATCTGCTGCAAACCCAGGTCCCTCCGTGCCTTCTGTCTGATTCTTAATGTCGGTTGATACCCTGGGTGCGGCGTGAGTCCAGGGCACAGACCCTAAGGGGGCGGCGGGTCAGGCCCCGGTGTGAATCCAGAGCTTTGGCGCAGAGCGGCCACCAGCCAGACAGGTGGGGTCGGCGAGAGCCAGGAGGGCGGGGCGCTGGGTGGGACCCGCAGGCAGGCGAGGGGAACCATCTCGCTGATGCTGACGACGCAGGTGGTACCGGGAGGCTCGGTCCTGCTGGGAGCCTCCAGATAAACCGCCCGACGCCTCTGGGTGCTGCCCTCCCATCTGGGAAACGGGGGGCGGGGCCCCCGGGGCGCCCACGTCACTCACAGGTTGATACATTGTGGCAGCCGCGCTGCGTGTAGCCGACTTGGTTACAGGCGTGAAACTTTGTCACCAGGCCCCGTGGACATCGCCCGTGGCCCACTGTGAGCAATGGCTCTAGCTCCCCGGCTCCCAATGCACCCCCCGCACCCCCGCACCCCGTGTTCTGACCACCAGGGAAAATCCCTTCTCTTTCCCGCACCCCAAGGCCCGCCCTCCTGCCCCTCCCTCCTGGCAGGGCCTCAGACGTGACTCACGCCCGGGCACCTGCCGGGGCACGTCCTGTCTCCTCTCAGCTCCGCGGAGGCTCTGGGAACGGCAGGGAGCTTCG
>NW_006286237.1:106249-106963 GCF_000327345.1 Myotis davidii
GCTCCCCGCCTGTCCCCACAGGCACCTGGCTGAGCCCGGACACTCCCTGTATTTAAACGGTGGCAGGAGCCAGCGGCAGGCGCCCCTGTCTGGGGTGCCCCCCAGAGATGAGCCCCCTCCGTAAGTTCCTGCCCATGGGGTGGTCGGCCTCCAGGGGAGAAGCGCCTGCTGCCCAGGGTCCGGGCTGCGTGGGAGGGGCTCCCGTTCGTGCTGATTTCCCCGCGTCTCAGAGGCCTGAGGTCCCTCCTCCAGGCTGAGGGGTGGGTGAGGCCTGGGCTCGGACCAGCTCCTTGCGGTCCTGACGTCCCACAGCCTGTGTCCTTGCTCAGAGAAGTCGGAGAACACAGCCCCGGCCGGTGTGGCTCGGTGGGTAGAGCGTCGGCCTGCGGGCCGAAGGGTCCCGGGTTCGATTCTGGTCAAGGGCACGGACCTGGGTTGCAGGCTCCTCCCCGGCCTGGGCCCTGGTCGGGGCGCGTGCAGGAGGCAACCCATCAATATGTTTCTCTCACATCGATGTTTCTCTCTGTCTCTCCCTCTCCCGCGCTCCCTAAAAAATCAGTGGAGAAATATCCTGGGGTGAGGATTCACAGATAACAAAATAGAAAATAAATGGTGGTGGGACCAGATGACCCCCGAGCCTTGCCCCATCCCAGCTGAGCGCCAGGCCCCACCCTGCTCCTGGCCACAGGGGAGTATGCCCAAGAGGAGACAGGG
>NW_006286237.1:107615-108732 GCF_000327345.1 Myotis davidii
AGCGGCCCGAGGCGCCTTGGTTCCCACAGTGGCTCCGGGAACCCCGTGCCAACCCCAGCCGAGTCTCCACCTGGCACAGATGCCCTCACATCGATGTTTCTCTCTGTCTTTCCCTCCCTCTCCCACACTCTCTAAATCCAATGGGAGAACATTGAATGAAGAAATGCAGGCTGGGAGCGGAGGGCGGCAGGATGGGGGGCTGTCCGAGCAGAAGCGGGGCTCCTGGGCCAGGGGCTGGGAGGGGCGTGGCCAGGCCTGTGTGGTGTCCACGGCAGAGACACTGCGGGCTCCCAGGCGGACACAAGTTAGCGACGCTTTGTCTGAGGGAGGTCAAGGTTGGCACCCCCCCCTCCCGGCAGACGCCAGGCCTGCGGACAGGGGGGGCTGCGGAGGCCCCGGATCTGGGCCTGGGCCGTGGAGACCCATGAGCCGGGCTCAGCCTGGGCACGGGAGTGGAAAGGGGGCGTCAGAAGATCCCCAGATGGGGGGACACGAGAAGCTGCCCCTTCCCTCCCTCCCGGGGGTCCCTGTCCCGGCCGATGGCCTTGGGGGCTGATGGGGGGGCCTCAGACAGGAGGACAGGGGGGCTGTGCTCAGCTCTGTGAGGCCCCGGGCTGACGCGAGCCCTGCTTGGCTTCGGTCTGGTCACCCCGTAGAACTGTCCCCTTGCCCACAAAACGGGGTGGGGGCCCTCTGAGAACTTCCTGGCTCAAGAGGGAAAAGAAGCCAGGCCGGCGTGGCTCAGTGGCTGAGCATCGACCTATGAACCAGGAGGTCAGGGTTCGGTTCCCGCTCAGGGCACACGCCCGGGTTGCGGGCTCCATCCCCAGTGTGGGGCGTGCAGGAGGCAGCCGGTCCATGATTCTCTCTCATCACTGACATTTCTGTCTCTGTCTCCTTCTCCCTTCTTCTCTGACATCAATAACATTATATGTTTTTTAAAAAGAAAGAAAGAAGGAAAAGGAAGAGAGACGCGGGCTGGGGAGCGCCTGGGGGGGTAAGGGCGGGAGGAGGGCGGAAGCTGGGTGAGTCCCAGCGCCCGTCATTAGCAGAAAAGGGGGCAGCACGGGGCCTGGGGGGAGAGACCCTGGGGGCCCCCCTTGGAGGAGGGGCAGAG
>NW_006286237.1:108795-109018 GCF_000327345.1 Myotis davidii
CCTCCCGGGCGCCCCCTGCTGTCCAGCCCAGTCCTCTCTGTGATGGAGGGTCGGCTCCACCCCCAGGAAGTCAGGTTCTTGCCTCTGGAATGTTCTATGACCGTCGCAGCTGCGGCTGGAGGTTCCCAGGGAGGCCGGAGAGACCCAGACAAGGGGGTGTGTATTCAGGGGAGGCTCGGCCAGCAGATCGCTATCTGTGTGTGTGGGGGGGGTGTTGCCTGGG
>NW_006286237.1:109079-109425 GCF_000327345.1 Myotis davidii
GCATTCCCGCCGATGGGAATGGAGGGGGCATCCTCGTCGTCGTCAGGGTGACTGGGAGGCACTCCTGGCTTTCGGGCCCCGGGGCTGCCAGGCTCCGGTCCCTGCACAGAGGAGGATTGTCCTCCCGGGATGCCAGCCGCGCCCACGCCGTTCCCCCGGGTGCCAGCTGGCTGGACCACGTGCCTCTGTTTTTATGCAACTACGAGGCCTTACCTGTGGCCCTGGGGGCAGGCCCCCCAGTGCAGACCCTGTGCCCGGGCTGTCCTGGCTTCGGGGTTCACCCCCCTCTTGTGCCCCCCTGGCAGCCCCTCTGGGGGCAGGGGGCGGGGCTTTGGCTGGCAAACCT
>NW_006286237.1:109889-110847 GCF_000327345.1 Myotis davidii
CCCACTGCCCATGTCTCAGCCCGTGAGCCCGAGGGCTGTGCCTGGAGCCTGCGGTGCCCACGCCATGGGACTCAGATAGAAAAGGGAGAACGGCCCGGCCGGCGTGGCTCAGGGGTTGAGGGTCGACCTATGAACCAGGAGGTCACGATTCGATTCCCGGGTTGCGGGCTCCATCACCAGCAGGGGGCGGGCAGGAGGCAGTTGATTTATGTTTCTCCCCCTCTCTCCCCCTTTCTCTCTGAAATCATTAAAACTATATGTTTTTAAGAGAGAGAGAGAGAGAGAGAGAGGAAGGAGAGAGTCACAGGCACTAGCTGGGACATAGGCCCTCTGTGCAGGGAGGGCTGGGCCACCCCAGACAGTACCGCCCACCCGCCCCAGGCACAGGGGAGCTGGGTGGGGTTCCCAGAACAGGCGAGGCTGCTGGAATGTGGCTGGTGGGAGGCTGGGAAGTGCCGTCCACAGGTGTCCCCCTGCCCCCGGGGGACAGTCCCCTCCCCATGGCCCGGCCGCCCCTGCTCCTCCCCAGCCGGGAAAGCTGAGCCCCAGAGCCTGTGAGGCTGCCCCACGGGGTCCCAGGGGCGCTGGGTCTGCACCAGGATGAGCGCCCGGGTCCTTGTCATGTGACAGATGACGGCGGGCGTGTCCTGCCCGGAGAACAAGGCGCTCCTGTCCCTTTTCCATCTAAGGCTGTGGCTTGGGAGTCACTGGCTTTCCTGGGAGCGTGGAGGCGAGGGGGCGGGGCCTAACTGCATAGTTGGAGCGTTATCTGCAAGGTGCGCAGTCCGGCCGTCTGGGCGCTCACCACGCTGCCCCCTCCCCTGCCCCCTGCCCATCCCTGCTCACTTCCCTCCCAACCCCCACACCCCAGCTCCCCCAGGGCAGGAGGGTGGGACCCAGTGTGGGGAGAAGCCCGCCCCTGCCTGGGCGCACAGCTGGGTGTGTGGGTGGCGTTGGC
>NW_006286237.1:110904-111705 GCF_000327345.1 Myotis davidii
GCTCCGGGGCGACCTGGGCAGAGGGGAGGGGCTCTGGACCAGTGGGCAGCCTGGGGCACGTGACTCACCCCAGTGGGCCTTCACCCACCCTGGCTTCCTGCTCTAAGGATCTCCCGCAGAGAGGGAGGGACAGGGACTCCCCGGCCTGGGGGGCCGTATCTGGTGTGGGAGGGAGCTACCCAGTTGCCTGACCTCTGCCCCCACCCACACACACGTACACACACACACTCACATAGTCACACACACAGTCTCACACACACATACACACACACTCACACACTCTCACATACACACATACACACACACACACTCACACTCACACACACACTTTTTAAAAAAATATATTTTTATTGATCTCAGAGAGGAAGGGAGAGGGAGAGAGATAGAAACATCCATGATGAGGGAGAATCATGGACCGGCTGCCTCCTGCAGGCCCCACACTGGGGATCGAGCCCGCAAGCCGGGCCTGTGCCCTGACCGGGACCCGAACCCCAACCCCTGGTTCATAGGTTGGCGCTCAACCACTGAGCCACCCGGGCCGGACTCGAGTCTGACCTTTAAAATGATGGTCACCGCCTCTGAACTGGCTTCATCATCCATCATGGGCGGCAGCCTCGAGTTTGAGAAATAATATATCGGCCGCCGGGTCAGGCCCCTGGGCCTCCACACCTTGTGGGGCCGGGGGACCCTGCCCTGAGCCGCCCCCCTCTCTCGCCAGCTCTACAATGGGACCCTCAAGCGGGAAGCCGACAACCGGCGCTTCAGCTCCTACAGCCAGATGGAGAACTGGGGGCGCCACTA
>NW_006286237.1:112062-114581 GCF_000327345.1 Myotis davidii
GGGGCGGGTCCTGGCTGGGAGGGGCGTGGTCTGAGCTGGTGACAGTGGTGTCTGGGTGGTGGGCGGGGCTTTGGTGGGGCGTGGTCTGCGCTGGGAAGGGAAGGGGCCAGGGAGGGTGAGGATGGTGGACATCCCCTGGCCCCTCAGGGATGCTCACAGAGCCTCCCCCAGGGTGAGCCTTTTCCCTCCCCTGGAGGAGCTGTTGCACAGAGGTGTCCCCAGGTGGGCCTGGTCCCCAGGTGGGCCTGGTCCCCAGCTGGGTGTTGCCCTGGCTCTCTCCAGGGCAGGTGTAGCTGTGCCAGGTCGGGTGTGCAAAGATGACGTCCCAACCCCTGCCCAGGGCCCCTGTAACCCTCCCCATGGCCCCTCCCCACAGGATCTGCAGTGAGGACATTGAGTGCAGCGGGCTGACCATCCCCAAGGCCGTGCAGTACCTGTGCTCCCAGGACGAGAAGTACCAGGCCATCGGGGCCTACTACATCCAGCATACCTGCTTCCAGGACGAGTCGGCCAAGCAGCAGGTACCTGGCTGCACACCATGGCCCCCGCCCCTGCCCCCACCCCCCACCATTGGCCTGGGCAGGGCCTGGCTGGCATCCGCCTGAGCCTGCATTTACAGATGGGGGGCGAGGGGCACGGTCGGCTCCCTCCCACCCTGCCCAGCTGCCTAGGGCGAGCAGTGTGCTTGCCATTGCCCAAGGTCAGAGCTTGGCCAACTTGACTTTCTGCACAGAGCAAAGCCCTCCAGTTGAGTGGACCTTTCCCATCTGGTCTTCACCACGGAACCCCAGGGGAGGAAATGGGGCTCAGGCAGGAGGGGGCTCCCCTGAGTGTGTCTGCTAGGAGGTGGGGGCGTCAGGCTCTGAGTCCCCGTCTTTTTTTTTTTAATATATTTTTATTGATTTCAGAGAGGAAAGGAGAGAGGGAGAGAGAGATAGAAACACCAATGACGAGAGAGAACCGGGGACTGTGCCCTGACCGGGAATCAAACCCTGACCTCCTGGTTCCTAGGTTGACGCTCAACCCCTGAGCCACACCGGCCGGGCTGAGCCCCCGTCTTGGCTCCTGGTCTGGCCCGTTCCCATTGGGCCGCCCCGCGCGCACACGGGCGCTGGCGTGCAGGTCTCCGAAGGGAAGGTAGGACCAGTGGTCTGAGCCGCCTCCCTGTCCCCCAGGTCTATCAGCTGGGCGGCATCAGCAAGCTGGTGGACCTCCTCCGCAGCCCCAACCAGAACGTGCAGCAGGCCGCGGCCGGGGCGCTGCGCAACCTGGTGTTCCGGAGCGCCCCCAACAAGCTGGAGACCCGCCGGCAGGGCGGCATCCGCGAGGCCGTCAGCCTCCTGAGGACCACCCGGAGCACGGAGATCCAGAAACAGCTGACTGGTGGGCAGCCCGGCCGCGGGGGTGGGGGGCGGGGCCACCCACAGGTGCAGGCTGCTGTCCTGGGTGCCCCAGGCGCCAGCTGTGGCCGGGCTCCTGGGGGCCAGATGGTGACCCTGGGCATGGTGCAGGCTCTCGGGGGTCCAGGCCTTTGGAGGATCATGGGCAACGGGTGGAAGGTCGCTGTCCACGTGGGACCCCCCTCCAGCAGACCTGGGGGTTTCTAGGCGACAGGGGCAGGGGCCTACAGGTCTCCAGCATCTCATCTCCCCCGTGTCCAAAAATATGTGCTGAACACGGAGGGCCAGGCCCAGAAACAGGGTCACTACGCAGCCTCGATTGGACGGGGAATGTGAGACCAGGGCAGTGGGACAGGGATGCGTCTTCCTGGTCCTGGAATGACTCTCGGGTAGAAAACAGAGACCAGTAGAAGACTCTGAGTGTTACAATTCCGATTGAAAACCACCCATCAGTGGTTTTTCTTGTTGTTGTTGTTGTTTTAAACATTTGTATTGATTTCTGAGAGGAAGGGAGAGAGGGAGCCAGCGAGAGAAATATCAATGATGAGAGTCATCGATCGGCTGCCTCCTGCACGCCCTCTCCTGTGGACTGAGTCAGCAACTCGGGCCTGTGCCCTGACCGGGAATCGAACCCTGAGCTCCCGGTTCATAGGTCGACGCTCAACCACAGAGCCACGCCGGCCGGGCTGATCCGTGGTTTTGGATCACTGTCCCTGTGCGTTAATTTTGAGCTACACAGAAAGCTCGGGAAACGATGGGACTGGAGATCTGATTGACCAGGTGCAGCTGCACGGGACAGTCAAGTAGGCTCGTTGGCCAGAGCAGGCTGAGGGGGCCCCCCTGAGCTGGCATGTGACGGGGCCACTGTCCCCACCCCCAGGGCTGCTGTGGAACCTGTCCTCCACGGACGAGCTGAAGGAGGAGCTGATCTCGGACGCCCTGCCCGTGCTGGCTGACCGCGTCATCATCCCCTTCTCGGGCTGGGGCGACGGCAACAGCAACCTGTCCCGGGAGCTGGTGGACCCCGAGGTCTTCTTCAACGCCACCGGCTGCCTGAGGTGAGAGCAGAGGGCGCCCGCCCGCCCACCTGGGGCCCTGGGGCCTGGCCGCACACCCTGC
>NW_006286237.1:114732-116911 GCF_000327345.1 Myotis davidii
GCTCCATCTCAGCCAAGACTCACTGGGCCAGGGCACAGCCGCACCACCCCTGGCCCTGGGGGCCGGCTCCGGGGCTCGGCCACCTCCCCGCTTCCCTCGCCTTCTCTGAGGGACCCCGGCCGACACGGGCAGGCGTCTCAGAGCGGGAACACTGGATCTGCCCATCCAAACGGGCCCTCCCTCCTCGGCCCCTGGAAAAATGTGCCTCTTGTCCCGTCTTGAAGAGCCGTCTTTTAGACAAAAGTCTGTCCCGGCTGCTCATGACTCACCTCCGGGCTGCGGGCAAAAACCCTCCCCGACGTTCATCGTTGGCATGAAGTTGGCGCTTCTTGGCCTCTGCGGGGTGTGGCGGGCCCCTCGGGGCGCTGGGGGGCGGGGCCTCACTTCCCCACAGCTTCAGGAGCTGGGAGTGGGTGCCAGGCGGGGCGCGCGGGCGTGGTGGAGCGGATTCCTTAAGGGGGTCACACCTGCTCCCAGGGGGTTGTCTCCCCCAAGCCCTGGGGGCCCTCACAGGCTGGGGTGCCGTTGGCAAGGGGCTCTGGGTCTCAGCTCCCCCCCACCCCCCAGCCAGCCACCCGGGGAGCAGAGGCTGGAGATGAAAGACCATGCCCAGGCTGCAGGGAGGGACCTCTGGTTCCCGTCCCAGATCAGCACCAGCCCCCCAGCGCCCCTAGAAAGAGATGGGCAGTTGGGGCTCCATCCAGCCCCTGGTCCAAGGTGCCCGGGGCCACACAAGCCACGGACACACGGGACCATCGGGCTGGTGGACTCCGTGGGCGGACAGAGCCGGCCCCTCGGCTTCTCCTTCCGTCCTCCCTCCTCCCTCCGCTCCCCTGTCCTCTCTGGGCGCCCCGACCAAGCCTCCTGCAGGCGCCCACCACCCCCTCTCCGTCCCTCAGGAACCTCAGCTCGGCCGACGCTGGCCGGCAGACTATGCGCAACTATGCAGGGCTCATCGACGCCCTGATGGCCTACGTCCAGAACTGCGTGGCCGCCAGCCGCTGCGACGACAAGGTGAGGGCACGACCCCAGGGGCACCACCGTCAGAAGGGATAGCAGGGCCTGCGGACAGGACCTGTGCCGGGCTGCTCAGCCTGGTCCCAGTGGGCATCTTGCTTTTTTATCTATCTATCTATCTATCTATCTATCTATCATCTATCTAAATACCTATCTATCTATTTCTATATCTATCTGTCTACCTACCTATCTATTTTTTTAATTGATTTCAGAGAGGAAGGGAGAGGGAGAGAGAGAGAGAGAGAGAGAGAGAGAAACATCCATGATGACAGACAATCATGGATCAGCTGCCTCCTGCACGCCCCCCACTGGTTGGGAATGGAGCCCACAACCCAGGCGTGTGCCCTGACCAGGAATCAAACCAAAGACCTCCTGGTTCATAGATTGACCGGGCTCGGTGGCTTTTGAACCTACAGATGTCAGGACAGCTCCCGTAGCCCTTCTGACCCCGGGCACGTTGGCCAGAGCAGTAGACACACGCCTCTGTCTGCTGCCCTACTAGGTGCTGGGCCCCTGGACAGGCACCTCCCACGTGCCACCTTCCCATTAGCCCAGAGCAGGGGACTTCAGCCCCATTTTACAGCCGGGCAGACTGAGGCTCCCAGAGCCAGTCTGAGCAGCCAGAAGGGGAGACAGGCAGCAGCCCCCTTGGGCCCCGAGCCCGGGCAGCACCCACCGCGGCTCAGGCCCACGCTCTCTCGCCCCCAGTCCGTGGAGAACTGCATGTGTGTCCTCCACAACCTCTCGTACCGCCTGGACGCCGAGGTGCCCACCCGCTACCGCCAGCTGGAGTACAACGCCCGCAACACCTACACGGAGAAGTCCTCCACCGGGTGCTTCAGCAACAAGAGCGACAAGATGATGGTGAGGGGCCCGGGCCCTCCTGCCACCCCCCCCCCCACCCCCAGGCCCGGCCTCCCGCCCTCTGTGCCCACGGGAGCCTGCCGCCCTCCTGGAGCTGGGCAGGGGGCATCCGACCCTTGCCGGTCTCACAGTGTCCCCATGGTCCCCCTTAGCGCTGAGATTCGGGGTGACCAGGACGCTAACCCCTCTCTGGCCTGGTCCCCGTTGCCTCAGAGTCTCTGGGTTCCCCAGAAGCAGAAGGTGCTGGGCCCCGAGGGCAGGATTACTCCACGGGGCAGGACTGTGGGCCCGAGCCCCG
>NW_006286237.1:117419-117750 GCF_000327345.1 Myotis davidii
TGGGGTGACGGAGCCTCCCCAGCCGCCCCCGCCGTGCCCTGCCAGGCTGGGCCAAAGGCTGGTCCCCTCCCGAGAGACGGGGCGCTTCCTCTCCTCGGACCTGACCCCGCGGCCCACGGCAGGGCCCTCACTGTTGTTACATTTTTAAATTGATTTCAGAGAGGAAGGGAGAGGGAGAGAGAGAAGCATCCATGAGAGAGGATCATGGACCGGCTGCCTCCTGCACGTCCCACACTGGGGCTCGATCCCACAACCCGGGCCTGTGCCCTGACCGGGAATCGAACCCCGACCTCCTGGTTCATAGGTCAACGCTCGACCCCTGAGCCGCGCC
>NW_006286237.1:117788-118116 GCF_000327345.1 Myotis davidii
CCCTCACTCTTTCTCGTGGCCCCAGTGAGGGAAGGGGCCCTGGGTGGGCGCCAAGGCGGGAACCAGGCCCTGAGGCGGTGGGGTAGAGGGGGGGGAGGGGGGCAGCTTGGGTTCGGTCCCTGCAGAGGCGCCTGCTGACCTGCCCTTGGTCCCCAGAACAACAACTACGACTGCCCCCTCCCCGAGGAGGAGACCAACCCCAGGGGCAGCAGCTGGCTGTACCACTCGGACGCCATCCGCACCTACCTGAACCTCATGGGCAAGAGCAAGAAGGACGCCACCCTGGAGGCCTGCGCGGGGGCCCTGCAGAACCTGACGGCCAGCAAGG
>NW_006286237.1:120110-123056 GCF_000327345.1 Myotis davidii
GGGGATGCCCCTACCCTCATGGGGGTGCCCCTGCCCTCACCTGGTTTCCCCTGCCCTCATGGGAGTGCCCCTCCCCTCCCGGGGTGCCCCTGCCCTCATGGGAGTGCCCCTCCCTCACCGGGGTGCCCCTGCCCTCACCGCCTGCCACGACCTCCTCCCTTTGCAGAAACGACACGACCCCGCGGAGGAGGCCTCGGCCCGGCCGGAGGGTTGTTCTGCCCACCTGTGCAGTAGTTGGAAAAGTTCAAGCAACTGAGAGCAAAACCCGAAAACTGTGGAAGACGGAGAGATTTTTAGATTCTTTTTTTTTCCCCTTGGCAATGGGGGTTGGGGAGGGTGGGGGGGGGACCTTTCTTGAGTTAAGAGCTTTTTCCCATGTCCATACTTCCTTTGCTGAGAAATGGTATATATATATGTAAAACGTGTGTGTGCACGCGTGTGTGTGCATGGGTGCGTGTGTGCACGTGTGTGTGTGTGTGTGTGTGTGAGCGCCTATGGGCTTGGCCGTGAACCCCAGGTGCTAGGCAGCTGTTGATGCAGCTCAAGGCGGAGGAGGCTCTCTTGTGTCTTACCCTGTGCTTTGTGGGTGCCCCTGGGCTCCCCCCAGGATCCTGCAGGGGGACCGTCCCCCAGGGGCAGCCCCCACATCTCTGGAGGCAGCTTGGCAGGAAGGAGGGGGCTGGGTGTTGAGGCCCGTGGGTCTCATGGGACAGTCTGGGTGCCTGGCCACCAACCCGCAGAGCCACGGGGCTGGCCTGGCCACCCAAACCAGCACAGGGTCCAAAACAGTCCTTCTGTGAAGGAGGCGCTGCCAGCGCCATTATATCCGCGACCAGCACCGCCCCCGCACGCCCTCCGCGGCAGGGGAGTGGGGTCCCTCCTAAGGGAGTGGGGCCCGGGGAGAGGGGGTCCCGTGTCCGTGGGCTCAGCCTGTGAGTGTCATGCTAGTCCCCAGGGGCAGGCAAGGCACCAGCTGCCGGAGGAAGACGGGAACCCGGGGCTGGGAGCCGCGGGCTGGCCAGGGAGTGACCAGCTGTTTGCCCTTCATCTGCCCCGTGGGGAGGGGCCGGACAGGGGCCATTTCAAGCTCCCGGGAGGTGCCTGGGAGACTCAAGTGAGGGCGGGTGTGGGGTTTGGGACACACGGAGGAATCGGGGGGCAGCCAGGTTCCCCGAGGAGCGCCAACCTTTGCCAGGGGCGTGTCCACCCATCTGGAGAGACAGTGGGATGGGGAGGGTCACCTGGAAGGTGGGGTGACTCCCTGGCCACCCCTGGGCCAGGAACCCCACCTCAAGGAGGCGACCTCGGCTCTAGAGCTGCGCTCAGCTGCTCTCTCTCTTCCTGGTTTCCCTGACCAGCCGGCAGGGGGCCTGGGGGCCTTCCCTGGGAGGGCTGGGCAGGGGCGCCACCCTCGCCATGCCCCGTACAGAGAAGACCATCGGCCCTGGGTGACAGGATCGGGGTGAGGTAGTCACGGAGGGCTTCATGGAGGTGGTGAGCTCTAGAGGAGCTGGGGACGGGGCGGAGGGGTGAGAGCGGTCACACCTGCCCCCTTAGTCTCATGAGAAGCCCCATGTCCTGGCTGTTGAACTTGACTTTGAGGCTAATACTTACCAGCCAGACCCCCCAACCCCCGCCCCTCCCCCCAACGGCAAAATAGACCAGCAGAAGGACTGTCCCATCAGGCCACTGGCAAGCCCACGCCTCGGCCAGAGCCCTCCCTCTCCCCCCCATCTCCTGGGCCCCAGCCCGCCTGACTCCACTCAAATGAGACAGAAGAGACCCGTCCGGGGCGCCGGCACCCCCAAGACCCCACCTCAGGTGCATTTCAGTTGGGAAACCACAGGGCCTCCTGGGAAGAGCTGGCTGGACACAGGCCTCCGTGTGCTGTGGCCGGAGTGGACCTCAGGGGCCAGGGGGCCAGGGGCCCAGGTGTTCCTGCCCCAGCCCCCGCCTTGCTGGCCCCCCCGTGGAGCCTCAGGCAGGAAGTCCCTGTGGCCCATGTCCTTCTGGGCCCTAACCCTCGGAGCCTGGCGCGGAGGTGGGACGGCTGGGGTGGCAGCAGCCAGGCTGTGGGAGGGGCCCGGGGTGCTGGGAGCTGTCTGGTGCCCCGTCCCCTGCTCCGTGTTGGTGTGAGAGCTCCGTGCTGGCCTGGCCGGGCCCCGTTCGCCTGTGTGATACGCTATGTATTTGCTTTTTGGAAATCAATAAATCGCTGGCATATCTGTGACCTTTCCAAGCAGTGGATTATTTTGGGGGGGTGCCCCCTCTTACTGACCCCGAGCCAGGCAAGGACCGAGAGTGCCCCTGTAGGGATGGGGACGCCACCCCCCACACACCTGCTCCGTGTCCGGGGTCCACAGATCCCCCCGGGAGGCTGGTATCACCCCAACCTTCCAGACGAGGGAGCGGGGCCCAGGGAGGGAGCAGCATGCCCGCGTCACCCAGCCAGTGGCCCTGCAGGGCACCCGGAGGAAAACAAGCTTCCAGGGTCGAAGGCACCCCAGTTCCTAAACGAGGACACGGGGACCCAGAGGCAGGCAGTGATCTGCCCAGTCCTGGCCGGGGTGGCTCCGTGGATAGAGCCTGGGCCTGTGGACCGGACCGAAGGGTCCCGGGTTCTATTCCCGGCCAGGGCGCCTGCCCAGGTTTCCTGGCTGGATCCCCAGTAGGGGGCGTGCAGGAGGCAGCTGGTCAGGAGTCTCTCTCATCATGGATGTTTCTATCTCTCTCTCCCGCTCCCTTCCTCTCTAAAATCAATAATAATGTATTTAAATAAAAACAAAGCATGTTTAAAAACTGTGTAACCTGGACAAAGACCTTCTGATAATCTAGTCTCATTCCCAAGCAGTTCGGTTTGTGGGAACCATGGAAAAGGTGCTGCTCCCACTGCAGCACTGTCACTCCGTAGTAATGGAAAAAATGCTGTTAAAAAGAACATGAAAT
>NW_006286237.1:123130-124298 GCF_000327345.1 Myotis davidii
GGAAAGTGGGTCCCACGGGCTGTGCTGCGCGCAGGGGACTCGGGTGCAGAATCCCGGGGTCCCACGTGGATCGGACCTGGGATGCTCGCGGCCTTCCTCCCTCTCACCAACCCGGTCCAAGACCCGACCCCCGACCCCGTCTAAGACCCGCCCATCGACCCATGCAAGACCCGCCCCCACCCCGCCCAAGACCTGCCCCCTGACCTCGTGCAAGACCCGTCCACTGCGAGGGATGCCCTGCTGTCAGCGAGTGGGGGGAAAGGGGCCAGGGTCTGCGGATGAACAGGGTGGGGGGTCCCGCCCCAAGAAGCACCCGGCCTGGCCCCGCGAGAAGGTGAGAACGAGGCCTGTGTTCATTAGCAAGTTGTTCTATTTTTTATTTTTAAAAATATATATTTTTATTGATGTCAGAGAGGAAGGGAGAGGAAGAGAGAGAAACATCCATGATGAGAGAGCATCATCGATGGGCTGCCTCCTGCACGCCCCCTACTGGGGGATCGAGCCCACAACCCGGGGGCATGTGCCCTGATGGGGAATCGAACCCGGGACTCTGGAGGCCAAGGCTCTACCCACTGAGCCAAACCAGCGAGGGCTCAGTCTTTTAAGATGTGCTTTTCCTTGTGTCTACCAGATACCCATTTAACTTGGTAGAAAGTGCATCAAGCAAATTAACAAACAAACAAACACGTAATCAGAACGATCAGGACCCTACACTATGACCTCAGAGGTCACCTCCCCTCTCTTAGCCTTGGTTTACCTGTGTGTGAAATGGGTTGTCTCTGCAAGGCCCTGACTCTGCTGTGGTTAGAGGATGTGTGTAAGGTACTCAGCCCAGCGCCGGGCGCACAGTAGGGCAAGGGCACACAGTAGGGCTACTTGGCCGCAGATATGGGGCCGGAGGGGTCCCTGTGTCAAGTTCAGGGGGGGAGAACTCCTCTTGTCCTTTACCCCCAGCAGCAACCAAGTGGACCTCCTGCCTCGTGCCTTCCCGTGGCCGGCTCCTCTGGGAAGTTGGCAGGGGAGGGCTGGGTGGGGACGGGACAGGGGTGAGGCCGCTTGTACTCAGCAGGTCCCTCTGATCCCCATCAGTCAGAACGGCGTCAGCACAATCTCATCCCGGAGCCGCCCTGGGGACCGCACCACCTCCCACCGCCCTCCATCCAGGTTC
>NW_006286237.1:124838-125258 GCF_000327345.1 Myotis davidii
CCCCCACAGCTGCTGGGCTGGGGGCCGGACCCCGGGAGGAGCCAGGGGACGGGGACAGGAGGGAGGGCAGGCGGGTGGGGCACCCAGACCTGGTTTCTGGATGTGTTGCCCACGGAAGCCATGGACACTCAGGGCCCGCCCCCCGCCCCAAAGACTTCTTGGGAGATCGAGGACTCGAGCAGCCCTCGGGGACGGGAGAGGTAGGATTCCAGGGAGGGGAGGAGGGGTGTTCTGGGTTAGGGAACAGCAGGGACACGGACTTCGTGGGCTGCCTTGTCCTCCAGCCAACCCCCACCCACCCTGGGACAGGACACCCCAGCCCCCCGCCCAGGGAGGGACCTGCCCCACCCTTTCCAGAAACCGGCTATGGAGTCAGGGGTGGGGCCCTCCTGGGAGTGGATGCTGCCACCTCGGTCCTGC
>NW_006286237.1:125445-126302 GCF_000327345.1 Myotis davidii
TGGTTCAGTGGACAGAGCGTCTGCCTGTGGATTGAAGCATCTAGTTCGATTCTGATCAAGGGCACATTGTACCTCAGTCGCAGGCTCAACCCCTGGCCCTGGTCAGAGCGCATGACGGAGGCAACCAATCGATGTGTCTCTCTCACATCGATGTTTCTCTCTCTTCCATTCTCTCTACAAAATCAATGGGAAAATAGCCTCAGGTGAGGACTAACAAAAAAACACACGAATAAAATAAAATAAAATGAAATGAAAGAAAGAGACAGCAATGCCAATGGGTGGGCGGTGGCTTTATTCCTAGCGTGGCGTGGGCATGTGGGTGGCAGCTGTGTGTGGCGGCGGCCAGCTGGGCCCTCCCGGTGTCCAGACAGAACCTGCTCCCCACCCGGCCCCGTGCCAGGAGGGCCCAGGAGCTGGGGGCCTGCAGGGCGGGCAGGACACGGCCAGGAGCGGGTCTGGGTCTCACTTCCAGCGCCCCGTGACCTTGGCCTTCCCCCGGGTCTTGGAGCTGAGGGAGAAGCAGGACCCAGTCAGAGGGGACACAGGCCGGGCAGGAGGCCTCCCCAGGGTGGGTGCTGAGGGTGGGAGGGGCAGCCTGGGTGGGCAGTGGCCAAGGGGGAGGGGACAGGGAGGCCCTGGAGGCCAGAGGAAGAGGCCTGGGCGCTGGAGGAGGCCACCAGGCCGAAGATAAGAGGGAGGAGGCGGGGCAAGGGGAGGCCACACCCAGAGACTCACACTTTCTGGTTGTCATTGATTCTGTTTCTGAGCACGTTGATCTGTAGGAGGCGTGGGAAAGGCCGAGTCACGTGGGAGCTCATGTGGCTCACGTCCCAGGTGGCTGGGGGGAGGGGGGGGCG
>NW_006286237.1:127355-128088 GCF_000327345.1 Myotis davidii
GGCACCTCTCCCCCCTTTTCCCCAGCCCCCCTCGCCCCCAAACCCAGAGGGGACCAGTTGCTCATCCTCTTCCCACAACACCCGCCCCATCGCTGCCCGGGTTCCCCAGGGAAACTGAGTCCCGGACGAAAAGGGTCATTTGGGCCGCCTTCCTTGGCCGCCCACCCAGTCCCATCGCCATGACCCTCCCTCCAGGGAGCCCCCAAAACTAAGAGGAGGTTTGGTACCCACCTGCGCCTGCTAAACCAGGGAACCATGACAGACAGACCCAGAGAGAAAGGCGGAGAAGATGGGACAGAGACAGAGAGAGGGCAGGCAGGAGGCGGAGGACGGACGGAGGACCAGGCAGAGAGAGAGACGGGGACAAGGAGAAGGTGACTCAGACGCGCCCCCTGGGGGCGACCTCGGTCACCAGGACGGAGTGGGGGGAGGAGGGGGAAGGCAGGGCTGTTTGGCCGGATGGTCACTGTGGGGCCGAACGGGGAGGCTGGCCTGGTTCTGAGCTGGGGACCGAGACAGTCCTGTTGGCCATTGCCCTCCTCCCATGAGGACGGGCGTGGTGCGTGGAGGTCAGGCATCGAGGGCGAGCTTCCAGGAATAAGCCACCTCCCCAGGGTGGACCCCCTTGACCTCCGAGCAGCGGGCAGACCATGTTAAGCCCATTTTACAGACGAGGGAACTGAGGCCCCACACAGCTGTCCCCAACCAGAGCCTCCACCTGGAGCTCTGAGTC
>NW_006286237.1:128991-129420 GCF_000327345.1 Myotis davidii
GTCCGGCGGCCCAGGGACACCTGGCCAGGTGGGCAGCGCTCAGCCAAGTCCTGCCTCCATGCGGCCGGGCCCGCCCCACACGTGCAGGTGACCCCACCGAGGGCACCCAGGCGGGACTGGCCTGGATGATCTGAAACAGGACAGGAGGGCTCTGTCTCCCCTGAGTGAGACCCTCCCCGCCCTGGCCAGGCTCTGTGCTCGGACGGGCGGCCAGGCCCCCCTCCCAGCCACAGTAGCTGGTCGGTGCCGAGAAAAAACAACCAGCCGGCCCGTGTGGTTCAGTGGTTGAGCCTGCGCCTAGGAACCAGGAGGGAGGGTTCGATTCCCCGTCAGGGCACAGGCCCGGGTTGTGGGCTCAATGCCCAACCAGTAGGGGGCGTGCAGGAGGTGGCTGATCCGTGACTCTCTCTCTTCAATGATGTTTCAGTC
>NW_006286237.1:129648-130558 GCF_000327345.1 Myotis davidii
CTCCCCGCCCTGGCCACGCTCTGTGCTCAGACGGGCAGCCAGGCCCCCCTCCCAGCCACAGCAGCTGGTCGGTGCGGAGAAAAAACAACCAGCCGGCCCGTGTGGCTCAGTGGTTGAGCCTCAACCTAGGAACTCCCCGCCCTGGCCAGGCTCTGTGCTCGGACGGGCGGCCAGGCCCCCCTCCCAGCCACAGTAGCTGGTCGGTGCCGAGAAAAAACAACCAGCCGGCCCGTGTGGTTCAGTGGTTGAGCCTGCGCCTAGGAACCAGGAGGGAGGGTTCGATTCCCCGTCAGGGCACAGGCCCGGGTTTCGGGCTCCATCCCCAGTGTGGGGCGTGCAGGAGGCAGCCGATCCGTGATTCTCTCTCATCGTGGATGCTTTCTCTCTCTCTCTCTCTTCCTCTCCTTTCCTCTCAGAAATCAATAATAATAAAAAATTAAAAAATTTCACATACCCCCACTCCACAGTGATGTAATGGCAGGGGATCCCTGGGTCACCACACCTTCCCTCCCCTGGACAACAGGCACTGACCAGTCCCCCCAAAGCCGGGCCCCTGGCTGCTCTCGGCTCCAGCCCCCAAGGAGTGAGTGTCCAGGCTGCCAGGGGACAGGACGGGGCCCCAGGAAGCCAGGGTGCGGGTTTCCTAACGGAGGGTCCTCTCCCAGCAGGTGAGGGGCTTCCCGGAGGACTGCCTGGAGGAGGCCAGGCCTAGCGGGAGGGGTGTGCACAGGGAGGGGCCTCGGGAGCCCGGGTGGGAGGCGGGCACCTACGATCCTGTCTTTGAGCGAGACGAGCTCCTCCTCCTCCTTCTTCCTGTTCTCGAAGTGAGCCTCGATCAGCGTCTGCAGCTCGTTCAGGTCCTTCTCCATGCGCTTCCGGTGGATGTCCTGCCAGACAGGGCTCCAGGTGG
>NW_006286237.1:130846-131399 GCF_000327345.1 Myotis davidii
GATCTTGGGCGGCACCAGGTTGGGCAGGAGGGGCCTGTCGGGGAGAAGGAGGATCGGTGAGCGCCAAGCGCCCCCATGGGAGGGGCTGGGTCCTGGGGCAGGCCGGCCCGGCCCCCTGCAGAGCGTGGCCACCTCTGGGTCACAGTGGGCTCGGCACCCGGAGCACCCACGGCTCTCACAGGTCATTTCTCTCCATCCTCTCTGTCCGGCGAATCCCAGGTGGGAGCCCTGTGGCTCCGAGAGGCAGTGACCGGCTCAGAGCCAGGCTCCAGGAAGTGGAGAATGGGCGATGGGCTTACCTGACTCCAGGTCGCTGTGGGGGACCCCACAGACTCGCCCAGGAGGCCTGCGGTTTGGCCCCTGCGCCACACACACACACACACACACACACACACACACACACACACACGCTGTGATGAAAAGGCCCTGGGGGCCCTGGCTGGGTTGGCTCAGTGGATAGAGCGTAGGCCCGTGGACTGAAGGGTCCGGGTTCAATTCCGGTCAAGGGCACGTACCTTGGTTGCAGGTTCCCCAGCCCTGGTCCGGGCGCGTG
>NW_006286237.1:131708-136165 GCF_000327345.1 Myotis davidii
GATGAACCTTGAAAACAGTATGCTAAATATAAGAAGCCATCACAAAGGCCATGTATTCTATCATTCTATTTACATAAAATGTCAAGAATAAGCAAGTCCATGCCCTAGCAAGTTTGGCTCAGTGGATAGAGCATAGGCCCACAGATCAAAGGGTCAAGGGTTTGATTCCAGCCAAGTGCACATACTTGGATTGCAGGCTTAATCCTCAGCCCTAGCTGGGAGCACCGGTGCAGGAGGCCCCATCGATGTGTCTCTCTCACCTCCATGTTTCTCTCTCACTCTCCCTTCCTCTCTCTCTGAAAATCAGTGGAGAAATGTCCTCGGGGGAGGATTAACCAAAAAGGCCTGGGGGTCTAGTCCTCCGTCTCCCCGTCGCCCACAGGTCTGCGTGGGGCTGTGGACACGCAGGTGGCCGGGGAGGGAAGGTGCTGGACACAGGACGGAGCTGGGGAGTTGGAGCCGGGCCGGTCAGTCTGTCCCCCTGAGCCGGGAGGCCAAACTGAGGTTCATAAATTGAAACTGGGAAATGGCCGGGGCCTCCCACAGGCACGTCCTGCTCACCTGGGCTTGGGTTTGGACTCCCCGACGGGGCCATCTGCAGAGAGACGGGCACAGCCAGCGGTCAGGGGGCCCCGGATCCGGGCCCAGCTCTGTCCCGAGGGGGTGGGGACCAAGGGCCTCCATTTCCCCATCCCCTACCTACCCCCGTCCCCGTCCCAGTCCCAGGAGCATTGGGGAGAATGAAGGCCCTGTGGGCTGCAGACCCCACATGCCCCCTGAAGCCCCTGGGGGCGGGATTCTAGGTCCCCGCTAGCTGCCCCTCCCCCAGGGGCATGGCTGCGACCACAGCAGTGACCACCACGTGGACGGCAAGGCCTTGGGGTTTCACCCACGGACCCGCACCCTGTGAGTGATTAGCCTGAGCTCCAGCTCCTCGTGTGTGGCTGTGACAGCGGGGAGCCCTGTCCACCGTGGGGACAGGACACTGGTCTCCCCCTCCACCCCCCGCACCCCCCCAAGCAGTGTCTCTGGATTGAGGGGCAGAGGGTGGAGCCCAGCAGCCCAAACCCACATCGGCACCAAGTCTGTCTGGTCCCCGTGGGCCCTCCCCCCTCCCTGGGAGCCGCCTCCCTCAACGGGCAGGGTCCCCTCACCACCCCGGGTCCCCTCACCACCCCAAACCTCTCGCCTATGCCCAATCGTCCTCACCTTCAGCCTCTTTCGCTCCCTCCTCTTGTCTGTCGTCTGAACAGAAGGAGAAACGTCAACCAAGTCCCGGTTCTAAGCTCAGGGGCCCCCTACCGAGAGCCCCCCACAGACAGGACATGACCCAGTGCGCCTGCTGAGTTCCGGGGTTCCGGAGCTGTCTGTTCACACACGTGCACACACATGTGCACACACAGTCATGCATACTCACACATGCACACACGGCTATACGTGCACAGCCACACACGTACACAACCTCCGCACATACACACATGCACTCACGCGCGCGCACAACCACACATATATGCACATACATCTGAACACACGTGCACAGCCACATACACAGCCCACATGCATACTTTCACATACATGTGCACACATGCGTGCACACATTCTGGGCCCGGCCTCCACCCGACACAGAATGCGCTCGAAGTCCCGGCTCCTCCGTGGACAACTGACCGCTGAGCCCCAGCCCAGACCGAGGCGCAGCCACACGGCTGGACAGCATGTCTGGTGGGTCTTTCCGGCCACAGGAGTGGCTGCGGGCTCTGCCCCCGCCCCGCGCCCTCCCAGAGCCCCACCGTCCGCGTTGGTCTCGGCCTCCGCCTCTCCCTCAGCCTCGCCCTCAGCCTTCTCCTCCGCTGCCGCCTCTGCCTCCTCCGCTGCCTCCTCTTCCGCCACCTCTTCCTGCTCTGAAGCGACAGGCAAGCGACGGGCACGGTGAGCGCCAGGCCCCGCCTGCTCCCCCAGCCCCGGACCCGAGGGGGGGGGTGTGGGGGACCAGGAACCAGGAGCCGCAGGCTCGGACCCCGGTGTTTTCTTCAATAGCGCAGCCACTCATCAGGCCCCGGCCCTGCTGCAGCCGAGCGGATGGCCCACAACCTGCAATGGTCCCTCCCGCCTGTCGGCCAAGGTCAGGGCGGCCAAGGTCAGGGCGGCCAAGGTCGGGGCCGACCCTGTGCAGGGGCCAGGGCTGTGGGAAGGGCTTTGCTCAGCTGAGAGGTGGGGACAGGGACAGGGACAGGGACAGGCCGCCCAGGAAATCTCGGCTCCTGGGGCTCCCCCTGCCCCCCTCCATCAGCCCAAGCCCCGTACCTTCCACGGCTTCCTCTGCTCGGACAAGGTCACGGCCACAAGAAAGGGGACAAGAGGCGGGTCAGTTTCAAACCAGGCGGCCTCCATCCGCCCGAATGAGGGTGCAGGCGTGCGCTTACCTTCCTGCTCCCTGCAGGGTGGAGGGACACGGTCAGGAATGTGTGCACGCACACACACTCTCACACACACTCTCACACACACACACACGCACACCCACCCTCCTGCTCCCAGGGCGGCTCCAAGGATAGGTGACAGGGGCAGCACAGGGACAGGTGGGAGAGGGCAGGAGGGAGGGGACAGGATACTCTGGCACTCACCCCTCGTACTCCTCCACCTCTTCTGCGTCAGACATGGCCGCTCCCTCCCTCCCAAACAGAAAGATGTCAGTGTGGGCCAAGGGGGGACCCGGCTGCCTCAGCTCAGCCCCCTCCTCGGTCCGGGGACCCGCCTGGCGGCCGTCACAGTGTCCACATCCTAAGGGCGACTTGCAGCCTTGTTGCTGCCCAGATGTTACCACCAGGGACCCTGCAAAGCCACCCTGCACGGCCTTGTTTCTCACAAATGCTTGTCCTTGGGATGACTGACTGTCCGAGAGGAGTCCCCAGGGTCGGTGGGGAGCCTGTGGCCCACAGCACAGCCCGGACCAGGGGAGCAGCCGGACCGGTGGCTTAGAGCTGGGGAGGCTGCTGGGCAGAGTTGGTCCCCTCAGGGAGGGGGTTGTGCACGGCCAGCCTGGAGCACGGGATCTCAGCTCCTCTCTCCTCTCCTGCCCCACCTCCCACCTGCTCGGAGCCACTGGCCCTAGGGTGGAGAGGAGGAGGGAGCCCTCCCCGCTCCTGGGAGCCCCACCCGGCTCCCCAAAATAGCATGCCAGCCCCCGGAAGGTGGGGGAGGGCTCTCAGACCAGGCCCGTTGCCCCCAGGCCAGACTGAAGAAGAGGCTGGGGCAGGCTGAGCTGGGGGCTCCAGCTTAGGAGGCAATCAAAACCCCGCCCGCCCCCCAGCAGGGGTGATAATGTTCCAAAAAAGCTTCTCCTCCCACCCCCCCATCTCCCCACCTGCCCCACCTCCTCCCACAGCCCAGAGATCAGGGTCCACTGGCCATGAGGTCCAAATGCGGGTTTTGAAAACCAGGTTTTTGCTGTGTGACCTTAGTTCAGCCCCTTAACCTCTCTGGGCCTCCGTCCACCCGGCTGTGAAATGAATGGGCTTCCAGTTCTAATCCCGCAGAACGGCTGAGCTTCTAAGGAATGTAGCGCTTGTCCGGGACGCAGCTGGGACATCCCTCCCTGCAGCTGTCAGCCCCTAGGGGAGCCAGGGGGCAGGGCATGGCAGGGGGGGGACCCCTCTCCCCAGAGGATGCGTCAGAGGAGGGACTCCCTGGGCCTGGAATGTGGTTGAAATTCCTGACCCTCCTGGCAGCCCTTCCCCCAAATATTTTCTCCGCCGGCCGCTGGCCGGAGCAGGAGGAGCTGAAAAATCAAGGGGATATTTCTCTGCGGGCGCGTTGGGGGGGACAAGGGGAGCGAGACTCAGGGGTGACCCTCTAACCACGAGCTGGGCTCACACCCCGTGAAAGGACCTCCCAGCCGGGCTCTCCGGAGCCCTATCCCCGTGTCACCTCCTCCAAAGCCCGGCCCCTCGTGGAGGGAACACGGAGCTCCGTCCACTCCCACGGTCCCCAGAGCGGACGCCGTGCTGGCTGGGCTGAAGATCTTAAAATATTCTCCAATAACAAAGTAGATGGGGACCACATCAAAATAAAAAGCTACCCTAACCGGTTTGGCTCAGTGGATAGAGCGTCAGCCTTCGGACTCAAAGGTCCCAGGTTCGATTCTGGTTGAGGGCGTGTACCTTGGTTGCGGGCACATCCCCAGTGGGGTAAGGCAGCGGTTCTCAACCTGTGGGTCGAGACCCCTTTGGGGGTCGAACAACCCTTTCACAGGGGTCGCCTAAGACCATCGGAAAACATGACAGCCGTGGGCTCAGCACCATATAAGCCCATGTGATGGTCCAGCTGCAGACACGCTATTTAAAACCGGGACAGAGCTGCAGGGGACAGAAGCCAGCTGTCCCTCCTGACAACCTGATAGAGCCGGTGCCAGAGGCCGGGCCGGGCCTGGGACCGGTGGGGGCAGGGCTGGGGGCAGGAGGCAC
>NW_006286237.1:136420-137108 GCF_000327345.1 Myotis davidii
CGAGGCCACTGGCTGGCTACTCCGAGTGGCCGAGCGGCCCACCCGTGCGGACATCTGTCTGCAAAGCGGGTCTCCATGGCCCCAGGCCCCTGGGCAGGGGCCCACAGGAGGTCAGACGGGGAGAACGGACTTGCAGGAGCGGGTGATGGCCCCGGGACAGGCGGCTGGCTGCGTGGGGACCGCTGCTCACCCTCTAGGGCAGCGGTTCTCAACCTGGGGGTCGCGACCCCTTTGGCGGTCGAACGACCCTTTCACAGGGGTCGCCTGAGACCATCCTGCAGATCAGATATTTACATGACGACTCATCACAGTAGCAACCTGACAGTGATGAAGTCGCAACGAAAATAATTGTATGGTTGGGTCACAACATGAGGAGCTGTATTTAAAGGGCCAGGAGGTTGAGAACCGCTGCTCTAGGGGTTTAAAATGAAGCTGCTCGGCCGGCCGTGTAGCTCAAGAGGTCACAGTTCGATTCCCACTCAGGGCACAGGCCCGGATTGTGGGCTCCATCCCCAGTAGGGGGCGTGCAGGAGGCAGTCCATCAATGATTCCGTCTCATCATTGATGTTTCCTATTTCTCTCTCTCTCCCCTCCCTTCATCTCTGAAATCAGTAAAAACATATTAAAATGTTTTTAAATTAAACTGTATCACTTGAAAGGTGGAAGAAGGAAAAAAAATACAGCCTAA
>NW_006286237.1:137154-137615 GCF_000327345.1 Myotis davidii
CCGGCTCTGCCCTGGACCTCGGACTCCTGCAGGCCCGTCCCAGCTCGAAGCAGGGCCCTCACCTGACCAGGCTCCTCCTCCCGGTGCCCCGAGCCCTGACCCTCGGCCCCCAGATCTTTTTAAAAAATATTTTTATTGAATAAACTAGTAGGTTGGTTTGGCCGAGGTTCTCAGATGGCCCAGTACCTCCAAGCGTCCAGGGGCCACGATGCTGGGGGATTGGAAGTTGGGAGAGTGTGTTTGAGGGGGGCGGGCCGTTCTGCCCCCCAGAATCACGATGCAGGAGAACAGGATGTAACCCACCTTCGTGTGAGGAAAAGAGGGGGTGCTAGGAAAATGATGATGGCCCCCCCCAGCCAAGATAACCCACACACACCCCTCCCCCCACACACACGCACCCTCCCCCCACACACACCACATACAAATACACACCACACATGCACCCTCCCACACACACACAC
>NW_006286237.1:138273-140380 GCF_000327345.1 Myotis davidii
GGTAGGGGGGTCTGCACAGGAAGGCAGCCCTCTGCCCAAGCCCCTCCCCCACCCCCATCCCCGCACCCACATCCACACCCACCTCCACCCACACCCGGACCCAGCCCCCTAGTCTGTGGGGTTGAAGGGGGCGCAGCTCGCAGGGCTAAAGGGGTGCAGCCAGCTGGGCTTCGATGAGGGCTCGAGGTTGGGGCACCCCAGTCTGACAGCAGGACCAGGGCATTCTGGGTACTCGGACTGGGTGACTGCAGGCCAGTTCGTGTGTGCGGGCGTGGGGCGGGTGTGGGGTGTCTCCGGGCAGGTGTGGGGCGCCCCCCTCCACTGCCCTCACCTCGGCATCCAGGGTGGAGCCCGCTCTCTTCGCCCACTGGGTCCGCTTGGTGGCTGCCGCCTCTTTCTTCGCCTCCTGCTTGGGGGCATCGGGGAGGGGACCAGGGACTAAGGCGGCCTGCAGGGGGGCTCGCGCCCTCAGCCCTTCCCTCTTCCAGCCCCGCCCCTTCTCTCTGTGCCCCCCAACCCACAGGCCTCTGCCCAGCCCTCCCTAGCCCCACTGTCCACTCCTGGGAAACCCCCTTCATGCCCGGGGCCACCCCCCTGACCCCCCCCTCTTTCCACCACCCAAGGGCCCATGGTCAGGGGCCAGGCAGGGCCCGGTACCTGGGGGTCCTGCTCCCCCGACTCCTGGGTCCTGCTGATCCACAGGTTGAGCCGCGAGGTCACCACCCCCGAGAGCGTCAGATTCTCCTGAAAGAGGGGCTCCGTCAGGGCGGGGGGGACACAGGACAGAGCCCCCCACATCCCCTGCAGCGCCCCGTAGACCTGAGGGCCCCTGCCCCCCCTCCACCCCCACCCACCGGGAGCCACGGGGACCTGGGCTCAGGACCCAAAGGGTGACTCAGGTCAACGGGAGCTTCAGCCCAAATGGACACATGCAGCCCGGCCGGTGTGGCTCAGGGGTTGAGCGTCGACCTATGACCCAGGAGGTCAGGGTTCGATTCCCGGTCAGGGCACAGGCCCGGGTTGTGGGCTCGATCCCCAGGCGGGGGTGTGCAGGAGGCAGCCGATCCATGATTCTCTCTCATCATGGATGTTGCTCTCTCTCTCTCCCTCTCCCGTCCTCTCTGAAATCAATAGGAACATCTATTTTTTTTTAAAGGGACATTTGGGAACACGGTGTTTGGACCAGTGCCCGGCCCAAGGCCGTGGGTGTGGGGACCTCAGGCCTCCGGGCCTGCGCCCCTCACCTTGCGGCTGGAGGCAGGCTCCTGTCGGCTGGGGCCCTGACCCGCCAGCTCCTTCTCGAAGAGGTGACGCCTGCTGGCCACGCCCACGGGCGCCACGAAGACCTCGGTGCGGGAGGAGCCGGAGGACTTGACGGACACTGACCTCTGGGGAGAGAAAGCACAGGCTGACCCAGGAGGCGGCGGGAGGCCAGGGGCACCCCACACCCTCACACCCTCACCCGCGGGGTCCCCCGCCACTCCCCGCCCCACCCACCTGGATGGCCGTGCGGTATCTCTCCAGCTTCTCGCCTAACTTGTCCGGGAGCCTCACGCTGGCACTGCCGGGCAGAAGGACGGGATGAGACCGGCCAGTGAGGCCCTGCCCCCCGAGACCAGGTGTGCACCCCTCTGTCCAATGGCCCCCCGTCCCCTCCCTCTGCACCCCCTGCCCGGTCCTGTCACGTCTACCCAAACACGTCCGTCCCGGACCCTCCTCGCCATCTGCCCCACCCCTGTGGTCCCCTCCACACGCCCACCCCTGTGGACCCCTGACCTCGCACTGTCCCTGCACATGAATCCCACCCTGTCCTTCCACTCCAACCCTCAGGCCCCAGGACCGAGACCAAACTCCGGGCCTGGTCCCTGTCCCCCCCACCGGACAAGCACCCCTGAAACCCCCTTCTTCATGTGCTTGTGTACCCCGAACCAGATGTGGTAGGCTCGTCACACTCAGCCTTTCCACGGGCTCCCCCCGCCCCCCAGTTAAGAGGCACCCCCCACTTCCCCTCTGGAAATCTTCAGTTCCACCCAGAGTCAGCTGCTGCCCTCACATTCCCCAGCCCCCGCAGGCCGACACCTCCCGCTGGGCGAGGCTGCCGGGGCGG
>NW_006286237.1:140433-143234 GCF_000327345.1 Myotis davidii
TGAGTCACTTGAGGGCGGCACCTGCCTCATGTCCATCTCTGTACCCCAGGCCCCCCGACCCCGAGGGCCTAGGGTGGCAGGTCCCAGCGAGGGTCCCGTGTGTCAGCTGAGCCCCTGAAGTCCCTACCGCTCCAGACACCTGCTTTTCAGATCTGATTTCCGGGGGGGTTTCAACACGCAGTCCTCACACTGTTCCCACCGACATTTGGGGGCACGGGGTGCTCATTAAACATGCAACTTCCGCCCGGCCGGGGCAGCTCAGCTGTTGAGCATCAACCCGGGAACCAAGAGGTCACCGGTTCGATTCCCGGTCGGGCACATGCCCGGGTTGTGGGATTGATCCCCAGTGTGGGGGGCCTGCAGGAGGCAGCCGATCGGGGATATTTCTCTCTCGTTGATGTTTCTATCTCTCTATCCCTCTCCCTTCCTCTCCCTCTAAACCAAGCATGTCAAACTCCAGGCTTGCGGGCCACATGCAGCCCACAACGAATATTGTTGTGGCCCAGCCAATATAACGGCATATAAGCAACATCTTAATAAAAATTTTGTAACTTCATTTTTACAATCTCCTGTTATACATAATTATTCATAATGAACTACAACGTTCGCTAATGACTGCTGACTATCATCGTGTTGCATTCATTTCTCTTACGCACGGGCCCACCATTTTTCTCCACGAATACCAGCAGCGAATATTTTAGCAGCCAATGGCCACACCGTTAGTCTTGGACTGCCTTGTGTGGTGTGTGCAACAGGAAATAGCTCGCTTTCGGAGAACGAGAAAAATAGGTTTATTTGCGTGATGCTCATTCGTTCGTGCAGTTATTCAGTGTCCGGTAAGTTAATGTTCAAGAAAAAAATACTAATTTTTACTAAAATGTCCTATTATTTTATGTTAGCGACGACTCACTTATTTCAGCCCTTTGTACTCAGCACGTCTCTATCGAAACAAACCCACGTTTCTATGAAAACGGAAGCTTTTGTTTTTTTGTGGCCCACGTACACTTACACCTGGTTGATTTGGCCCGCGTTAGCCTTTGAGTTTGACATGCTTGCTCTAAACACTCAATTTAAAAAAAAGATATCACACAGACAAAAAAAAATAAAATAAAATAAAAAGAAACATGCAGCTCAGCCCCCACTTCAAGCTAAACTCTCCTCTGACTTCGCAGCCCGCCCACGCCCGCCTCCTCTGGGAAGCCCTCCCTGATCTGCCCCTCAGGCTGCATCTCCCCGGCCTCAGTCCCTCCTGTGAACCCAGCCTCCCAGCCACTCTGGGGCCCTGGCTGAGAGTGCGCCCCCCCCCGCCCCGCCCCTCCCCATGTGCCCTGCGGCTCAGCAAACAGGCTGACCAAGACCCAACAGGACAGCCAGGCCCTCCGGCCCCTGACCTGCGGGTGAGGGTGCCTTCCGAGTTGGTGGTCCGGGGGCTCATCTGGAAGGAGAGAGAAAGGCACTGATGAGCATGGGTGGCAGGGGGTCCCAGGGAGGCCGCGGCCCCCCTCAAGGAAGGGGCCCCACTCTCAGACGCTTCCTCCTCGCACCTCCCACCCTCCACTGCTCAGCTCCCAATCAAACCTCCATGACGGTCCCCCGTCTTGTCCAGGAGACACCTGCTCCCCCCACCTGCCAGTCTGGGGGAAAGCCTCTCCTTGGGCTCCTGTAGGTGTTTTGGGGGGGCACCTGCCTGCCACCACCTGCTGCTGTCCTGTCCGCCCCCCACCTGCCCATGGGCCCTGTGGGGGCCTCCAGCTTGCTTCCTGCAGTTCCGGATGGCACCACCAGGTGGGGCCGCTCCTGCGTGTCCATATCCACCGTCCAATGCCCCAATCCGCCCTCATGTAACTCCACCCACCAGGGGCACCCAAAGGCCTGCTCTGTCCTACTGGTGTCGGACCCACGACCTCTGCGCTGTGACGGAGGCCGGTGCCCTGGGCTGGGCCTGCACGGACAGGCCGGACGTGCCCGGGGGTGGCTCACCCGGAAGGAGATGGTCCTGGGGCTGGACCTGCGGAGGGAGCTGCTGTAGGTGGCCCCGGTGGGCGAGAAGGCATCCTCTTCCTCCTCCTCCTTGCTGGGAATTTTCACCTGGATGGAGGGGGCATGTTCACACCGGCTGCCACGGGGACCCCAGGTGGCCCAGCCCAGCCCAGAAGCCGTGGGAGGAAGTGGGAGGCCATGGGGGAGGGGGTCCTGGGCCTGCCTCTGCTGTGGGGATGGGAGATACTGTTCCCTGGAGCCCGGCCGCCGGGCACAGCTGCTGGGGGAACTTCCGGGGGGGCCCCGAAGGCCAGGGCCTGGGTAGGGATTCGCTCCTGTGACCCAGCGGATGCCCCTGCCATGGTGTCCCCTGTCCTGATGGTGACGGGCAGCAGGGAGAGAGAGAGGACACAGCCCGAGCCAGCCTGAAGATGGGGGACGGGAGACGGCAAAGGGAGCCACCGGCACCTGGTAGGACTGGGGGCGGGGGCACTGCCCACCTGGAGTGTGACAGGCCGGAGGCGGGAGGCCAAGGTCGGAGGGGTGCACCCCCCTGGCTCTGCCGAGGTTAGGCGACAGTGGGCCCTCACTCTCTGGGTTCCCCCAGCCACAGGCTGCTCCCGGGCCTGGGGCTGCTCCTGAGCCCGGGGCTGCTCCTGGGACTGAGGCTTCTCCTTGGGCTGAGGCTGCTCCTCGGACTGAGGCTGCTCCTCGGACTGAGGCTTCTCCTTGGGCTGATCCTGATCCTGGGGCTGAGGCTTCTCCTTGGGCCGAGGCTGCTCCTGGGGCTGAGGCTTCTCCTTGAGCTGAGGCTGCTCCCG
>NW_006286237.1:143418-143891 GCF_000327345.1 Myotis davidii
TTCAGCCGCTCCTCGGGCTGAGGCTTCTCCTGGGCCCGGGGCTGCTCCAGGGCCACAGCCCTCTTGGGGACCAGCTTTGTGTCTGAGGCCTGCGGCTTCTCAAAGATCGACGCTTTCTCGGACACCCGTCCCCGCTCCGAGCCTGCCGCCTTCGCTGACAGGGGCTGCTTCTCGGGGACGCCGGCTCTCGCTGGACTCGGTCTTTTCTCCCACACGTCCATCTTCTCCAGCACCGACTTCCTCTCGGAGACAGGCGTTCCCTCGGAGCTCGGCCTCTTCTCCGGGCCGGAGGGCTTCTTCTCGGAGCCCGGGGGCTTCTCCGGGACCCCCCTCGGCCGGCCCCCTGGCTCTCGGTCAATAATTGACCAAGCAGAAAATGCAGGTATACCCATGGATAACTTTTCTATAGTAGACCCTTGGGTCATGCTTATCTCAAAATATCATGTTAGGCAGTGATAGGATGTATATTAGTT
>NW_006286237.1:143976-144790 GCF_000327345.1 Myotis davidii
GTGTCCTGAGGATGGCCTGCACCTCCTCACCCTCATCTTGGGGGGATGTGGGCGGTGCTGCGGGCACCTGGGCTTCCTCCACGTCGGGCAGCCTGGGCCGGAAGATGGGAGGGAGGGTCAGAGGGCGTGGTGTCTGAGGTGGGAGAGACCCCTGGCCACCCCACACCCCACAGCCCACCATTACTCGGGTAAGGATGACACCTAGGGCGTCCGAGGTGTCATTTCTACAAGGCACCCTGTCCGGCCGGTGTGGCTCAGGGGCTGAGGGTCAGCCTATGAACCAGGAGGTTAGGGTTCGATTCCCGCCCGGTCAGGGCACAGGCCCGGGTTGCCGGCTCGATCCCCAGTGGGGGGCGTGCAGGAGGCAGCCGATCCATGATTCCCTCTCATCGTTGATATTTCTCTCTCTCTCTCTCCCTCTCTGAAATCAATAAAAATAATTTTATTTTTTTTAAAAAAGGGAGACATTCGTTTCACCCTGGGCCCCTCTCTTCCTGGCTCTCAAAGCGAGGTGGCTAGACCAGCCTCCCCTTAGAAGGGGATCTGAGGGTCCGGGTTTGGGGGCGCAGGTTGGGTTCGTGGGGACAGTACGGCCACAGAGCCTGACAGAGCCGACAGCCGTCCCGGCCCTGCCCCCTCCCCTCCAGGTGGGTCACCAACCCCTGTGGACACTTGGACTCAGTGTGTCCCCCTGTGAATGGGCTCCGGGGGCCTGTCTGGGGGAGTCGGAGGGGGTCATGTCCATCCAGGACCCAGCAAAGCCCGGCTCACAGATCCAATCAAGGAATCGAGGCAACTGGAGCCGTGAAGGGGG
>NW_006286237.1:145259-146478 GCF_000327345.1 Myotis davidii
GACAGCAGCCAGTGGGTGGGGGGGGCCGCGGCCTCTCGGTGGCGCCCTCTACAGGTGGCTACGGGCGCTGCACCCACATGCGGTCAGTGCAGATTCGCACAGTGCGTGGAAAGTGACGGGAAAGATAGAACCTAAGTGCGGCCGGCGTGGCTCAGTGGTTACAGCATCGACCTGTGAACCAGGAGGTCAGGGGTCGATTCCCGCTCAGGGCACAGGCCCGGGTTGCCGGCTCCATCCCCAGTGCGGGGCGTGCAGGAGGCGGTCAGTGATCCTCTCTCAGTATGGATGTTTCTCTCTCTCTCTCTCTGAAATCAATTAAAATACTAAAAAAAAAAATTTAAAAAAAGGAACCGAGACTCTATCCCAGGACAGAACCTCAAAGCCAACCCCCCTCAGGGAGACGCCGCCTCCCTGGAGCCCACAGCTGCGAAGAGGAAGGAGGGAGCCTGGGGTCCCGAGCGCGTGGGACTCCCCGCCCAGGAGCAGCCGAGAGAGCAGGTTTGGGGAAACCCCGTGGCCAACCCACTGACCTCTGGGGCTCCAGGCCAGGCCTAGGGAGGGGCCGTGGTTCCCCCATCCGGGCGGCCCGGCCACCCCCTCCCTGCGACACCCTCCCTCTCCCCACCTTCATTTGGGGACAGGCATCCCCCCCCCTTTGCCGCCCCGTAGAGCTGCGATCCCAGCTGCTCTGGGTAAAGGCGGGGTAGGTGAGCCCGGCCGGTGTGGCTCAGGGGTTGAGCATCAACCTATGACCCAGCAGGTCAGGGTTCGATTCCTGGTCAGGGCACAGGCCTGGGTTGTGGGCTCCATCCCCAGTGGGCGGCGCACAGGGGCAGCCAGTCCATGATTCTCTCATCACGGATGTCTCTCTCTCTCCCTCTCCCTTCCTCTCTGAAATCAATAAAAATATTTTTTAAAGGAGGGGCAGGCGCGAAGGCTCCCCAGGGCCCATGTGAGGGAGAACACGCAGGCACTGGCCGTGTGACCTTGGGCCAGTCCTCAGCCTCCGAGGGTTGCACGCCATGAGGGTCCCCCGTGGGGGTCACCAAGGCCCCTCCTGGCCCTGGCGGTCTGGGGACAGGTGTCCGGGGAGCCCGAGGGCGGCCCCAGGAGGTGGGGGTGCTGCTGGGAGGAGGGCTGCTGGGGGCCGGGTGGGAGAATGATTAACCACGCGCTGCTGGGCCGGGAGTTCTCAAATCCACCTTCACCCCCGCAGCGG
>NW_006286237.1:146686-148493 GCF_000327345.1 Myotis davidii
CTCAGGCCCCACCCCGTGCCCAGCTGGGAAGTTGCGGCGCCAACTGCACACACACCCCTGGGGCAGGCGCTCATGGCCACGCCCGTCCCAGCAGCCGGCGCCCGGGAAGCGGGTCTGGTTGGTCTTTCTAACCCGACGCTCGGTCCACACTGCGGTCTTCATCGACACCCAGACGGAACCTGCTCGGACCCTGTCCCAGGCTCAGCAACAGGGGAACCTGCCGCCCACACAGACACCTGCTCACTGCACAGGCCACAGGCACGCCTGCACACATGTGAGCACGCACCTACAGGCACAGGCACGCCCACTTCATGGGCCACAGACATGCCTGCACATGCATGTGAGCACCCACACAGAGGCACAGGTATGCCCACTCCACAGGCCACAGACACGCCTGCACATGCATGTGAGCACCCATACAGAGGCACAGGTATGCCCACTCCACAGGCCACAGACACGCCTGCACACGTGTGTGAGCACGCACCTACAGGCACAGGCACGCCCACTCCACAGGCCACAGGCACGCCTGCACACGTGTGTGAGCACATCCACAGGCACAGACACACACTCCACAGGGCACAGACACGTCTGCACACACATGTGAGCACCCATACAGAGGCGCAGGTATGCCCACTCCACAGGGCACAGACACGCCTGCACATGCATGTGAGCACCCATACAGAGGCGCAGGTATGCCCACTCCACAGGGCACAGACACGCCTGCACACACATGTGAGCACCCATACAGAGGCACAGGTATGTCCACTGGGAGAGCAGGACACACCCACATGCCGCCCAGGCCCAGGGACCCACAGGCAGAGTCCAAGGCCACGGCCGGCCCCACCCGCATACCTCCACTGGGGTGTGTCCCACCTCTGACAGCCGGCTCCTCCCAGACTCTGGGCTCCCTCACTCTTGGGGCCTTGCTGCCCCTGCAGACCCAGGGTCCCTCCACACGGGCTGCCATGTAACTGCTCCCCACCCCACCCCTCGGGAGTGAGTGGCTGGGGGAGGCCGAGCCTGAGACCCCGAGAAGCTCTGTACCCCCACCTCCCCGAGGAGGGGGAAAGGGAGGGGGAGGGGGTCCCGGGGGCACCTTAGTGGGGAAGGCCGGAGAGGCACACCTGTAATACCCCAGTGCCCACCTGGGAGGGGCCCAGCTGCCACCTCCTACCTGGTTAGAGCCTCAGGTCCCAGGAGGAGGGGCCTGGGCCTGAGTTACTTGGGCCTCAGTTTCCTGGGGGGTAAGGAGGTGAAGGGGTTCATGGGGGCACCTGTGGGGGCGGTGGGCAGGGCAGCTCCGAGAGGGGTCACCAGGAGGGGGGCCGCCTCAGGGACCAGCCCCCCTTCTCTGACCCTCTGAGGGCTCCGCTCCCAAAGAAAGCCAAGCACAGAGAGGGACGGCGTCTACCCTGAGGCGGCCCAGCCCAGACTGCACCCAGAACGCCATTCTCAGACTCGGACCCTCAACAGCCCCAGGGGATCCTATGAGCCCCCCCTCCTCCCCCTGCCCAGGGAGAGGCTACCATCCGCCCAAACCCAGCGTGAGGAGGACGCCACTCCCGACCGAGGCTGGGCCACACCGGGCACCTCCCAGGCCCCAGAGCTGGGATGGTGCGACGGGGGGCTCCCCAGGCGCCCCCCCCATGAGCCCCTCCCAAGGTGAGGACAGGAGGCTGTGGGAGAGCAGGAACCCCACCCTGTCCCGAGGGCTCCCCAGTTTGGCCCCAATTCTGAGCCCTAAGGAGCAGCGAGGCCACTCCGGCCTGGGGTCAGGCCCGCGCCCGGCTCACCTGGACAGCGCTGA
>NW_006286237.1:149180-149615 GCF_000327345.1 Myotis davidii
TGTCCAGAAGGAGGCTGCCCTGGCCGGCGGCTCCGCTGGTTAGAGCCTCGGTCGGATGGGCCAAGGCCGCCGGTTCGATGCCGGTCAGGGCGCATGAAACACTAATCCGTGAATCGATTTGCATCCATGAGAAACAACAAATCCATGTTTCTCTCCTTCTCCTTCCCCTCCTTCTCTCTCAAAAGAATCAAGTGCAAATTTTTTAAAAAATAAAAGTCTAAAACCCAACGCTCTCCCTGTGGCTATAAAAACTCACAGAGCCGAAACCGGTTTGGCTCAATGGATAGAGCGTCAGCCTGCGGACTGAAAGGTCCCAGGTTCGATTCTGGTCAAGGGCATGTGCCTGGGTTGCGGGCACATCCCCAGTGGGAGATGTGCAGGAGGCAGCTGATCAATGTTTCTCTCTCATCGATATTTCTAACTCTCTATTTCTCT
>NW_006286237.1:169218-169434 GCF_000327345.1 Myotis davidii
ACCTGGGGACCCACACAGCCTGGCCTCGCCTGCAGCTGCTTCCCACCCGGGCCGAGCGCGGAGAGCATCTTCCAGGTGGACCAGCCTGGGGCCCGGCCCTGCCGGACACTCCACGAGGCCAGCGGTCAGTCCGCATCCAACAGTCCAGAGGCTGCCCTGGCCGGCGGCTCCGCTGGTTAGAGCCTCGGTCGGATGGGCCAAGGCCGCCGGTTCGAT
>NW_006286237.1:169552-171520 GCF_000327345.1 Myotis davidii
ACCGGGTCAGGGCGCATGAAACTCTAATCCGTGAATCGATTTGCATCCATAAGAGGAATAACAAATCCATGTTTCTCTCCTTCTCCTTCCCCTCCTTCTCTCTCAAAAGAATCAAGTGCAAATTTTTAAAAAAATAAAAGTCTAAAACCCAACGCTCTCCCTGTGGCTATAAAAACTCACAGAGCCGAAACCGGTTTGGCTCAATGGATAGAGCGTCAGCCTGCGGACTGAAAGGTCCCAGGTTCGATTCTGGTCAAGGGCATGTGCCTGGGTTGCGGGCACATCCCCAGTGGGGTGTGCAGGAGGCAGCTGATCGATGTCTCTCTCTCATCGATCTTTTTAACTCTCTATCTCTCTCCCTTCCTCTCTGTAAAAAATCAATAAAATATATTTAAAAGAAAACGGAAAACTCACAGCCAGCCCGGCCGTTGTGGCTCAGTGGTTGAGCATCGATCGACCTCGGAACCAGGAGGCCTCCGTGTGATCCCGGGTCAAGGCACAGGCCGGGGTTGTGGGCTCCATCCCCAGGGTGGGGCGTGCAGGAGGCAGCCGGTCCATGACTCTCTCTCCTCAGTGATGTTTCTCTCCCTTCCTCTCGGAAATCAATCAAAACAAAACAAACAAAAAAACACAACTAAGTAAACAAATGGGAACAAGACACACTCTCGGGCAGGTTCTCCTTCGAGGGAGGGAGGGCGATGGGGAGAGGGGCCCACGGGGCCTCCTCAGTGTGCGCCCCCTGCTCTTCAGACGGGGGATGTTCCTGTGAAATGCTTCCGTGGTCTGTGTGTTAACCACACCAGGTTCACTTCCCCTGGGGCGTCCGTGAAGACGCCCCGTCACACGGAAGTCCCCGGTCGGGGCCAGGGGTTCCCAAGACTTCCCAGCCCGCAGCCCGAAGGGGTCACCTCCCTGCTGCCCAGGCGGACGTCAGGCCCTGGAATTTCCCGCCCTCCTGGGGCAGCTGCTCCTTCCCCAAGGCGGCCCCCGTGGTGGGGGTGGGCAAGGGGATCCCCAGCCCCCGGGGCTCCCCACTAGGAACACCTGCCCCGGCTCCCAGGTGAGGCCCTACTTCTCTCCTGAACCCCGAGCACAGGGCGGGGTCAGCGCTGGGCAGGACCGGCTCAGGCCCCTGGGCCTGGGCTTCTGGCTGGGACCAAGCTCTGCCCACCCCGGGTTCTCAGGGGGCCTGTATTTTCATCCTGGTTCAGGTCTGTGATCTTTTTAAAATATTTGTATTGATGTCAGAGAGGGAGGGAGAGGGAGAGAGAGAGAGAGAGACATCCATGATGAGAGAGAATCATGGATCGGCTGCCTCCTGCACGCCCCACAATGGGGATGGAGCCCACAACCCGGGCTTGTGTCCTGACCGGGAATCGAACCCTGACCTCCTGGGTCATAGGTCGGCGCTCAACCACTGAGCCAGGCCGGCCGGGCTGGGTCTGTGACCTCTCTGGGCCTCCTGACCTTGACTGCAGCGCTGAACCGGGGCTTATAGAGTTCACGCTCCTCAGCCCAGGCTCAGAGGACCCCCAGGCCAGCTCTGGGGGGTGGGGGTGGGGGTGTTGTGGGAGCGACAGTCTTGCCCTCACGTCGCGTCACAAGCTGTGGGGCTTGCGGGGAGAGCCTGGCTGGGCCGGGAGAGGAGGCTGCCGTCTGTCCACACGGGTCCCAGCCACCTGTCCTGGGCTCGGTAGCGGCTCACCCACCCGGAACGAAGCTGCCCCTCTGGCTGTCCAGCGGAGTCTGCAGGGAGTCTGACCGGCTTCGCAGGGGGCCATTGGGGCTAATGTTTAACCGGCTCCCTCCTCGTCAGGGCACTTTAGCCCCGGCAGTCCTGGGGGGGTGGGGGTGGACGGGCACTGCGAGGCAGACACCAGACAGACAGTGCCCACGCCCACTCCCACCCCCCAGGAAGGGATAGCGTGGGGAGGGGCTGCAGCCGGCAGGCAGGGGAGTGGCAGGTGG
>NW_006286237.1:172084-172701 GCF_000327345.1 Myotis davidii
CAGGACCCTTCCATCCTCAGGCCGACGCTCTATCCACTGAGCCAAGCCGGCCAGGGCCCCACTGAGCTGTGGTAGCAGGAACCCGGGCATGTCCCTCCTCCCCCCGCCCCCCGTCCCCCACACCCATGGCAGGCCCTCTCTGCTGGCGGCTGCCTGGCCTTGGGTGCCAGACCCTGCCCCCGGGAAGAGCTGGCACTGCCCTTTGCACCCCACTTCTGGCGTTTATGGCCGACAATACGCCCGGGGCAGAGGGCAGGACGGGGACAGGCCGGGGTGTCGAAGGGGGCCCCTCCTCTCCTGGGGCAGAAAGCCAGGGGCCCCGGGGACGGAGGACAAGACACTTAGTGGGGATTGGGATGTCCGGCATTCCACCTGGGCTTTGGGTCCAGGTCCAGATGTGGGCGGGGGGAGGGGGAGAGGAGGAAGGTCCTGACCCAGAGGACAGACCACTGCTGCCCCCTGGGGTGGGGAGGGGTTTGCCGGTACGGGGGAGAGAAGGGTGGATGCAGATGGGGCCCAGGAGGGAGATGGGAAGGCGCCACCTGGTGGACAGGTGCGGAACTGCCCTGTGCCTGCAGGACCAGGAAAAGCGACCCCCCCCCCAAGCCCCCTGCCCT
>NW_006286237.1:172740-173184 GCF_000327345.1 Myotis davidii
GGGCCCAGAGGACCAGGAAAAGCGACCCCCCCCCCCAAGCCCCCTGCCCTCCCAGCCCAGAACAGGCAGGAACCCCAATGGCACAGGGAGGGGGTGGGGCAGGTGTGCAGAGGAAGGGGCTGTGGGTCAGGCCGAGGGGTTCGGAATGCAGAGGCGCCTCTGATGGCTGGAGTCTGGGGGGCGGGGGGAGCTGTGCCTTGGGAGGTGTTGGGGTGCTGTGTGAGGGCTCTGGGCCTGGGCAGAGGGGTCCCAGAGGCAGGGGTGTCTCAGCAGGCTCTGCGATTCCTTAGCCCTCGTTCTGATGGAGCTGAAGCCGGGAGCCACCCCCCACCCCCACCCTCTGTTCACAGAGCCCCCCAGACGCTGGCGACATGGATTTTATTGGGGTGTGGGGGGTCCACTGGGTGTCACAGCAGCAGCGAGGGGGTGGTGGGCGAGGGGAGG
>NW_006286237.1:175731-176118 GCF_000327345.1 Myotis davidii
CGTGGAGGGCACAGCCTAGGTCCCAGGGGCTGGATGAGCCCCAGGTCCTGACCCCTGAGGACATTGCTTGGGTGTGATCTCTGGGGACCTCCCTGCCCCTCCTCCACTTGAACCAGTGCCAGAGGCAGCAGGAGCCCTGCCCTCCCATGCCCTGAGCAGGGGCTGGCCGGTCTGTCAGGGAGCGCTAAGCCCTGGCGTGTGTGACTGGGGCCACTCTGAACCTCAGAGTCTTCCTCTGTGCGGTGCAGATCGTAGCACCGACTTCATCCCCAGGCGGTGGGGGGGTGGGGGGGTGGTTCAGTACTGTTTTGGTGATTTTTATCTAGTCTTATGGCTTAAATACCTTCTCTCTAATAAATGTATTCTCTAAAATGCATATATCCAGTC
>NW_006286237.1:177677-178829 GCF_000327345.1 Myotis davidii
ATCAATAAAAATCGTTTAAAAAAAGACTGAACCAGCACAGAGACCCCAAACCTCACTTACCTCGCTGCAGGCACCGTCACCGGAGGGACCAGGGAGAAGGACCAGGGAGAAGGCGGAAGAGGGAGAGTGGGGACGAGATGTTATTCACTTATTCACGCAGCCACAGGACCAGGGGGGCAGGTGTGGGCCGGGACGGGTGGTGACCACAGGGAAACGGCAAAAAGCCAGGCCTCAGGCCGGGGACCCGGTCAAGGGTCCCAGCAGAATAGAATACGACCCCGGGGCTGCTGGAGGCTTTTGTGGGGCGGTACCCTGGTTGGGGGGTGGGGGTCAGGGACATGGGGTCCTGCTGGGAAAATCTCCCTTCTCTGGGCAACCTCCGTGCATCTCTGGGGCAGCGTTAAGCCGGGGCCTGGCACATGCGAGTCGTGGGATCCGTGCAGACACACGGACTCCGGAACAGGCCGGAAAAGTCAACCGGGGAATGTGGGTTCTGCTCCAAGACCCGGAGGATGTCTGGGGACACGGGGGACCCCGGCACCCAGGACCGTTCCTGTTTGAGGATCCAGCTTCGGAGGAGCTGCTTGTGGTGGGGGAACCCCACTCTAGGGCTGGGTTCTGCCCCAGAGGGACCTGTCCCCCCGCCCCGCCGCCCACACACAGGGTCGGGGGGCTACTCACACTTCCGGCATGGCTGCGGAGGGGGCGGGCAGCACCTGGGGGCAGAGGACACGAGTGAGGGAGGTCACAGCTCCTGTCCCCCAGCCCACGGGTTGTGGGGGGCAGTCAGCGGGAAGGAGAAACCAGGCAGAGCGGGGTCCCCATGGGTCCAGATGGGACCGGCCGGTGTGGCTCAGGGCTCCGTGGCTGAGCATCGACCTATGAACCACGAGGTCACGGGTGGATTCCCAGTCGGGGCAGGTGCCCGGGTTGCAGGCTTGATCCCCACACCATGCCCGGGCCGGGGCCCCTCTGGCTCCAGCTCTGCCTCTGCTTTGTGGGGGGGCTGGGAGTGCAGCCTGGGGGAGCGGGGGGTGACCCCAGCGTCTCAGCTGTCACCCTGGGCACGGAGGGGGAGGTGGGCGCCCATCGGGCCTGCATTCCCGAGATGCTTGGCTGAAATTAGAGCTGTCACCAGCTGTTGGTTCTGAG
>NW_006286237.1:179280-179713 GCF_000327345.1 Myotis davidii
GACGCCCCCGCTCCCTAAGTGGGCAGCCAGGACATACCAGGCAACCGCAGGGAGGGAGGAGCAGAGAGTGAGGCCCCGTCGGGAGGAGAGTGTAGGACTGAGTGTGTGAGTGTGAGTGTGAGTGTGCAGGGCGAGGTGTGTGTGTGCTTTAAACTATCAGAATCTGATAGGCAGGGTTCATCCCCAGACACACGTGGCATTTCCAATGCTTCATTCGGAACCATGTGGCACCGAGCCCAGGAGAGAGCGGAAGAAAGGAAGGCCGGGACCGGAAGGGGGCATTTGTCAAGTTTGCAAAGAGAGGCAGAGTTGGGACAAAAAAAGGACCTGAGAGTCCCAGCGATTTAGGAACACGACTCCCTTAGTTTGGTGCCTGTGACAGTGGGGAACCCACAGAGCACATGTGATGAATCGAAAGCTCGGCCTCTTCGCT
>NW_006286237.1:179841-181541 GCF_000327345.1 Myotis davidii
GCAGGAGTGGTGCCCAGGGCCTGGCAGTCCGCCCTCGCCGGCTCTGGTCCTGCCGTCCGATGGGCACGGGGGGCGAACCCTGTCTCTCTGAGACAAAGAAAATGAGACCAGAGGTTCCCTGGCTCAGGGGCCCTGCGGTCCAACCTTCCAGGCTCCCCGAGTCCCGCTCACCCCACCACTTCTCCGTCCGCTGCAGGGACCGCTCACGTTTGCTGCCCACCCAGCTCTTCCCCCTGCAGCCTGAGCCCCCCTCCTGACCCTGATCCCCCATGCCACCCCCTCCCCAAGGCGTCCCCTCCCTCCTGGCACTGCTGGGGGTCCCCGTGTGCAGACAGAGTCGTTAGGCCGTGCCCTGGGATCCGGGGCACCTTGTAGAAAGCCTCACTGGGCAGGAGAGGTGCCACAGACGCTGCGGGGGACCCGGGCTGCTCCCCGACAACTGTCCCAGCCAGAAACCCCCCCTTCTTCCATCTCCGAGCCTCTTGTCCTCCGGCCGCCCCGCCCTCCCCCAGGGCCGGGTCTGGGCTGGACCTGGATCTGGCCACAGACACTCACCTGGGTCAGCGTCCGTCTGTCCGTCCGAGAGCTGGGCTGGCCGGTCCCGAAGTCGAAGGCAGACTGTGGGGGCAGCGGGGAGGGAGGCTATGAACTCCCCGGCCCTCAGCAACTGGCCGGTAAAAAGATTTACTAAGACCTCTGACGAACTACACTGCAGTTTCATAGTTACTAGGGAGCCTGTATAGATCCTTGTACTTCCTTTGGAGACACACACACACACACACACACACACACACACACACACACTCATTCACACTCACTCACACACACACACACGCTGCACACAGCAGGCCCTGGGCTTGCAGATGTGTGTGGGGGGGAAGGGGTTTGGGGGTTCGGAAGACACTCACAGAGGCCCCCAACCCAGGAACCCCAGCACCACCCAGGGAGCCGGAGTCAGAGGGGAGAGAACGGACAGGTCGACCGACAGGGGAGGGGGGGCAGGGAGGGGACAGCGTGGGCCCTGGGAGTCCTGGGGGCACAGGGCTGGGGGCCGGACTGTCTCGAGGACCCTCCACCTTCTTTTCTTTTCATTGATGTCAGGGAGGAAGGAAGAGGGAGAGAGAGAGAAGCATCCATGATGAGAGAGAATCATCGCACGCCCCACACCGGGGCTCGAGCCCTGACCGGGAATCGAACCGTGACCTCCTGATTCATAGGTTGACACTGAACCACTGAGCCACACCGGTCAGGCGCCCCTCCATCTCTTACAAGGAAAAGGAAAAGTGGGCACCAGGCCCCGAGCCCACATCTTTTGGGGGCTCCTGTGCTGTGTGAGGCACTAGGCCGGCTCTGGCAAGTGTCCGGGCGGACAGCAGCCCATGGGAGCCAGAGGGTCTACAGCCTCCCGGCGCCTCCTCCAGGTGGGCCTCCAGGAATGGATGTTGCCCAGGCCTGGACCTCGGGGAGATGGTCCCCACCCCCCGCTCCCCCTTTGTTCCCGGCCCTCAGGTCTGCACCTGTCTGTGGGGTATTTTTAGGATGAGCCCATGGTACCCAGCGATAGTCAGAGAAAGACAATGCCCGCTATGTTAATCCCGGGCTATTATTGTCGGCGGGCCCGCGGGGCAGAGCCGGGCACAGCCGGGACAGCGGGGTGCTGACCCCCTCGGAGGCTGGGGAGAGGCCTGGCAAGCAGGAGG
>NW_006286237.1:181855-183337 GCF_000327345.1 Myotis davidii
CCGGGTCCCCTGTTTGGGGGAGAGAGCTCAGGATGGGCGTCCTAAGGAGACGCACCCCTCGTGCCTGGGGGTGACGGCCCGCTCTCTGGACACTCATCCGGGGCCCAGCGGAGGTGACCTTGTGGTTCCGGGCGGCTGCCAGGGAGGAAGGCCAGGGTCTGGGACGTCACGGGGGGCAGAGGGGGGGGCTGGGCGCAGGCTGCCCAGTGGAGGCACAGGGATGGAACATGGAGGCACCGGGTGGGGAACAGCTGGGCTCAGAGAAGGGATGGGGGGCGGGGGCTGCCTCCTGCACCCCCCACACTGGGGAGCGTGCCCCGACTGGGAATGGAACCGTGACCTCTTGGTTCATAGGTCGATGCTTAACCACTGAGCCGCGCTGGCCGGGCTGACCTGCTCTTTGAGAAGGAAAGATGGAGAGAGCAGACTGACCAGGACAAGAGCAAAGGGTGGTCAGAGCCACCCACAACATGGGGTGAATGTGTGCCGCCCAGCGGGCCCCCCTCTGCACAGGGAACCTCGGGGAGTCACAGACTCTGAGGGTCTCGGGTGCGACTCCTCCCGGGCTCCGTGGGGCCGAGTGGGGCCGGTGTCCCTGTCCCTGGTCCCAGAAGCCCCTCCCAGGAGGTGGGGGGCCAGGGGGCAGGGGAGGGAGTGCCTGGCCGGGGGAGCTAAGCCCTGTGAGGCCCTGGGTGTGGACTGAGGGCCTGGTCCCTCCGCACCTGTCGGCCCAGCTGCCGGGCATTGTCTGGGGAGCGAGGAGCCCAAATTAGCCTGTGACCAGGCCCCAGAGCATCTGCCATGCAGCCCCCACACCCCCCCAGCTCCAGGGCCAGGTTTCCTGGGGCTGATGGCCGAGCCCCGGCCAGGCTGGGGGCTCAGGAGTGAGAGCAGAGGAAACAAAGACCCCAAATGTCGCCACCCCTCAATTCTCGGCCACAAAAGGCCTCAGCACGAAGCCAGTGGCATCAGAGACACAGTGCCCGGCCGGGGAGTTGCAGGGGCCCCCCACTCACCAGGAACCCCAGCCCCGGGAGCTTTCCCAGCCTAACGTTTGGAGCCTCCATTTCTCCCTGTGAACCCAGGTGGTGGTCCCGGCTGAGCTGAGCTGAGCTGAGGCCGGGCCGGTGTGGCTCAGTGGGTGAGCGTCGACCTAGGAACCAGGAGGTCACGGTTTGGTTCCCGGGTTGCCGGCTCGATCCCCAGTTGGGGGCGTGCAGGAGGCCGCCGATCCATGAGTCTCTCTCATCATTGATGTTTCTCTCCCTCTCCCTCTCCCTTCCTCTCTGGAATCAATAAAAATATATATTTTTTAAAACGGAAAGTGATGCTCCGAATTGCTGATTCTCTGTACAGCTCGGTTTTAAGTGGTTTGGCTGCAGTAACCGGTGGTACTAGTACTAGCACCTGGAGGAGGAGGCCTGGGCGGGGCCAGAGGGAGCCTGGGCGGGGCCAGAGGGAGCCTGGGCGGGGACAGGAGGA
>NW_006286237.1:183607-183932 GCF_000327345.1 Myotis davidii
TGCGGCTCTCAGGTTCTCACACCCTCGCCTGCGGAGCCACCCCCACCCCACCCTCTGACTTCCTCCCACACCCGCTGCCGCTGCCCAAACCTGTTGCCTCCCTCTACCTAGAGCTGGGGGCCCTTCAGCTCCACCCTCCCATCCGGAGCCCTTCTCCCCGCCGTCCCGGGCTGGGATGGAGGAGGGGGAGAGGGAAGGCCACCCCCTGACCCCCAGGTCCCCCTACTCTGCCAGCTGAGCCCTCACACCTGAGGGCCTGAGGCCAGGTCCCGGCAGGTCCCTGCAGACCAGGCTGCTGCTCCAGAAATCCCATAATAAGCAGGTG
>NW_006286237.1:184473-188348 GCF_000327345.1 Myotis davidii
GCCCGCCCCTCCACCCTGCACCCGCCTGGCTGCCGCCTCCCAGCCCATCCGGGGCTCTGCGTCCGCACCCTGGAGCTTGCAGGTCTCCACAGCGGGAAGGTTCCCCCTGAGCACTGCTGGAAGCCACCTCCTCCGGGAAGCCTTCCCAGACTGTCCGCTTGTGTCTCCTGCCACAGGACATTCTGTCTGTGCCGCCCCCTGGTTCTGGGCCTCTTGTCCCCTCTCCTCAGGTGGAAACCGGTCTGGGGGAAGGCGACGGGGCTTCTGTCCTCTGTCGGCCCCTCAGGACTCAACCCGGTGTGGGCAGGGCAGGCCTCTGCTGGCCCCGTGGGTTTCAGCCTGTTGGATGCGTCAGAACCCCCACAGGGCTGGGGCAACACTCAACGCGGGGCCCCACCCCAGGTGTCTGGTTCGGCAGGTCCGGGAGGGAGCCCAGAAAGTTGCATTTCTCACAAGTTCCCAAGTGGCTCTCCCGCAACTTAGAGATGTGCCCTGCCCAGGAATCAAACCCGCAACCTTTCTGGTGCCTGGGACGATGCTCGAGGCGACTGAGCCACGCCGGCCAGGGCGGGAATTAGTGAATACGTGTTTTTCATTTGAGTTTACTCTCGAATACAGTTACTATTGATCGCTGCGGCCAACAACCAAAGGTGTAGTGAAGTCCATGTGTTCAGTAGATTATTATTATTATTATCATCCTGATTTCAGTCTGGCTTTTCATTCTGTCCACAAGGGCCTGTATAACGGGTCACTGAGTGCGGGACTGGCCGCTGCAGTGAGCTCGGGGTGGGGTGGGTGGTCTCCCGGATTAATAAAATGCCCCTGAGATGACAAGTCAGGGAAATATCCGTAAGGAAATTGCATGGAATCTCTTGTAAAGGGTGTCCCAAAATTCACGCAAGAAGTAATTTTGAGAGAAAACACAGGCTTATAATTAAAAACTGTAAATTTTTATTGATTCATAAAGTACACAGCATAGGGTTATGTGCGGAATAGCACATCGGGTCCATGGCCTCCGCGGCTTTGCTGGCACATCCGCAAAGCCACGGCCTTCGTTGGTCTTCATTGTCCCTGCTCCTGGGCCATCATTGGTCCTTGGTCATGCTGATCCAATGGACGGGATTGACATCAAAGGGCCACAGATATGAGAATCTGATCCCATAAACCCAGTACAATTAGGCTTTTATTTTTGTTGTTGTCGTTGTAAATGCTCACGCAGAATTCAAATCTTGCGTGAATTTTGGGACACCCTTGAGTTTTCAGTCCTGCCTGCCCTGGCCTGTGCCCAGGAGCCGAGGTGAAGTTCTGCCCCTCGCCGCCAGAGGGAGCACGTGATGCGCGCAATAACGTGCGCTTTGGTACAGAAGGGACCCCAAAACAGGCTTCACCCAAGGGTGCGGTGACCCCTGAACTAGATCTTCGGTTTGGTTTGGTTTTTAGGAAGTTTAGGAGTTGCCCCGGCAGCCAAGGAGGAAAGACATCAGGACCCCATGGGCAGGCGGAGCAGTGAGTGGCGCAGTGGCATGGAGGAGCGTGGGATGGGGCCTGGGGGACTGTGGGCAGTTTGCTCTCACTAGAGTGTGAAGGACTACCCTGGGGACCAGCAGGAGGAGGTGGAGCCGGGAGGAGATGGGCCTGGTGACAGGTGGGCCCAGGGCTCACCACGCTCCCCGCTCTGTTACAGCCCAGACCCGAGGCCCCGGGACCGGGCGGTGCAGACCGGCCACCAGGGGGCGCTCACAGCCCGGCCCACGGCGCACGGGGAGCCCCGAGGTCCAGGAAGGGGGGGGGCGAACAATGGGGTGATTGATGCAGATGCACCATGAAAGACAAATTGTTCCGTGAAGCTCGGGGCTCCTGCCAAACGCCCAGGGTGCGTGGAATTTCAAGGAGAAGCTGAGGAAAGTCGGGCTGGGGGCCGGGACCCCGCACCTCCCTCCCCGGAGCCCGGGGATTGGGGGTGGGGGGGGAGTAGGTGGCACAGGTGGGCGAGGGGGCGCCGGACTCCCACTCCTCACATGGCCCCCCGCACCCTGAGTCCACTCAGCCTTGAATGAACGTCTCGCCCCACCTGCTAACCCCACTCCCAGAGCTGCTGGCAACCCCAGCTCCCCCCTCCCCCCTGGGTGGCCTGGGGTGAGGCCTGAGCTTCTTTGAACCTCGGTTTTCCCATCTATAAAATGGGAGCACCACCCCTTCTGTGTCTGCCTCCCAGGGCCTGTGAGGATCAAACGCGGAAGATCTTCATCACTCAGCATCCCTGCTCCCTCTGATCAGAGGGGACCCGGCCAGGCAGCCCCTCCCTCCCCCCCGCCCCCCCCCCGGCCCACAGCCTCCTCTAGGCCCCAGAAACCCCCACCTGGCTCCTCAGTCCCTCCCACGACCCCCACGCTCCCTGAGACCTCCAGGTGACCCGGCCTCCTCCCACCCCAGCATCTGAACTTCCGACGCCCCCCCCCACCAAGGCTGACCACCCCCAGGCCAGGAGGGTGGGGCAGGATCTGAGGCCGAGACACAAGGGCTCCTTGTCCCGCTGGGCAGGCTGGCACCGCCCGTCCGTCCTGTGCCCAGGAGGAGTCTCTCTGGCTCTATTGTCCTTCTGTTGTGCTTGGGGGAGGGCCCGTCGGGGTCCATCTGGATCGGGCCAGCGGCCGGCTCACAGCCTGGACCAACTCCCTCCAACCCCCAGCCCCCTGGCCGGACACCTTCCAGGCCTGTGAACTGTGCCCTGCCCCCTCCCAGCCTCCATCCTACCCTCGTCCCCTCATTGTCCCTGATGAAGGGAATCGTTCGCCGTTCCTGCAGTGCCCCCAGCAGCGTGCCCGCCTTGGTGGTCAGTAACATCTCCCATGGCCCCGCCGCTGCCAGCCCTGGTCGCCCAGGGCAAGACCTAAACCCCCCGAGGCTGGCCCCGGCCTCCTGCCCACCATGGCCTGCGTGTCCGTGGCTCCTGGCCAGCCACAGACCTAGTCCTCACATCACACCATCGCTGTGTGACGCTGGGCTAATCGCTAGCTGTCTCTAGATTAGCGATTTCTTTATATTTTTAAAATATTTTGTTATTGATTCCAGAGAGGAAGGGAGAGGGAGAGATAGAACATCCATGATGAGCGAGGACCATGGATCGGCTGCCTCCTGCGGGCCTCCAACTGGGGATTGAGCTCGCAACCCGGGCACGTGCCCTTGACCGGGAATCGAACCGTGACCTCCTGGTTCCTAGGTCGATGCTCAACCCCTGAGCCACACCGGCCGGTCCTCAATGTCTTTGCCCACAAAGTGGGGAGGGAGGTCTCCGCTCCAGGCGGCGGGGAAGATAAATAAGACAGTCCCTACGAAGCCTGGTTCCCAGGCCACAGGGCAGAAGTCGTTGCCACTCAGATGGCCCCCCTGTCCCCATGGAGAGGGGGCCCCCTCCCAGCTGGTCCTCACACCCTCAGCCCATGATCACGTCCCCAAGTGCACCCCGTGTCAGAAGAGGGAGGGGGCAGGAGGACCGCCTGGGACAGCTGGGCATGTCGGCATCGTTCCGGTCACTTATGCAGAATTCACTCTCCGCCAAAGAGAAACAGGGTCCCGGCTCCCGGGTCACAGGCAGCCTCAGAAATCGCTAATCGCTAAGGAGAGAACTGAGCACACAGGCCATGTCAGCCGCCCGCCTGGGCTGGCGTGGGTGTCCCCAGTGGGTCCGGGGTGCAGGCCAGAGCAGGGCACAGCTCAGCCCTGAACCGTGTGAGCAGACATAAGACCCTCCGGGGCCCCACCCGCCCACGTGGGCAGCAGCTCGGGCCAGGGAGGGGTCGGCAGGCTGGAAAGGGTTAGGGCACAGGTGGTGCCTGGGGCCCAGCTGCTTCCCGTGGGCGTGGGTGTGGGCGTGT
>NW_006286237.1:188402-189604 GCF_000327345.1 Myotis davidii
ACAGGGTGTGAGGGAGAGAAGAGGCAGGGGCCTCGATCGGCCGCCAGATGCCCCTGTCACGCAGCCAGGGCCTCCCACGCAGGCGCCACCGGGGAAGCCAGGACCGAGGGGCCGGGGGCCGGGAGCTGGGGGCCGGGAGCAGGCGGGGATGGGGTGAGGCTGAGCTGGCCCTGTCCGCCGTCCTGGGCCTCTGCCCATTTGGGGACAGTGAACAGCTGGGAAGCGGGTCTGGGGGTTCAGACTTGAATTTTCAGGTGGGAATGTGGTGCTGGGTTGCCCTGTGCCTCAGTTTCTCCCCTTCTGGGCAGCTCTCACCCCCGCTAATAACGAGAGAGAATCGGCCGCCTCCTGCATGCCCCCCACTGGGGACGGAGCCTGCAACCCGGGCCTGTGCCCCGACCGGGAATCGAACCGTGACCTCCTGGCTCGTGTAAGTCGATGCTCAACCACGGAGCCACGCTGGCCGGGCCACCCCCACTTCTCACCGGGAGGTGCTGACACCAGAGGCCCCTGGTGGGTGCGAGGCCGGCATGGACCCCGGCATCCAAGTTGGGGGGGCCTCACCTTCCCGCCTCAGAGCCTCCTGAGGATGTGGACAGTTACCTCGAAGGGGTGCGAGTCCCCGGGCTCCGCGGCTCCCCCATATTAGGGGAGGGCCTGGCAGCGGCTGCTTCGGGGCTAATTGGGGCGGCTCTCTAAGGCGGCCGAGGGTTATCGCGCTGTAACAACAAACATTTATGGTCCGTATCTCGGAGTCTTATCTCCTCGCAGACATTTCCTCAATTAATCCTCACAACGACTCTGGGAAGGCAGCTGCTAGCACCCCGGTTTCCCAGGGGGCGGCCCGCCTGTCTGTGGGGGGCGCTTCCCAGGGGCCCAGGCTGCTCCCTTTGCAGCCTTGGGGGGCCACCCTGAGGAGAATGAACTGCATTTTGGGGGGGAAACGTTCGAGTGGACCACGGTGTGCAGGCGCGGGCAGGAAGCCCGGAGGGGGCCAAGCCAGGGCTCACTGCGACCCCACAGAGGCTGGGTGCCTGTGCACCCCGCTTCTGGGGAGGGTGGGTTTTGGGGTTCCACACCACAGCGCCCGGTAGGCTTGCCACCCTCTCTGCTGCTGCTGTTTGAGGCTCGGACTCCCTTGGGGGCCTTAGCCCGGGCCCCACGCACCCTGCACGGCCGGAGCCACCCCGTCCCCCCTCGGC
>NW_006286237.1:189960-190870 GCF_000327345.1 Myotis davidii
CGCCGTCCAGGAGCAAAGTTTTCCATCCCATGCGTGTCTGCTGGCACTGCCCGGCCTGCTGGCGCCCGCGGGGAGGCCCTGACCCCACTCTGCGGTCCCGCCGGCATTCCCCAGGCCCAGGCTCCTTCTCCGAATCCGGAGCTCCCGGAACCGAGGGGACACCCCGGGCCCGGGCAGCAGGCGGAGCCCTTCCCGGCAGAGACAGCCTCTCCCCACGGGGGCACATCTTTAAAAAGACACACTCCTGCCCGGACGGCCGGTGTGGCTCAGCGGTTGAGCGTCGGCCTAGGAGCCAGGAGGTCAGGGTTCGATTCCCGGCCGGGGCACAGGCCCGGGTTGCGGGTTCTAGCCCCAGTGAGGGGCGTGCGGGGGGCAGCCGATCCATGATTCTCTCTCCTCATGGGTGTTTCTCTCTCTCCCTCTCCCTTCCTCTGAAACAAATAAAAACATATTTCTAAAAAAACAAAGAACAGACCGTGCGTCGGGAAAGCGGGGTGAGGACGGGGATGCCCCAGGCACTGGTGGGTCTTCGCGGGCAAAGAACTTCACTCGGCAGACAGCGTGGGCACTGCCCCGGGCAGGGCATCTTCATTCAGGGACGGACGGGCATGAAATGGTAAGGGCCGGACCCCACGCCACCCCCACCCCCTCCAGGCCTAGCACCACAGGGCGGGGTAGAAGGACAGGAGGTGGGGGGAGACGTATGCGAAGGGGGGGCCTGGAGGGGTGGGGGTCCCAGAGGGGCATAAGCAGCAGGAGACCTCCCCACCCCCCGCCCCGCGCGGGCGGCAGACCCAGCAGCTCCCCCCACCAAGGTCAGTCCAGAGGTGGTGCCCCCCTGGGGGCCAGGCCGGCCCCTGTGTCCTGAGGCTCAGGGCCCCGTGGGGCACAGCCCTCCTCCTCCGGGCGG
>NW_006286237.1:190933-191921 GCF_000327345.1 Myotis davidii
CGGGCCCGTGGCCAGCAGGCTCCGCGCCGGGGACGTCCCGAGGGTCCCAGTGTCCAGGGGCCGAATCTTCATCCTCAGCCCCGCGTGGCCTCTGCCCTCCTCCCGGGCCGGCCACCTGACTCTTCAGCTCCAATGCCTCCTGCACGTGACCATGACGCGGCCTGGCCCGCTCTCCCCAGGGGCCCGGACGCTGGAAGGAAAGAAAGGAAGAAAGAGTATCCACACCAGCTTTCCGGCCTCTTGCGCACGAGGACAAACAGAGAAAACAGTGCTTGCACCACGCACCGTGATGGACGGGGGAGCCCCCTGCCCCCCACACCTGAGGGACCAATGAGGGTCCATTCTTGGGCGGCCCCCACGCCAAGCGAGCAGGCGTTCACAGGAGGATGGGGGGTGCTCAGGGGGACTCCCCTTGTTAAGGTGGGGAAGCTGTAGGACAGGGAGGTGAGGAGAAGAAGGGGGGTGAGGGGGGTTTATAACCGGAATGCTACAGCCCGGCCGGTGTGGCTCAGTGGGTGAGCGTCCACCTATGAACCAGGTCAGGGCACAGGCCTGAGTCCCAGGCTCGATCCCCAGTGTGGGGTGTGCAGGAGGCAGCCGATACATGATTCTCTCTCATCACTGCTGTTTCTCTCTCTCTCTCTGAAATCAATAAAAATATATTTACAAAAACAAAAACAAGACAAAAACCGGGAAGGGTACCAACCCGTCGCCAGCCTCGGCCCCGGTTCCCAGGGGAGGGAGTGGCATCTGGGGGAGAGGCCACGGGGCTGGGAGCCAGGCCTGCCCTCCAGGTTCTATTCCTGGTCCCTCCCCCGGGCCTTCCGGACACTAACCCGCCCCCGCCCTCTGCCCCAGTGCTCACAGAAGATGAAGACATCTCCACGAACACACCATGGCCCCCTTCTGTCCCCACCACCCACCCGGCCCCGGCTTCTCTGGCCCCGCTGGGCACTGGCTGGCACTCAGCGCATCGACGGCCTGGCCT
>NW_006286237.1:191935-192376 GCF_000327345.1 Myotis davidii
TCGACGGCCTGGCCTGCCCACCGCCACCTCCCCTGGATCCCCAGCAGCTCAGCTCCAGGCCCACTGCCAACAAAAGGTGGTGGACGCCGGCCGGTGTGGCTCAGTGGTTGAGCATCGACCTAGGAACCAGGAGGTCAGGGTTCGATTCCCGGTCAGGGCACAGGCCCGGGTTGTGGGCTCAATCCCCAGTGTGGGGCGTGCAGGAGGCAGCCGGTCCATGACTCTCTCTCATCACTGATGTTTTTATCTCTCTCTCTCCCTCTCGCTTGCTCTCTGGGAAATCAATAAAAATATATTTTTAAAAAATTTAAGCATGAGCCCTGGTCGGTTTGGCTAAGTGGATAGAGTGTCGGCCTGAGGACTGAAGGGTCCCAGGTTCGATTCCGGTCAAGGGGATGTACCTTGGTTGCAGGCACATCCCCAGTGGGGAGTGTGCAGGAG
>NW_006286237.1:192532-192918 GCF_000327345.1 Myotis davidii
GGCCTCCCAGGCTCAGACCCTGAGCTCCTCATCTCTGCTGGCCCTGACATGGTGCAGTTTTTCGTTTTGTTTTGTTTGTTTGTTTTTTCAGAGGGAGGGAGAGGGAGAGAAACATTGATGAGAGAGAATCATGGATGGGCTGCCTCCTGCACGCCCCCCTACTGGGGATCAAGCCCAAACCCCGGGCATGTGCCCTGACGGGGAATCGACGTGACCTCCTGGTTCACAGGCCGATGCTCAACCCCTGAGCCACACCGGCCCAGCGGATGGTCCATCCTGTAAGGGGGGGATCCTGGCAGGAGTCCCCCATTCTGCCTCAAGGAAAGGGGAGGAGGGGGGTAAGGAGAGAAAGAGCGCCCAGTGCCCCCCCAGACGGCTTACCCCAT
>NW_006286237.1:193568-197929 GCF_000327345.1 Myotis davidii
GCCGCGGCCCCCCCTCCCAGCCGGGCCACCCCTCCCACCCCACCCCGGGCTTGTGCCTTGAGAAACAGGCGTGAGATTTGGGGTCCAGGCCAGGAATCCGGGAATCCGCGCGGGGTTCCTCCCTCACCCGCTGAGTTCGCGAGGCGCAGGGCCCTGGAGAGGCTGCGCACAGCTGTCTCTGCTGGAAAGACCCACCCCCACCCGGAGAGGGGGGCCTGGCGGAGAGAAGCCAGTGCGAACGGAGGAGAGGAAGCAGAGGTCGCTGAGCCTCCCCCGGGGGCAGGAGGGACGCCGGGGTGACCTGGGGGTCTCACCGCCCAGAGTCCTCTCCGTCACACACGGCTCAGCCCCAGGCCTGATGCTCCCCCTCCTAAGAGAAAGGCCGTGTCCCTGGACTGAGTTTGGGGGTGGGGGGGTTCCCTCTCTTTTCTGCCTAAACAGTTTTGTGTGGCCCGGCTGGTGTGGCTCAGTGGTTGAGCTTTCGACCTATGAACCAGGAGGTCAGGGTTCGATTCCCAGTCGGGGCACATGCCCGGGTTGTGGGCTTAAGGCCCTGGGTGAGGTGTGCAGGAAGCAGCCGATCAATGATTCTCTCTCATCGTGGATGTTTCTCTCTCTCTCTCCCTCTCCCTTCCTCTCTGACATCCATAAACTTTATATATGTACAGTATATATGTGTATACACACACACACACACACGAGCTTTGGGTGCAGACCTCGGCTCTTCCCCTCCCTTCTGAGTCCTGCCCACCTCCGGCAGCGTCCCTCTCCTCCACCTTCCCCATCTGTTAAATGGGGGGATTCACTTCTCGCCTGGATTCTGACGGGCACGTCAGGTAACGTCTGTGGAAGGCCGGGGACAGGGCCGGGCACCTCCCCGAGTACCGGAGTCTCAACAAATGTGATCTCCCCCCTCCCCCACCTCCACTGCCTTAGGGGGCACGGGGACCCCGGATGCTGGCCACTGTGCCGCCCTGCCTCGTCTTAAGGACCTCCTCACTGAGTGTCACTGACAGATGACGATGGAGATAGTGTAGTCATGGCAATAACGCGATTTCTTTGTAGCCACACCTGGCGCTTCCACCCTCCTGCCCAAGGAGGCGGAGCCTAACGGGGACATGGAGGGTCCAGGGTGGAAGGGAGGGGGTTCCCAACCCTGGAGGGGGGGGGTTGGCAAGGCTGTCATGTCCCATCTCGGTTCTTTATTTTTTTTTTATATCTTTTTACTGATTTCAGAGGAAGGGAGAGGGCGAGAGAGATAGAAACAGCAATGATGAGAGAGAATCATGGCCCGGCTCCCTCCTACACGCCCCCCACTGGAAATCGAGCCCACAACCCAGGCCTGTGCCCGACCGGGAATCAAACCTCAACCTCCTGGTTCCTAGGTCGACGCTCAACCACTGAGCCACACCGGCCGGGCCCATTCCAGTTCTTCAGCCCGGGAGCTGCAGGGGACCCCCGACACAAGGGACAGTGACCTTCCCACTCCCCTCGGGAGAGAGTGGGCAGCACCCTGAGAGAAGGGGGGAGCGCAGACGGGTGTCTCTTGAGGCCTAGAGTGTGGCCATGGAGGGCACTCAAGGCACCCACAGCCCTGACTCAGGGACCCCCCAGGTCTCAGCCATCTGCCAGCGATGCCCGCCTGGGGTTCCTCTCTCCGGCCCCCATCCCTCTCCACCCCTCCCTGGGAGTTCCCCTGAGTGCCCCAGCCGGGCACAGTCCCACCGTGACTCAGGGTTCCACCTGTCCCTCGCTGCTCTCCTATCATGGGGCCTGAGATGCTAAAGGCTCGCTCTAGCCCCCCCACAACCCCGCACCCCCCGTCAACTCACAGCCCCCGGGATTCTGCAGGGCCACAGGGCCCTCTGAACCAGGAGGAAAGCAACCAGGGCTCAGAGAGGTCAAGCCACCTTGGCAAGGCCACACAGCCTTGTCCATGGCAAAGCCGGAATGGGAATGCGGGGTGGCTAAGAGGACCCAGCCTCTGTCGGTGACGCCGCCCCGGCCCATGCAGGTCCTTGGGGCCTGGGAGTCCTGTCCTCCCGTCTCATGACCTGCCTCCTGGCACGGGAGCCAATGACTCATTCTAAACCTTTCCCCATCGGGGAGCGGCTCAGGCCTGAAGTGGATTCCTCCGGCTGTGAGAAGGATCGAGGAGATTTGGGGAGCCAGGAGGAGCAGGAGGCAGGGGCTGGTGCTCCCTCCCTGCTGGGGTACCCCTGCCCCGCCCCTGGGAGGGGAGCCCTAACTTGGCCTTTTGGGGGGCCCTCGGTTGGGGCAGTGCTGGGCCCGGAGGCGCTCCGTTCGTATTGACTTGTTGATTGCACACGGGCTGCTGGACAGAATGTGCCCTGGTTGCACGTGAGCCGCAGTTGTCTGACCACGGGGATAGATGAAATATGAGGCAAGATCTTTGGCTGAGAGAAGGGCAGTGAAAGAGATGTAGTGGGTATAGAGATAGAAGATGTGAAGTTTATTTTTAAGGCTTGCCCAGAAATACTGTTATGATGGAGTTAAATGAGATCATTTCAGGAGATTTGTTTGTTTTCCTCCAGCACCTTTAGTTGCTTGGAGGTGTCTGTGCTCTGTTCTATGGTCAGTGGGGCTTCCCCTGTGTGGCTGAATTTCCTAGGCTTCCAAGGCAGTTGGCTTCCTCTCTCTGACATCAGTAAAAAAATATATATATATTTTCTAAAAGGTGCCCTGCCCTAACCGGTGTGGCTCAGTGGATAGAGCGTCGGCCTGCAGACTGAACAGTCCCAGGTTCGATTCCGGTCAAGGGCATGTACCTTGGCTGTGGGCACATCCCCAGTGGGGAGTGTGCAGGAGGCAGCTGATCGATGTTTCTCTCTCATCCATGTTTCTGACTCTCTATCCCTCTCCCCTCCTCTCTGTAAAATCAATAAAAACACACACATATATATATTTTAAAAGGTTCCTGCTACTACTCCCTCCTCAGCCTGACCCAGGTTCCCAGGGTCAGGTAGCTCCTCCCCATCCAGACGGGGCCGGCCCCCAGGTGTGCTCCCACCCTCCACCCACAGGTGCCCCCTCTCCCTGGGAGACCCCCCCCCACTGACTCCTCCCCCCCCACCTGCTGTGGGCCCTCCACTCCGGAGCTGTGGGTGTCCTCGGAGGGAAACAACGGGTCAAGGTTCCGAGGCTCTGAGTGAGGCTCCTGGCGTGCGGACTCCCTCGAAACAGGCCTGGAGCGGGCAGCACCCGGGCCAACCCGCCCAGGCTTGCTCCCGCCCGGCGCTCTCGCTGGAAATCCCCTCCCACGCTCACTCTTTCATCGCCTTCCAGCCCCATAACCTTCCTGACTCACGGGGATCCCTTTGGTCTGGAGGGCGCCCGCTGCCCCCGCGCCCGCGGCCCCGTCTGGGCTTGATGGGCATTTGATCCCCGCGTGGGTCCGGCCGGACGGGACCTGTGGGCTCGGGGCTCAGGTCGGGGCCTGCAGGCTCTCCCCTTTTCCCGGATCGTGCTGGCCTCTGGGCGCTCGTGTTTATGGGCAAAGGAGCCTCCCTGGTGGGACCCTGGTCCTCAGGGACCCTGGGCTGAGGGGCGGGGACATGGGACTGGCCGAACCCCCCAGGAACTCCCGGCCTGAGCCAACCTGCCCATAACAGCAGTGCCAACCTGGACACGGGGCCGAGTTAAGAGTGAGCCAGGCTCTGGGCTGGCCACCGGTCGGGGACAGTTCTCTCTCTTTTTTAAAAGTTTTAAAAAATATGTTGTTATTGATTTCAGAGAGGACAGGAGAGGGAGGGAGGGAGGGAAAAAGAGAGAGAGAGAAACATCCATGATGAGAATCACTGATCGGCTGCTTCCTGCATGCCCCCTGCTGGGGATCAAGCCTGCAACCGAGGCGTGTGCCTTTGACCAGGAATCAAACCCGGAAGCCTTTCGTCTGCAGGCCGTCGCTCTACCCACTGAGCCAAGCCGGCCAGGGCACCCCCGGAGGCTCTTAGAGAGTTTTGCCCACAAGGGACAGTTCTCATCTCCGTTCAGAGCCCAGAGCGAGCCACACCACGAGGGCCGCGCTCATTTCAAAGGAGGAAGAGACGTGTGACCCAGATGGGCAGACAGAGTGCCCAGTCCTGCGGGACCAGCAGGGACCCTCGGGCGTCGCCAGGAGGCCGGGAGAAACACCCCCCCGGGGCCCGGGACCAAGCCCGGGACCCCCTGGAAGAGTCAGAACCCTGGAGGAGTCGGACCCCCGGTGGAGTCGGACCCCCGGAGGAGTCGGACCCCCCGGAGGAGTCGGACCCCATGGAGGAGTCGGGCCGGTCAGCAGAGTGGAAGCGCAGGAGGCCCCAGGGCAGCGGCTTCGGAAACGCCCCAGGGCCTGTCCGGGC
>NW_006286237.1:198340-199268 GCF_000327345.1 Myotis davidii
GATGGCGGCCCCGAGGGGAGGAGGCCGAAGCCACACAGCTGGTTCCCGGGTCGGTAGGTGCCACGGCTTGCCTGCTGGCCTGTGACGTCGACGCGGCTGCTGAAAAAAATTCACCAAAGCTCGGCCCCCTCTTCTGTGATGCAGGGATCCCATCACCACTCCGGCTGCTGACGTGGGAAACCAGTAAGACAGCAGCAGGTGGACCAGCGCCTGCCCCCCGTGTGTGCTCAGTGCGTGCTGGCTACTGCTATAGTCCTAGCACGACTCCTCCCACCTCCCCGCACACGGATTCTTTTAAAGGAGGCCTGGGGCCCTGGCCGGTTTGGCTCAATGGATAGAGCATCAGCCTGCAGAGTGAGGGGTCCCGGGTTCGATTCTGGCCAAGGGCACATGCCCGGATTGCGAGCTGGATCCCCGGTAGCGGGCGTGCAGGAGGCAGCTGATCCATGATTCTCTCCTCTCGTTGATGGTTCTCTCACCCCCCTCTCCCTTCCTCTCTGAGATCAATATATTTAAAAGGCTCCACAAGTGATTCTCATGATTGGGGGGAGGGGGAGGTTGGAGATGGGACCAGGGGTGGCAGGACTGGGCACCATCGCGGTTTGTCCTGGGGGTTCTCCCCGTGCTGGGCTCACTGCCACCCCCTCACCTGGTCCAGGCGTGGGCCCCTCCCACACTTACCAGCGGTCCACCCCCCACTCCCCCTCCTCCCGGCCTCACCCCTCCATGGGCTCCACGGTCGCTGCCCTCCGCCCCCAGGGGCCCCAGACGGGGGGCCAGGGCTCTGGGAGGAGGAAGGCTCTGCCCCATGCGCCCTCCGGCCGCCCTGCACCCCGGCACCCAGCGCAGAGGCCGAGGGGGGCAATGCCTGAACGGGCACCGAGTTCCTCGCCCCCTCCTGGGCCAGGTGCCCGGGGTGTGTGTGCGC
>NW_006286237.1:199386-199941 GCF_000327345.1 Myotis davidii
CCACAACTACACTGCACTCAGGGCTTCCGGGGGTCCCGGTTTCACTCCAAGGGGTGCGTCCAGTCCCCTCCCCACAGCGGGCTGCTCAGGAAGGCGGGAGAGGCAGGAGGATTGGCCTAGTGTTGGGGTGCCCTGCCCTTGCTCCCCGCCTCCTCCGCCCGCCCCCCCAACTACACTGCGCTCAGGGGCTTCCGGGCCAGGGTCCGCGTTTCACTCCAAGGGGTGCGTCCAGCCCCCTCCCACAGCGGGCTGCTCAGGAAGGCGAGAGAGGCAGGAGGATTGGCCTAGTGTTGGGGTGCAGACACCTGCTCCAAGCAGCCAGCAGAGGGCAGCCTGTCCTCAGTTTTGGGTTTCAAACCCCCATTCGGGCCTCTCCTGTAGGGCTCCCCCAGAGCCGAAGAGGATCCAGGTGTATGTGGGGAGCCATCCATCCACCCATCCATCCACCCATCCACCCATCCACCCATCCACCCACCCACCCATCCACCCATCCACTCATCCATCCATCCAGGTATCCATCTCTTCCTCTCCATCACTCCTTCCAGCATCTGCACA
>NW_006286237.1:200292-202423 GCF_000327345.1 Myotis davidii
CTCCTCCCCCAGCACAACCCCTTCTGGAGACTCCACGGGCCACAGCCTGGCCTGGACCCAGGGGCCTTGCCCTTCCTGGAATTCAGCTGGACCCTTTGAGCTGCCCCCGCTAGTTTACCTGTCAGTCACCTGGCCCAGACCTCTAGTCCTGCACTCCTGATTGGTCCCATAGAGGCTTAGGTCCCACCCCAGGGCCAGCGAGGGGGTCTGCCAGGGCCAAGGTTGGGTCTGGCCGTCGGGGTGTGATGTTCAGGGGGCCTGTTGCTATTACTAGTAAAGTATCTGCTCACTGTTTTATATTTTTATTGATTTCAGAGAGGAAAGGAGAGGGAGGGAGAGATAGAAACATTAATGATGAGAAGCATGGACCGGCTGCCCCCTGCACGCCCTCCACTGGGGATCATGCCCACAACACGGGCATGTGCCCTGACGGGAATCGAACCGTGACCTCCTGGTTCCTAGGTCGACGCGCAACCACTGAGCCAGGCAGGCCAGGCCGTGAAGAATAAATTTCTGTTGCTGATGGGCCACCCCGTCCGCAGTGTGTTACTAGAGCAGGCTGCAGGGAGGAAGGCAGGGCCCGACAGTGCTGGGCGTGGGCGAGGCCCTGCCCTCCATTCCTGGGCAGAGCGAGCTCTCGATTTCACAGGGAAGTTCCCGTGGCCGAGTTCCCCTCTCACGCTGGGGCTTTCCAACCCGGGAGTTCTGGGGCCTTGCCGAGCCCCTCAAATTCCAAAGTCCTCGCCCGGCCGGTGTGGCTCAGCAGTTGAGCGTCAACCCATGAACCAGGAGGTCACGGTTCGATTCCCGGTCAGGGCACATGCCTGGGTTGTGGGCTGGGACCCACTAGGGGAGCGTGCGGGAGGCAGCCGATCCATGATTCTACTAGGGGAGCGTGCAGGAGGCAGCCGATCCGTGATTCTCTCTCAGCGTGGATGTTTCTCTCTCCCTTCCTCTCTGAAATCAATAAAAATGTATTAATAAAAAAGAAAAAAGTCCACAGTGCCACGCCCAGATGTGGGGTTCAGTTAGAACCACTTCCTGCTGTAGCACAAGAACAAACCCCTCCATTCCCAGACCCCCTGCTCCTCCCGCTCATGGAATCTCCAATCAGCTCCCTCCTGACCGCCGCCCCCCAATCCCCCCTCCTCCCCCTGCAGAGACCTGACGCGGACCTGACACCAGAGCGAGCTCCATTCTGATGGCTTTTATTGACCAAGTGGGGGGTCAGCTTGAGTACAGCTCAGGCCCGCAGCCCTCCAGGCCCAGCTCCGTCCGTCTAGTCCTCTTTCTGTCCCTGGGAGCATCGCGGCCACCCCTCCCTGCTCCTGCTGCTCTGACCTGGGAGCCCGGAAGGGAGGGGTGACGTGGACACAGAAGGTCCCGGGGAGAGGAGGGGAGGGCAGGCAGGGCGAGACCCCTGCGTGGGCAGGAAGGTCCTGAGCTCGGGGTGCAGAGGGGAGGGGTGCCCAGAGGAGGACTGGAGCCGTGGGCCTCCGTGTGAGGGCGAGCGGCATGGCAGCGGGGCACTGGACTGGGTGTGTGTGGACGGAGGGGCCACTGTCGCCGCAGCCCCGGGACCCCAGGACCTTGGGACCCCGGGTCAGGGGCAGGGCCATCTCCCTCAGAGTTGGGCCTCTGATACACAGGGGTGGGTATTGGGGTGTTTCATGGGGACCCCCATCAAACCAGGAGCTGGGGAGGTCAGACGATGTGTGGACTCTGGGGTTCTCAGACCTGGGCATTCTCCCACCCCCCGGGAAGGACACCAATTCCCCACAGCCTCAAGGTCACAACTCAAAGATCACAGACTCAAAGGTCATGGCCTCAAGGTCACAGTCTCAAGGTCATGGCCTAGCGGAGAGGTGCTCGTGCCTCTCTGTCCCCTCCCCCGCCCTGGTGACTCCTGAGCTGGGGGGACGCCCTCTTTCTCGCAGAAGCTCTGGGGTCGGAACCACAGCCTCCCCTCTGGGCCCCGAGATGCGGGCTCAGATGACGGTGGACGCTCAGCTGAGGAGCTGAGAACGGAGGCCTGCGGGCGGGTGTGGGAGGCTAAAACCGCGGAGACTCCCGGACCCCGGGCAGGGGGAGCCCCTGAGGAGGGACCTCAGGCTGCCCCCAAACCTGAGGG
>NW_006286237.1:202549-203117 GCF_000327345.1 Myotis davidii
CCCGGGACCCCAGGACCCCGGGTCAGGGGCAGAGCCATCTCCCTCAGCGTTGGGCCTCTGATACACAGGGGTGGGTACTGGGGTGTCTCATGGGGACCCCTATCAAACTGGGAGCTGGGAGGTCAGACTATGTGTGGACTCTGGGATTCTCAGACCTGGGCATTCTCCCACCCCCCGGGAAGGACACCAATTCCCCACAGCCTCACCCATCCCCCTCCACAGAGAGGACAGCGCTGTCTGAGGGGACAGCCCTGGACCAGGGCCGGGCACCCACTCGGCCCGCCCAGCCCATGTGCCACGGGGCTCTGGCCAGGCTCTGGGCCCCGAGATGCGGGCTCAGATGACGGTGGACGCTCAGCTGAGGAGCTGAGAACGGAGGCCTGCGGGCGGGTGTGGGAGGCTAAAACCGCGGAGACTCCCGGACCCCGGGCAGGGGGAGCCCCTGAGGAGGGACCTCAGGCTGCCCCCAAACCTGAGGGGGCCAGACACCGAGTTCCGGTCACTGGTGACGTGCGTGGGGCAGGGCTGAGGAGAGGCGTCCGGGTATGGCCGAGGCTGCGGGGAGCGG
>NW_006286237.1:203244-210060 GCF_000327345.1 Myotis davidii
GCTCCCTGCCCGAAGCCGAAGCCCTTGGGCCCGAAGTTCTTAGCGTAGCATCCTGCGGAGAGAGAGACCCCTGCAGACACGCCACCCGAGGCCCCGACGTCCCCGCACCCCACCTCTGCAGCTTCCCACCCCACAGCGAGGAGGGTCCTGGCCCCGCCCTGCCCATCCCCCTCCACAGAGAGGACAGCCTCAGCCAGCCCAGCCCATGTGCCACGGGGCTCTGGCCAGGCCTCCCTCTGGGCTGTCTCTGACCCCAAGGCCAGGGGTCGGTTTACATGGAGCCAGGGCATTGCCATCCAGCCCCCACCCTCTGGGCCTCCGGGCCGACACTCGATGCCACACCCACCTTTGCAGTAAATCTCGCCGTCCTTGTCGGCCAGGGTGGTGGACTCCAGGCCTTTGCCGCACTTGGCGCAACGGAAGCAGGACTTGTGCCAGGACTGCGGGGGGAGGGAGCCCACCGTTAGTGCTGCCCCCGGGGACGAGGGTGACCCCAGCCCAGGGGAGCAGGGTCTCCTGCAGGCCAGGGCCCTGTTGCAGGCCAAACTGCACCCCTTCCCCACCCTAGTGACCGGTGAGCCGGCCGAGCCTCCTCCAGACCTGTGGGGTCAGCGGGGTGGGCACGGGCTTGCCCAGGCCCTGCCCTTACCAGCTGCACGGCCTCAGCCACTTCCTCCTCCGGGGCCTCTGCCCACCTGGCAGAATGAGCATGGGAACTAGGTACGCGGGGGCTGTCTGACCTCTGACCTTTATAACGGGGGGCCTCGTTTGCCCAAAGGCTGTCCCCTCTTGGAGAAGGAGCTGGCGGTCCCCCCGCTCCCAGCAGCCTTCCTGGTGGGATGGCCTGGCCAGAGGGGCCCTGAGCCAGTGGCGCCTGGTGTGACTCTGGAAGGAGGACGGGCCTGTGACATGCCCTGCACTTGGCAGGAAAGGCCCACAGAGGAGCGGGGTGGCGGGGGGGGGGGACCCCCGCACAGGGCCCAGGGGGCAGCCTGGCCGGGACGGAGCCGCTCGGGCTGGAAGGCCCCTCAGAGACCAGCTCCAGCAGCCCCAGCCGTGCAGGCTCAGGGGTGGAGGTACAGACGGCCCTGCAGGAGGCAGGCGGCACCAGGCCCGACAGAACCAGGCCTTTTAAGGGCAAAGAGCCTCCCTCAGCGCAGCCCCCGTCCCGAGCTGGAGGCGAGGGAGCAAACTGGACCGACTCCGATTTCCTGGCCGCCAGACCTCTGCACGCTGCCTCCTCCTCCCAGCGACGGAGACACGGGAGGGGGGCCCCCCAACCCCCCAAACCCCCAACCCCAGCCCCTTCCCAGAGCCCTGCCCAGAGCTCTCCAAGCTGGAGGAAAACAAGAAATTAGCAACTACTGCCCGGCCCTTGTGGCTCAGTGATTGAGCGTCCACCTATGAACCAGGAGATCACGGTTCGATTCCCGGTCAGGGCACAGGCCGGGGTTGCGAGCTCCATCCCCAGTGGGGGGCGTGCGGGAGGCAGCCGATCCATGACTCTCTGTCATCACTGATGTGTCTATCTCTCTCTCCCTCTCCCTTCCTCTCTGAAATCAATAAATTTTTAAGAAAGAAAAGCGACAGCGGACGTGCCAAGTCCCGGAACCCACGTGTCCGGACGGTGCGTCACGGACCCGCCTCCCCTCTCCCCTCCCATGACACGGGGTGGCCACCTTACCTTCCCGGCACCGATCACCTTCTCGGCGGCGTAGACGGCCTGGCTGCAGCGGGGGCAGCGCTCAGAGCCCCCGATCTTCTGGGCGAACTTGGAGGCGTTGGGGTTGGTGGTGGGCCTGTGGCCAGGCGCCCTGCAGGAGGGAGGACGAGGTGGGTCTGCATCGCGTGGGCACGGCCCCGCCTCCATCTCACACGGGGTGGGCAGGGGGCAGGTCTCCGAGCCGGTGACAGGGCCAGGGCCGTGGGGAGCTCTTGGGTGGTCTCCCATGTCCCTGACAGGGACACCCAGGGCCCCACCATGTTATGCTATTTCCCCGGAAACACCCTACGGCCCCCAGTCGCCTGGTTACCAGGGGGAATCATCTCACACCTCGTCACTGAGATCCGCCCACTTCGTCCCCATTCCCGCCATCTGTCCGCTCTCGGACTGTTTCTGGGACGAACGTGCTGACCAATCATTTCCCCTGGGTCACGACCTGGGCTGGCACGTGGCAGCTCATTCCTCCCGTCAGTCATTTCCGTCTGTCCATCCCCCGGAGCCGAGGAGCCGGCCGGGGTGACTGCGGACGGATGGGACCACTGACAGCAGGTCAGGGGTCAGGGGTCACCGGGTGCCGGGGACCTGGTGGCAGACACCCTGCGGCATTCCCAAGGGACAGATGGCAGAGGCCGGCCTGGCTCAGACCCTCACCGGCTGGGGACCCCGGACAAGTCCCTGACACTGGGCTGAGTTTTCTCATCTGTGAACAGGGGCCCGGCCGGCGTGGCTCAGGGGTTGAGCGCCGACCTAGGAACCAGGAGATCAGGGTTCCATTCCCGGTCGGGGGCACACGCCCGGGTTTCGGGCTCCATCCCCAGGGTGGGGCGTGCAGGAGGCAGCCGATCCATGATCCTCTCTCACATCAATGTTTCTCTCTCTCCCCCCTCCCTTCCTCTCTCACATAAAAACAGACACATATAAAAACAAGGGGGACATGGGACTGAGTCCTCCCGGGGGGCCTCCCTCCCAGTTCTAACCGGCCACATAGGGAGGCGCCGGCCTGGCTACTTCCCCCGGGACCCCAGCTCCTCCGATGGGCCTGGCACTTTGTGGGGGCCCCTCGAAGACCCTGGAAATCGGCCTTTGGAGCCGTCGATGCCTAACTAGCAGCGGCTGAGTGTGTCTGGGGGGGGGTCTCTGGTACTCACTCCTCGTGCCGGATGCCCAGCGACTCCCCCTTGTCGGTGCTGAGCGTGCCGGCGCCCTGCCCGTAGCCGTAGCCCTTGGGCCCGTACTTCTTGCCGTAGCAGGACCGGCAGTAGATCTCCTCGCCGTGCACGGCCACGGTCGTGCTGTCCAGGTTCTTCTTGCAGACCACTGCGGGGGGCGGGGGGACGGAGCGCGTGAGGCCCCCACCCAGCCCTCGCGCCTCCCCCGGTTTGGAGGAGGCAGCAGCCAGGCTGAGCCCGGCCTCAGGGAGCCGGGGAGGACTTCACTCTGCCCACGAGAGAGAGATCACGTGTCCCGGGTCCGACAGGAGAGGAGAAAAAAGACAGGAAGGAAGAGAAGGGCGGGGTGTCCCTGCTCCCAGCACTGGGGTCCAGGGGGGACCATCTGTGTCGACTTGGGGGGCGGGGGTGCAGGTGAAGCCATGCGCCCCAAAGGGAAGTTTAGTATTTATTTATTATTATTTTTTAAAACACATTTCCTTTTTTTTAAAAAAATATATTTTTATTGATGTCAGAGAGGAAGGGCGAGGGAGAGAAACAGCAACCAGGAGAGAGGATCATGGACCGGCCGCCTCCTGCACGCCCCGCACTGGGATGGAGCCCGCAACCCGGGCCTGTGCCCTGATGGGGAATCGAACCCTGACCACATCCTGGGCCAAGAAGACACCTTGAGGAGCGGGAGCACTTGGGGGTGCTGATGGAATGGGGGGGTGGAGGAGTGGGGAGTGAGAAGGGGAGGCCCTGAGGGGGTGAGTGTGGGAGGTGGGCAGGACAGGGCTCTGGGAGGGGGAGCAGGCAGAGCAGAGCCCGGTGGCGGCAGCTGTCAGCAGGATCCAGAAGTCGGGGCTCAGTCCGCACGGCAGGGAGCCCCTTGAGGACCCACTGCAGGCCCAGGGTCCCCTCTGGCTGAGCTCCCAGGGGCGCCTGCGGGGGAGACCCGTGGGAAGAGACCCCTCCTCCGCCCGCTGCCTGCCGGGTCCTGGAATTCCCAGTTCATTCAGGGTCTTACAGGAAGCCGGTCCTGACTTCCCACCCTAGAAGGGAATGCTGGAGGCCTTGGCCTGCTGTTCCCTGCGTCCGGAGCCAAGCCCCAGGGAGGCGGCCGGGAGCTCCGTATTTGGGCTGCCCCGAGCGCTGGAATGAGGTGGGGATCTCGAGGGCAGGACAAGAGGGGCCTTATTTAGTCTGGAGTCTCCAACCTGGGGCTCAGAGGGACAGGGGCCGGCCCTTTAAAGGCAAGAGGGGGCCCGGTTGCAAGGAGCCCAGCTTTAAACCTCCTGGGAGGGAGGGAGGAGGGTGGAGGGAGGGGGGAGGGGACAGGCAGGGCTGCTCTGGTGCTTTCTGTCCTCCCCAGGAGTTTGAAGGGACAGTCCGTGGGGCACGCCGAATCCCGGTACTTAAGGAATGTCCCGGAACCAAATTAACGTCCTAGGACAAGAGCTGAGGAAGCGGGTCCCCCACCGAGGAGCTGAGCACTCCTGCCAGCTGATCACATGTGGTATGCACCTACTGTGCGCGACACACCTACTGTGCGCGACACACCCACTGTGCGCAACACACCTACTGTGTGCGGCTACAGGAGCCCAGAGCAGGCCCCCTCCATCCCTGCTCCCGTGTCAAAGGCCACGCTCCCCGAGTGCGTCTATTGCTCCATCCTGCCTTCCTGTCCGTCCCAGACCCAGAAAGGGAATGTAGGCGCCACGCCGAGCCAGACCGGAGTGGTCAGGGGGACTCACTGGGGACACACTCGGGCCTGGCCAGCCGGGAGCTACGCCCCTTCACGCCAGCCCGGCCCAGGCCCCGCGGCCTCTCTCTTCCTTAGAAGGGAAAGTCCTGCGACTCTGTGGGTTACTCTGAATTCCTGAGCGCGAGCTGGACGCGTTTCGCGGCCCGAGGAAAGCGACATCCTCTCCATTCCATCCCCGAGACCCCAGGGACCTGAGCCGCTCCCCACGCGGGGCCGTCAGCCTCACAACACCCCCTCCAGCCCTGCTCCACCCCCTGACTTTATTTTATTTTTAATATATATTTTATTGACTTCAGAGAGGAAGGGAGAGGGAGAGACAGAAACATCAATGAGAGAGAATCACGGACCGGCTGCCTGCCGCACGCCCCCCACTGGGGATGGAGGTGCCACTTGGGCATGTGCCCCGACCGGGAATCGAACCGTGACCTCCAGGTTCCTAGGTCGACGCTCAACCACTGAGCCACGCCGGCCGGACCACACGGCCTGAATTGCACAACTGTTTCTAATCGTCCACACCTCCTCACGCCCTCACCCCTGAATTCCTGACTCCCCTCCACTGCCTGCCCCGCAGCCACCCCCACAGGCAGGAGGGCAGGGGGGGATGGGAGGCGGGGAGGGGATGGGGATTGGCCACAGCTGGCCTCCTGGTCAGTGATTAAGCAACACGGGCCCCTAGCAGCCCAGACCCTCATCCTGGCCAACCCCGAGCCCTCTCGGTCGCCCTGAAAACGTAAGCGGCCTGAACATTCCTCGGGAAGTGAGCTGCTGCTGATAAGACGCGGTAGTTGGCAGGCAGACCAGGGCTTGCTCGCTCCTCATTCATCAGGCCCTGTGGCAGGGGCGGGGCCTCTCCATCCACCAGGGGAGAGGCCTGGCGAGCAGGTGGCCCAACTGGTTCCCACCTGGGTCGCAAGGCACCTGGGACGGAGACGCCCAGACTCTCGGAAGGGTGCTTCCTGTGACGCCGGAGGAGGGCCGGGGGCTGGGTCTCCGGCCCCTGCGGGGTCTCCTCTGTGACCCCGTCTCCCTGAGGTCCCCTGCGGAACACTCCCTCTTCCTTTAGATGCTTCGCTTCCCTAGCTCCTGGCGTTGGGATCCCCCACAACAGCCCGGCGTCCTTGTCTCCCAGGAAATGGCAAGAAAACTCAGCCCGAGAGACGTGGACTAACCTGCCCACCACCACACAGAGGTTAAGGCCGAGTCCTGGCCCTGCCCGGCCGGCGTGGCTCAGTCGTGGAACGTCGACCTATGAACCAGGAGGTCTCGGGGTTTGGTTCCCAGTCGGGGGTGTACAGGAGGCAGCCGATCCATGATTCTCTCTCTTCATTGATGTTTCTCTCTCTCTCCCTTCCCCTTACTCTCTGAAGTCAATAAAAATTTCTATATATATGAAAGCCTAATATGCAAATTGTCCCCTCGGTAGTTCAATCGCTTGCTAGGACGTGCGCTGACCACCAGGGGGCGGCGCGGAATGAAGGAAGACCCGGATTGGCCCTGCTCGCCGGCCAGGCCTAGGGGCCCTACCCTTGCACGGATTTTGTGCACTGGGCCCGACACAAACCCCGACCACAGGACTGGCTGAAACCTGGGCCACCCCAGCGTCCCCTCTGCCCACCCTCCAGGGCAACCTGTCAGCTGAAGCTGTCACCTCCTCAAACCCAGATCCTCAGCTCCGATCACAATGAACTGGGGACGCCTCCCCAGGCCGTCACCTCCTGGGAGCTGGGAAAACACCCCCGGGCCCCGGGGTGCCAGCCAGCAAAGGGGAGCAGGCAGGGTCCCTGGGCACCCGAGGGCCCCCGACCCCTGGGTGTCCGCTGCCCGCTCCGCTGGTCCCACTGGGAGGGGAGTGAGCCCTACTCTGGGCTGTCGGGAGCGGGTACCGAGGAGCTGGGGTTCCCCGGGGCCTGTCCCAGGCGGTGGGTGCAGGCAGGGAAGTGACCGAGGTGAGGGCTGGCCCAGAGCGGGGGGAAGGGGCAGCCAGGGGTGCGGCTGGCGGGGCCTCCGCACCAGGGATAACAATCGGCCCCCCTTCCTCTTCCAGGACACGGGATTGTGGCAGAGAGAGAAAGGAGAGAGCGAGTGGAAAGTTTTCCTAACCGCGTCTTCCCAGCCTGGCACGCGGCCCACGCCCGCCGCCCCCTCCAGCCCTGGCCCTGGCCTGTGTCGGCTTGGAG
>NW_006286237.1:210253-211513 GCF_000327345.1 Myotis davidii
GCTCCCAGGGGCTCCGACAGGCCCGGCCCTGGGGTGCCCCCCCACCCCCACCCCCGTGCCCATGGCAACCGCGGGCCCGGCCTACTCACTGCACAGGAAGCAGGACTTGTGGAAGCTGCTGCCTTCGCACTGCACCTCCTCGGCGAAGTACACCGTCTTCTGGCACACCCCACACTTCTTGCCTCCTCCCCAGTTGGGCATCGTGAACCTGGGCACAGAGACGGGCGTGAACCCCCAGGACCAGGGCACGCAGGCTGCCCGGGACAGGCGAGCCCAGGAGAGACAGAAGGGGAGAAGGCCGGCCCTGGCCGGTGTGTCCAGTGGTTAGAGCGTCGGCCTGCGGACCTTTTACTTGGTGGCGACCTCCAACTTTCAGCCACAAAGCGTGGCCCGGCCTAACCTCACCATCCCTGGCTCCTGGCTCCCGGATGGGCAGCCTAACCTAACCATCCCTGGCTCCTGGCTCCCGGATGGGCACCCTAACCTCACCATCCCTGGCTCCTGGCTCCCGGATGGCCAGCCTAACCTAACCATCCCTGGCTCCTGGCTCCCGGATGGGCACCCTAACCTCACCATCCCTGGCTCCTGGCTCCCGGATGGGCAGCCTAACCTAACCATCCCTGGCTCCTGGCTCCCGGATGGGCCAGGATACCCTGTATTTAGGGCAGTGATTACAGAAGAAGGGAGCTGAGGGGGCTCAGAAGAAAGAAATAACCTGATTTTCTGAGAGAAACTTCTGGAAGTAGCCCCCCCAGTGAGGAGAGGGGAGCAAGGGACTCTGGGTCGTTGTCCCCAGAGGGGCAGGCAGGCCCGGGTGGCGGCCGACAGCTGGGAACACAGAGCTGAGAGACAAAGAAACCCCAGTGTGCGGTGACCTCATCAAGCCACCAAACTCAGCCAAACCCTCTCTGCATTTTCCAGTTAAAGAAACCAACAAAAAAGGGAAAAGAAAAAAAACAAATTCCCTTTACTGCTAAGCCAGTTCCTTTATGACCGCACACATCCCCAGGGACAGGGATTCCTAGGATGCAGCTTCTGGAATCTCTGTCCTAATCCACCGCCCACGGCTGCCTCAGCTCTACAACCATCCGTGGCTCCCTAGTGCCTGAGAACATCAAGGCCCCACCTTCCCCTTGAGGATCCCCCACAGCACAGCCTCCGCTCACTTTCTAGCTCCATCACCTGTTCCTGCGCCTCACCCACTGGTGGTTCATTTTTTAATATTTGTGTTGATTTCCGAGAGGAAGGGAGAGGGAGAGA
>NW_006286237.1:211640-211857 GCF_000327345.1 Myotis davidii
GGCACAGCCTCCGCTCACTTTCTAGTTCCATCACCTGTTTCTGCGCCTCACCCACTGGTGGTTCATTTTTTAGTATTTGTGTTGATTTCCAAGAGGAAGGGAGAGGGAGAGAGAAGGCTGGTGATTGAATCACTGAGTCAGCCCTTCAGTGCCCAGGGCGGGGCCTGGCCGGAGGAAGTGGTGGGTCAGGCCTGTGCAGAGCTAGGGGGGCTGCACG
>NW_006286237.1:212055-214894 GCF_000327345.1 Myotis davidii
TCCCTTCCCATGCGGCTGTGACGGGTTACTGACCACTGCGTGCGGCCGGCTCCCCCGTGCAGGCCTGGACGGGCCACAGCTGACGCACGTCCCGGACACACCCGCAGGTAGGGTTTCCCCGATGGCACCTGACTCTGCACGGTCCTTGGACCCCTCCTGGGGCCTGAGCGCCCTCATCCCCGGGGACAGCCCTCAGGCCCCACAGTCCATCCCGCCCTTCCTGCCCTGGGGACTCCAGGGGCCAGCTGCCTGGTTCAGGGAGAGTTCAGGGCTGCTGCCCGGCTGGTCCTGGTCAGGGCACATGCCCGGGTGGCAGGCTCGATCCCCAGTGGGGGGCGTGCAGGAGGCAGCCGGTCCATGATTCTCTCTCATCATGGATGTTTCTCTCTCTTCCTCTCCCTTCCTCTCTGACATCAATAAAAATATTGTTTTAAAAAGAGAAACCATCTCAGAAGTGGATGGTCCTTAAGTGCCCGGAGGAGACCCCCCTCTGCTCCAACCAGTCAAGCGACGCCCAGCTCCATCCTCCATCCGGGGCTCCGTGTCCAGTGGAAAAACCCCACGTCTCCCCGTCCAGCAGCTCACGCTCCCCAGGGCCACCGAGCGACATCTGGGCAGAGCCCAGGTCCCCACCCACGCACGCACGCGGTCCGGTCGGGACCTGTCAGGTGTTTGCGGAGTCGGAGACGTGCTCTCACGTTACCTGAGCCCTGTGGTATCCAGCCAGGTACACGGAGCCCAGCCCTTCCCGCAGGCCCCAGGGTCAGGAGGGCAGCCAAGGAGAGGGAGGCGGGAGGAGGGGCCCCCGGCTCAGGGCCCAGGGCCCGGGTGTTGGAGGTGGCACCGTCCAGCCCAGGGAGAGACCTCGCTGGAGAGGGATGGTCGCTGGCAGGGGACACGTGGCCGTCCGACGTGGAGACCCCGGCTCAGCCTCGCCCCCACATCTCACGAGAATTCCTTATTTCCTTGTATATAGGGTGTCCCAAAATTCACGCAAGATTTGAATTCTGCGTGAGCTTTAACAACAACAAAAAATAAAAGCCTAATTTTACTGGGTTTATTGAATCAGATTCTAATATCTGTGGCCCTTTGATTTCAATCCCGTCCATTTGATCAGCATGACCAAGGACCAATGATGGCCCAGGAGCAGGGACAAGGAAGACCAATGAAGACCTCGGCTTTGCGGATGTGCCAGCACAGCCGTGGAGGCCATTGACCCGCTGTGCTATTCCGCACATAACCCTAGACTATGTCCTTTATGGATCAATAAGAAATTTACAATTTTGAATTATAAACCTGTGTTTTCTATACAAATTACTTCTTGCGTGAATTTTGGGACACCCTATATATTTGCATTGATTTCAGAGAGGAAGGGAGAGGGAGAGAGAGAAACATCCATGATGAGAGAGAATCATGGACCGGCTGCCTCCTGCACGCCCCCCACTGGGGATGGAGCCCACAACCCAGGCCTGTGCCCTTGACCGGGAATCGAATGGTGACCTCCTGGTTCCTGGCCGGGCTTGCTCAGATTGCTTTGGAGCCTGAACACGAAAGAGTCTCTTCCCCAAACAGGGAGCCGGCCTCACCCCAGGCCCGTGGCCCCCAGCTCTGCCGGCCCCCCAACGCCTGGCACCGCTCAGCTCTGCCCCCTGGGAGCTCAGAAATCTGAAGGTCGCCCGGGGTAGACGCTGGGGCCAAGGCCCTTACAGGAAACCCTGCGGCCTCATGCGTCTCCCCGAGGAATCGACGGATCAAGTTTCTTTGCTTTCCGCTGGAATGACGCCAACGTCGAGGGGTAGCCATCGGTTGATCCCCTGCTGACAGGTCTGAATGATTTCCTTTTAATTCGTTTTTATAAACAAGCTACCGCCGGCTGGCCTGGCTCAGTGGTTGAGCGTCGACCTGTGCACCAGGAGGTCATGGGTTCGATTCCCGGTCGGGGCACAGGCCCGGGTGGGGGGCTCGATCCCCAGTGTGGGGTGTGCGGGAGGCAGCCGATCGGTGATTCTCTCTCATCATGGATGTCTCTCTCTCTCCCCCTCTCTCTTCCTCTCTGAAATCAATAAAAAGATACTTAAAATAAAAAATAAGAAAGGGTGTTTGCAGCCGACATCCCAGGCAGCTCCATCCGGGACGTCCCAGGTAATGAACGCGGGCGGGCACCCCGGGCAGGGGGCTCTGGCTGCCCAGGGGCTGGGCCGCTCCCCCTGCAAACCCCCCGGGAGGCGTGGAGGGCTGACTCCGCCCAGCCTTCCTGGGGAAGCTCTGGAAATGCCAGAGCCTGGACGGCGGGCAGCCTCCGTATTTACACACTTTACCATACATGGGAATCCCTGGGCGCTGACGTCAGACGGATTCCTGGGAAGCAACGTCTCCAGCCAGGCGTCACCATGGCGATAACTGACACCTGGGAGCCCCAGGCTCCTCCTGTCAGCAGGACCCCGGCCCTCCCGGCCCCCACAGCTCCTGTGTGTGTGTGTGTGTGTGTGTGTGTGAGCGTGTGGGTGCCTTCCCTCAAGCGGACTCTGTTCCTGCAAACCTGGCCCCCAAATTCAAACACACATCAGACCTGACGAAACCGTACCCACGGGGCCCGGCCAGTGTGGCTCAGTGGTTGAGCATCCACCTATGAACCAGGAGGTCAGGGCACCTGCCTGGGTTGTAGGCTCAATCCCCTAGTAGGTGGCGGCTCACCCACCTCTTTCACTGATCGCCACCCCAGAGTCAGCAAGGAGCTCCCAGCCTGCAGCTCCGGCCGGAACCCTGGCTCCTGAGACAGACGCTTGCAATTAAGAAAGAAAACACGGGGGCCAGGAAGGAAGGGGCCGGGGCAGACCTG
>NW_006286237.1:214959-216168 GCF_000327345.1 Myotis davidii
CCCGTCGCCCGCGGGCGGGTCTGTCCCTCAGTTCCTCCCGTGTCCTCCCGGACCCTCTGAAGGGACAGGGCTCCCTCCCCCCTCCTCTGGCCCAGCCCACGCCCTCTGCCAGATAAACTTCCTTCCCTGTCCACCCTCCAGCCCCACATCCTCCCAGAGTCCAAGGGTCAGTCCCCGGGCCGAGAAGGCCGCCCGAGGGCAGGTGGGGGCTGCGGACCCGCTCTCTGGCCAGAGGATGACCACGGCTGAGTGAGAGCAGGGGAACCTGAGCACATTCACCGTCGTCCCCCCCAAAACCCCACCTGGGAGGAGGGGGGTCAGGGGAAGACAGTGGCCGACCCCCGTGTGTTCCCAGTCCCTGCGCTCCACCCCAAAAGGAACTGAGCAGCCAGACGTCGCTTGTCCGAGGTCACACAAAGTCAAGAAGCAGCCAGTCTGCCTTCCAACCCTCTCTCCCCGGCCTCCCGTGGTCCGGCCCAGTGGACAGCCCGGTGTTGCCATCACAGGACCCCAAGGGTAGCCCTCTGGGCTGGGCGGGGCCTGTCCTTCATCCCCCCCACAGGTCAGGGCTCAGGGCGTGGGCGGCTGGAACCCAGGCCTCCAGGGAAGGGCCTGACCTCACCTGCTGCCCCAGGGCTGGACCATGGGCCGGAGCAGAAGACGCCAGCACAGGGACCTTCAGAATATTCTCCCGCCTGTGAGCGGACAGACACCTGCCTGGCCACACCGGCCCGCATGGCTCAGTGGTGAGTTTCGACCTAGGAACCAGGAGGTCAGGGTTCGATTCCCTATCAGGGCACAGGCCCGGGTTGCAGGCTCCATGCCCAGGGTGGGGCGTGCGGGAGGCAGCCGATCCATGATTCTCTCTCATCACGGATGTTTCTCTCTCTCTCTCTCTCTGTCTCTCTCTCTCCCTTCCTCTCTGAAATCAATAAAAATATATTTTAAAACAAAACAAAACGAAACACCTGCCGGGCCGCTGCATGTTGGGTAACATATTGCAACTCTCTGTAACTGAGCTCACTCCCCCCCAAGGACTGAGGCCACCCAGCACCCCTGTGGGCTATTAGGGCTCGGAAACCGGCCCCATTCGCACCGGTTCGTGGGTGGTGAAGGGGGAGCCTTGCGCTTCCACCCGGTTCTTTGCGGAGTGAAAACGCACCCCGTGTCCCCAGGCCGGGAGCGCGAGGGAGCGGGGAGCGCCGAGGC
>NW_006286237.1:216738-222614 GCF_000327345.1 Myotis davidii
ACGCGGCTCCGGCCGGCCCTGTGGACCCACTGTGCGCCCAGAACCTCCCACGGGGCTCCCGTCAGCCAGATGGTAAGGTGGACACGTGATCTGAGACTCTGATAAACTCGCGCCCGCAGGGAATGGGGGGGACGGGGGAATTGGGGAGCTCCCACTGTTGGGTGTCCCGGCGGCAAGGGGTGAGGGACACATTTGGGCGCCAGACCGAGACAGGTCTGAGCTGGGGTCCTGCCCCTTCGCGCACTAGCTGAGCCCTGGTCCTCAGCACAGCCCCTCTGTGAAATGGGGTGATGCCCAGGGTGTTGTGGGGGACAGCGAGGTCCTGAAGGGCAGGGTGCCGCCCCCCAAACACACACACACACACACACACACACACACACACACACACGGTACAGAATAAGGTGTCACATATATTTCTCAATTTTGTTTTTTAAAAGATGTAGAAGAATACATAGGCCTGGAAATTTCTGAAAAGATCCACAACAAATGATGTAGTTATTCATGAGGAGTGAGTCGTCAGTCAGTGTTAACTCGCCTCCTCCGGCAGCTCTCCACCCCTCAGGTGCCCACAGTGTTCCCTGCTGTCCAAGGAGAGGTGGGGGCCTGCACACGTGGGTGGGACGGACACACACACACACACACCTACGGGCCAGCCTGTGGTGGACGGAAGGAGCCACATGCTAACCTGACAAGCTCAGGGGAGGCCTGCGTGGCGGTCTTGCAAACTCAGAGACCTAAAATCACCACCAAAGATGGTCTGGAAATTAAATATCTGACTACAAACAGGTTATAGTGGGTAGTCATGTCCGAAGCCGATATCTTCACGGACAAGGTCAACTTTTACCTTCACTGAGCCTATCTGTGTTTTTGCATCTATGATAAGATGTCCTTGAAATGTCTGGGTCACTTGTGACTTCCCTGTATCTGGGTCCCAGGACAGATACCACAAATTCCTTCATTATCATGTTTTTTTGGTGTGTGTGTGTTTTTAATATATTTTATTGATTTTTTACAGAGAGGAAGGGAGAGGGATAGAGAGTTAGAAACATCGATGAGAGAGAGACATCGATCAGCTGCCTCCTGCACACTCCCTACTGGGGATGTGCCCGCAACCCAGGTACATGCCCTTGACCGGAATCGAACCTGGGACCCTTCAGTCCGCAGGCCGACGCTCTATCCACTGAGCCAAACCGGTTAGGGCCTTATCATGTTAATTGTTCTCCCTCCTGCTTAATCTGTCACCGATGAATTTCATGTAACCCACCTGTGTCCCTCCTTTGATTGCAAATGTATAAATTCAGATGTAACCCCGCCATTCCCCGGTGCACCATCTCAATTCGTTGAGGTTCTGCTTCCCGGCATATGTGGACAGTTTGGCTCAAACTCACAAAATTTCTTTACAGGTTTCAATGTTTTTTTTTTTTTTTATGTTAACACTGTGCTTCCTTGAAAACCCCACTTCGCTGCCCTGGCCGGTGTGGCCCAGTGGATAGGGCGCCAGCCTGTAGACCGAAGGGTCCCAGGTTCCATTCCGCGTCAGGGCACAGGCCTGGGTTGCGGGCTTGATCCCCAGCGGGGGGACGTGCAGGAGGCAGCCGGTCCATGATTCTCTCTCATCATGGGTGTTTCTCTCTCTCTCCCTCTCCTTTCCTCTCTGAAATCAATGAAAATATATTTTAAAAGAATAAATAAAACCCCACGTTGCTGAGTTAGCGCTCGCTCCTCCAGGAGTGAAACCGAGCTCCGATCATCCAGGAAATGAGCGTTTATCTGGCGCTGCTTGCCCTCCGCCATGGGAAACGCCATCCATGCCTTGGACCAGGCTGTCCTGTAAGATGAGGTCGTGTTCCAGGCCCGGCGGTGCTGCCTGAAGGAGAAGCCAGGAGGGTCCCTGGTCCTGCCCGCGCTGAGCACGGCCGAGACACAGGCCCAGGAATTAAACTCCAGAGCCACCACCGGGCGGACGCCGCGGGCAGCAAGCCCGAAGGTCCTGCTCTCTCTCCTGAGACCACCACCCCCCCCTCAGTTCTCAGGATCCTGGAGGGATGCTCTGTGGAGTCCTGACCCCCCCACCCCCGCTTTTACAAAGCGGCAAGCTCCCCCCCTTTCTTCCTTGGCCTGGCTGTGGCCTCCCAGACTCCTGGGACGCCAGGAGGTCATGCCCACCTGCTGGGGGAAGTGTCCCAGGGAAAGTCCACAAAGGAGCAAAAGGGGCACCTTGTCCTCAGAGAGGCCGCGGGGTGCGCCTTCCAGACTGGAAGGCCTCTCAGGTGCTCCACCCTGAGCCAGGCCGGCCGGGCTCGCCCACGGTGATTCCAGAATCCGCATTACTAACCGGTAAAGGGCCAATCCGCATTACTAACCGGTAAAGGGCCAATCCGCATTACTAACCGGTATCTGCATTACTAACCGGTATCTGCACTGTTAACCGGTACCCGCATTACTAACCGGTAAAGGGCCAATCTGCATTACTAGCCGGTATCTGAATTACTAACCGGTAAATTTGCGTGAATTTTGGGACACCCGCTATATCAACATATGTGTAACCATTTTTTCCATCTATTGAAAAAAATCCGCATTAGTAACCGGTACACCTGGTGTATATATATATATATATATATATATAGAGAGAGAGAGAGAGAGAGAGAGATAAATATATATATGACACTAAAAGGACTTCATGGCTTAACACTGCTAACCGTCTTCTGAGCCTTCAGCGGACTCGTCATCTGTGAAAAATGCAGCATCTTCGAAGGGCCACGGACGAGGCGGCCTGTGTCCATGATTCTGGACGCTGACCCTCAGCCACAGGACTGCCCCGGGCCAACCAGGATGTGCACTTCCCGGGCACGTCCACCTCAAGACGGTGTCAGGACCCCGGTCCTGGGAGCTGTCCAGACAGAGCTGGAGATAAGGGAGGTCTCGCCGGCCCTGCCTTATCTGCAGTTTTTCCAGAACCTTCCACCTTGCGGTCGCCACGCCTCCCTGCGCAGCGCTGGGCTGGGATTTCCACGGCCTTTTTGCTGGTAGAGAAGACTCAGGGGTCAGGGAGGGCTTTGGGGTGGAGGTGACGAAAGGTGTGCGGGTCATCGACCGGACGCACAGGGATGGGCCTGGTGCTGACATCACAGGCCGCCGTCAGTCCTTGGGAGGTGCCCAGAGCACCCCTGGCTGACCCAGCTAAATAGCCGGGACCAGACGGGCCTGCCCAGCCACCAGCAGCCCCTGCTTGGCACCGACGGCGCGGTCAGGGCTGCGCTGGGCGGTGGCAGGAGGCCCGGCGGCCTCTAGACCAGCGTGGGGATGCGCCGTCTCCGGCTCTTTCCGTCTCTGGATCTTCCTGGGTGGTTCTGGGTCGGCTCTGCGTTCTGAGGCTGCGACAAGGCAAGTCGAGGGGGGCCCAGCGGCTCTGACGGGACCCTCAGTCTCTGGACTCACGTTCCCCAGGACGGGTCCTGGGACTCCTGGGGGTTTGCAGGGGACGTGATCCCAACAGCCAGGCCAACACAGAGGCGGGGAAGTCGGGGTCCAGGAAGGTAAAATGCTTGGAGGCAGCCTGGCCCACGGGGCTCAGGGGTTGAGCATCAGCCTGTGACCTGGGAGGTCAGGGTTCGATTCCCTGGTCGGGGCATATGCCCGGGTGGCTGGCTCCATCCCCAGTGTGGGGTGTGCAGGAGGCAGCCGATCCATGATTCCCTCTCATCATTGCTGTTTCTCTCTCTCTCTCTCTCTCCTTTTCCCTTCCTCTCTCTGAAATCAACACAAATATATATATTTTAAATGCATGGAGGCAGGAAAATGGGGAAATCCATCTCCAAGTGAATGGGGGTGAAGGGAGGACTACAGGGGGCCCTGAGCACCGGGTGCACTGTGAAGGCCAAAGGCAGGCCAGGGGAGCTGGGGAACTCCCTCAGGGAGCCTCAGGGCTGGGGAAACAGCCTGGATGCCTTAAGTGACCACTTCCTCTTCCCGCCCCTGGGCCTGAGCCACTAGCTACTTCCGCTCCCTCTGCGGCCTCCCTGCTACTTGTCTTCTCTGAGAACAGGCCTCTGTGGTGTGTGTGTGTGTGTGTGCATGTGCCTGTGTGCATGTGCGTGTGCATGCATGCATGCATGTGTCTGTATGTGTATGGGGGGAGGGTGGCTCCCACCTGGGAGTGTGTGCAGGCACGCCAGCTGCAGGGAGTGAAGGGGGAAGGAGCTCCATACTGTGCACCTTCCCATATCCTGAGCCCCGAGGCCTGGGCAGCTGCGGCCACAGGCAGGGGCTGGAGGCTCAGGGGAGGGTCCCCCCTCAGGGATGCAGTTCCGTCCCTGGCCTCTGGACACTCCGCCTGTTCTGCTCCCACCTCCTCTGTGGTCACCGGGCCAGACAGCGGAGGGTCAGGGCAGTGAAGCAGCGGGGGAAATGCTGGCCTCAGGCAACACCTGGGCCGCCTCCGTTCCAGCCGGTGGGTGGCGGGAAGTTAGACTCCACGATAAGAGGAAGGACTGGGGACTTTCGGTCCAGAGACAAGACGAGACAGAGCAGCCTGCTCTCCCCGGCAGCCCAGGAAGTGCCTCCCACGGGGCAGGTGTTTCGGTCATATTTTATGAGTAAATTCATCTCGCCCTGGCTGGTGTGGCTCAGTGGATAGAGCGTCTGCCTGCAGACTGAAGGGTCCCGGGTTTGATTCCGGTCAAGGGCACAGGCCTGGGTGGCAGGCTCGATCCCCAGTAGGGGACGTGCAGGAGGCAGCCAGTTAATGATTCTCTCTCTCATTGATGTTTCTCTCTCCCCTCTCCGTTCATCTCTGCAATAAATAAAAATATATTTAAAATAAATAAATTCATCTCCTAGTTTGCCAAGTGAGAAGCAGGAGCAGGGCTGCCACCTGCTGGTGAGGTTGGGAATGACACCTGTCCGCAGCCGCAGGGCGGGAAGCCCCCCGCCCCCAGGAAGGCGTTACCTACTTGGCTGCCCTGGCTGGGCAGGTGGTCAGGCATCGGATGGGCAGTATTCGGGGTATCGGTTGCTGGAAATCGCCCCAAACTTAGCCGCTGGACACGACAACGGGCCTTTCTGTTGCTCTCGCGTGGCTCTGGGGTTTCTCAGGTCAGCGGACGGAACGCCACGCGGGAACTTCTACTGTGTCTGGGCCGGTTGACTTGCTCAGCTGCAAGGTGTTCGTGGGGGGAGGGGACCTGTCAGGTGTCAGCTCGACCGGGGCCACGGGGTGCCCAGAGGTTTGCTCAGGTGTTTCTGGGTGTGTCTGCCCAGGTGTTTGGGGATAAGATTGACATTTAAGTCGGTGGGTTGAGGCCTGGCCGGCAGGCGTGGCTCAGGGGTTGAGCATCGACCAATGAACCAGGAGGTCACGGTTCGATCCCCGATTCCCGGGTCAGGGCGCATGCAGGAGGCAGCCAATCAATGATTCTTTCTCATCATTGATGTTTCTATTTCTCCCTTCCTCTCTGAAATCAATAAACAATATATTTAAACACACACACACACACACACACACACACACACACACACACACACACACCCTAAATGCGATGTAGGATTCTGGACTGGCTCCTGGACCAGACAAAGGACAGTACTGGATCCTTGATACGGTGTGACGAGAAGGGCATTCACTGTGTGGTCTCTGTCTCTCTCTCAAAAACACATAACCCCTGTCTCCTCATGGGAAAAAACTCAAAGTGCAATAGAGGGGTAGCTTGCAAAAACCCTGCCCAATACTGGAAACTGTCAAAGTCATCAAAAACAGAGAAAGTAAGAAGTGGTCACAGCCAAGAGCAGCCTGAGGAGGACATGGCAACTAAATGTAAGGTGATATTTTGGATGGGATCCTGGAACAGAAAAGCAACAAGAGATAAAAACAAAGGAAATAT
>NW_006286237.1:222731-223197 GCF_000327345.1 Myotis davidii
CATTCCCAGGCTCCGCCGTCCCCCGGCCCTGGTCCTGGTCCTCGGGCCTCGCTGCTGCTGAGCCCACAGCGTCCCCACCTCCTAGGACAGCTGGGGGGCGGGGGGGGGTGTCCCCATGGGATGGTGGAGAGACCAGAGAACCATCCAGTCTGTAGCTGAGACCCCGGGCCCCGCCTCCTCCAGGCAGCCCTCCAGGTGCGGCTGCTGTGACGGGCAGATGCCACACCTTCCCCCCTGCCTTTGGAAGGAGGACCTGGGCCAAGCCGGGGCACCTGGCCTGCTCTCCCAGGAGGGGGTTACAACAGCTGATCTGGACAACAGGTGTGGGCCCCGTGGGGCAGCTGCCGCCAGGCACATGGGGAGAAGCTGCCGCATGCAGCAGGCCCGTCAGTCAGCGCACCACCCCCCGGGGCCGGGGTGTAGAGTGTGAAAGGGGCAGAGGGTGAGAGAGCCCTTCCCACGGCCC
>NW_006286237.1:223244-225899 GCF_000327345.1 Myotis davidii
TGGAACGCAGGGAGGGGGTCCGGGCAAGGGCACACGACCGGGGTTGCAGGCTGGATCCACAGTAGGGAACGGGCAGGAGGCAGCTGATCCGTGATTCTCATCACTGATGTTTCTCTCTCGCTCTCCCTCTCGCTTCCTCTCTGAAATCAATGAAAAATATATTTATTAATTTATTTTTAAAGAGAAAAATTTTAAAAAAACTTGGCTGCCCTGGCTGGTGTGGCTCAATGGATAGAGCGTCAGTCTGCGGACTGAGGGGTCCCGGGTTTGATTCCAGCCAAGGGCACATGCCTGGGTGGCGGGCTCGATCCCCAGTGGGGGGCATGCAGGAGGCAGCCAATCAATGCTTCTCTCTCATCATTGATGTTTCTATCTCTCCTTCTCCCTTCCTCTCTGAAATCAACAAAATACATTTAAAAAAACAAAAACCCCAAACTTGGCTTCATCAGGTACCAGCTGGGAGTTCCCAGCAACTTGGCCTCAATTTCTCCACCTGCAAACTGGGCATTAAAGTGGTTCCTGGTGCCTGGGGCGGCTGCCAGGATCCAGTGGGTTAAATAATTGGCCGATGCCGACCACGGCTCTCTCCCCAGCGTGGCACGACCGACCGCGCCCGATTCCTCAAGGGGACAGCCCGGCGGCCCGTCCCCGGCAGCCCCACCTCTCACTGTCCCCCACCCCTTCCCGGGAGAAGCGCGCCTCTTCAAAAGCCATCTTTGGAAAAACACTGATGGCGTTGGGCACATCTCATTCCTGGTAAGAGAGAGAGGGAGGGAGGAACCGGCTTCCCGATAAGGCAAGGACTCGCTCGCTCTCATAAAACACTCATGGCCGCACCAGCCCGTTCCCCACAGACTTCCTCTCCGCTCCCCGTGAGCTCCAGCAGTCAGCAGGGGCGGCCCTCCTCACCCGGGGACCCTGGGGGCCAGTCCGGGGCCAGAGTGGCCTCGATGGGGACCCGGCTTTGCCTGGGCCCCACACCATCCCACCGCCACGAAGCCCCTTCCTGGGTAACGCGTCGAGTTAGAAGGGACAAGGTGAGCCCTGGCTGGTGTCAGTGGACAGAGCGTCGGCCTGCGACCGAAGGGTGCTGGGTTCGATTCCCGCCCAGGGCACACACCCGGGTGGCGGGTTTGATCCCCAGTAGGGGGCGCCCAAAGGGTGCTGGGTTCGATTCCCGCCTAGGGCACACACCCGGGTGGAGGGTTTGATCCCCAGTAGGGGGCGCGCGGGAGGCAGCCGATCCACGATTCTCTCTCATTGATGCTTCCATCTCTCCCTCCCTCTCCCTCTGAAATCAATAAAAATGTCTTTGAAATAAACAAGGGAGGGCCAGGTTTATTCTGAGCCCACAGCCGGAGTGCCCGTGAGGAGGGTGGGGAGGAGGGGCCGGGACGGGCGCTGGTTCCCTCCGCCCGAGCTGGTACAAACCTCTCCTGCTGCTCCATTACCTCACCGGGCGCTCCCCCGAGCCTCGTCCCCCGGGCACCCACACCCCTTTTGCTGACGAGCAAACTGAGGTGACGCATTGCAGGGAGCAGCCGCGGATGCCCAGTGAATTTCCACCGTGCCCTGTGCCCGGAGCGCAGGCCACCAGAGGCTCCCTCGGGCTCCGCCTCCCAGTGTGAGTGGCGTTTTAAATGCTCAGGAAAGGAAGGCTGAGTGCTGTTTGCACAGCCTGCCAAGGCCTCACGCTCGTGGCCGGGGCCCCGGAGGGAGGGCTGCGGGCTCCAGTCCCCAAAGTCACCCCCACGGGCCCCGACGCGTCAGAACAGGCCTCCGACCTCTAGGAAGTGAGTCTGGGTCTGGAAATGTCATTCCCTGCGCCCCCTGGGCCCCCAGAGCTCACCTCCAGCCAGGCTGAGCGGCTTTGGGGGCGACAGGCTCCGGGGCTGGTGTTTTCTTTGTTGTTGTTGTTTTTTTAAATATATTTTTATTGATTTCAGAGAGGACGGGAGAGAGAGAGAGAAGCATCAATGATGGGAGAGAATCACCGATCGGCTGCCTCCTGCACGCCCCTCACCAGGGGGTCAAGCCTGCAACCTGGGCATGAGCCCCGACCAGGAAGCGAACGGTGACCTCCTGGTTCACAGGTCGAGGCTCAACCCCTGAGCCCTGCGGGCCAGCAGGCATGGGGGGATGTTTTAAAACGCGTTTGCCCCGCTGGCTTTCATCCTCTTGTTAACCATCTCCTGCCCCCACTGGGGACTGGCTCTCGCCGGGGGTAGAGGAGGGGAACAGGGGAGCTATGGAGTGATAAGGGGTCTCCTTCGTAAGGTCAGCAGGGCCTGGAGGCCACCCTCTAGGTGCCGGGGTGGGGTTCGGGGTGGGGGCCATGTGAGTGGCCAAGATCCCGTCCCCCCTGAATCTCACTCCCCGGCTCCCGCCCCCCTCCACCCTGTTCTCCCCAAGCCAGGCCCGGCTCCTCTCTGCCTCTTATCGATGGTCGTTTTCAGGAAAATCCATTTGCTTGATTCAGAGCACCTGAGTCATCCTGGCTTTGGAGGAAAACTCCGTCACCAGGAGGCACTTGGCCGGCTCCTGGGATGGGGGGCGGGGGTGTCCCTGCTCCTACCCCGCAGCCCCGGCCACAGTCCGGCTTCTCTCTGCTGCTCCGGCCAGTCCACCCAGTTTCACCCCCTCTGCCCACCCGCC
>NW_006286237.1:225936-226214 GCF_000327345.1 Myotis davidii
CCTGCACCCCCCTCCACGTGCCCCTGGCTCGTCCTGGGGACCCCGGAGCAGGGCAGGAGGACTCTGTGCCCAGCCCTTCACGGTGGGAGAGACTTAACCCTGACAGCGCCGTGGCCTGGGCCCTCCTTCCGGTTTGGGGGTGGGGAGGACACTGTCCCCACATTCCCTGCGTCCAGCCACCGTGACCCGACCGGCTGGATGTGGGGGGGCTCAGGCAGGACTCAGGGGTGCGCACCCTGACTGCCCCCAGGGAGCAGGCTTTTGGGGTTCTCATTTCA
>NW_006286237.1:227570-230913 GCF_000327345.1 Myotis davidii
TCCTGTTTCAGCCACCGGGAGGCCATTGGCCCGTTCAAATCCTTCAGATCCGAGGCCGGGGGGCTCCGCGTGGCCTGCGTTTCCCTCTCGTGGCGGCGGCGGGTTCTCGCTACATGGGGTCCCCACCCGTCTCCCCGCAACTCACAGGGGCGCAGGGGGCTCACACAGGGAGCCCCTCCTGGTCAAAGCGGGGGTGCATGTGACTCCAGCCTGCCCACGAATGTTTTGTTTTGCTGTTAATCCTCACCCCTGGGAGAGACGAGAGAGAGAGAGAGAGAGAGAGAGAGAGAGAGAGAGAGAGAGAGAGAGAGAGAGAGAGAGAGAGAGAGAGAGAGAGAGAGAGAGAGAGAGAGAGAGAGAGAGAGAGAGAGAGAGAGAGAGAGAGAGAGAGAGAGAGAGAGAGAGAGAGAGAGAGAGACATCGATGTGAGAGAGACGCATCCATTGGTTGCCTCCGGCACATGCCCCGACCAGGGCTGGGGGCGGGGAGGAGCCTGCGACGGAGGTACCAGCCCCTGGATGGGAATTGAACCCGGGACCCTGCAGTCCAGGGGCGGATGCTCTATTCACAGGCCGGCCGGGGCTGCCCATGAGCGCGCTTTGTTCCGCTTTGAACCGGGTGGGTGTCTCTGGCATTCGGCTGGGACACGGGTGTTGTTTTCTCCGTCCTCAAGACGAGCTCCCCCTGGGTTTCTGGGGGAAGTTTGCTCTCTGCGCCCTTGGGTGTTTGTTGCCTGTGTTGCCGGGAGGATGTGAGAGCAGACAGTGCCTCAGTGAAAACTCCTGCCTCTGTTTTCACTTCTGTGAAATGGAGCTGGGAGCGGGCCCCCAGCTGGGAGGCCAGAAGCTCCAGTCCCTGGGGATTTCCTGAGGGAGCACCCCCCACCCCGCCCCGCCGCCGGGAGCACCCTCGGGGCAGGTTTCACATTCTCCTCTTTTAAAAAATTATATTGATTTCCGAGAGAAAGGGAAGCAGAGAGAGAAACATCCATGGTGAGAGAGGATCATTGGGGTGTGTGTGCTCAGACCTCATCTCTTTGCCTTCCAGCCAGAGACCCTCTCTGACTGGGTGCAGAGCCCAGCACACAGTAGGCGCTTTATAAATGTCGGCCGGATGAATACAATTGGGGGGGGATCCAAGTACCACCGAGAGGCCCCCCATCCCGTGCAGGTGCCCTGTGCTCCTGGCTGGGCGGGTGTGTGTGATGGGTCTCCATCCCTTTCCCCCTGAAGAGCCCGGTCCGTAATGACGTTGATTTGGTCCGTAATGAGGTTGATTTGGTCCTTAACGAGGTTGGTTTGGTCCTTAACGAGGTTGATTTGCCTGCGGGCGGGTGAGCTGTCAAAGCGTTCGGGCCTTTTCTGAGATCCCCTTGGGGAGCCTGGGGAGCTGGAAACAGGAACCCTCTTTCCTTCCTCCCTCACCCGGCCCCTCTGGAGAGATCGCCAGCCTGCGAGAAGCTCCTCCCGTCCGTCTTTGAAAATCTGTCTCATTTCCCCTTTTCCCATCAGGGCCGCTTCTCTCTTAAGTTCTTGGGGTCTGGCCCCGTGCCTCGCCAGGCGGCATTTAAAAGAGTTTAGGGCCCGGCCAGCGTGGCTCAGGGTCTGAGCGTCGACCTATGAACCAGGAGGTCAGGGTTCGATGCCCGGTCAGGGCACAGGTCCGGGTTGCAGGCTGGATCCCCAGTGTGGGGTGTGCAGGAGGCGGCCGATCCATGATTCTCTCTCATCATGGATGTCTCTAGCTCTCTCTCCCTCTCCCTTCCTCTTTGGAGTCAATAAAAAAAAATAAATCTATTTTAAAAGTCCTTTGAGTTTTTAAAGGGTTTGGCCTTTAGGAAAGCTAGAATGCCCAAGTCCAGAGACGGCGGCCCCTCCCGCCCTGGTCCCCTTCACGGAGGGATGGATGGGCCCTGAGCCACACAGCTGGGCCCCTCCCTGCCCCGCCCAGCCCTCCTGGCACTCCTCGTGCCCTCACCCGGCGCGTCCAGGGGTGACGTGTCTGTTGGCAGGAGAGGGGGGTGAGCAGGGCTGTCGGGGTGATGGGACCAACCACAGCCCAGCCTGGGGACGCGGGGAACTGAGAACTGTGGCAATACTTGGCGGCCGGTGCCCCTTCCTGGCCCCTCGTCACAAAACCATAATTAAAAACACTTTTATTTTATTTTTATTGATTTCAGAGAGGAAGGGAGAAGGGGAGAGAGAGAGAGAGAGAGACATCAGTGATGAGAATCGGCTGCCCCCTGCGCGCCCCCAACTGGGGATGGAGCCCGTAACCCGGGCGTGGGCCCTGACCCCTTGGTTCCTAGATCGACGCTCAACCCCTGAGCCACGCCGGCCGGGCCAAAAGCACTTTTAGTTTCTCCTTCCACTTAGAAACCACCCTCTTCCGTAAACAGCCTCGAGTTCGAATCTGGCCCCTCTGCCTCCCGGGAAGCTGGCTCAGGCCAGTTCCTCCAGGAGCCTGGGATGTTGCCTCTCGGCTTCCTGTGACCCTGGGGACGTGAAGGGAGACGGGCGGCCGGGCGGGCGGCTGAGACGCAGGCCAGGCCCACCTGCTCATGGAGGTGGTTCAGCTTCTTACGCACGTCCTGTGCAGCCCACGCCACCGTCCCCACCCAATCCATCCGCTCTACTCAATTTAAAAATATATATATATTTTGCCCTGACCGGTTTGGCTCAGTGGATAAAGCGTCGGCCTGCGGACTAAAGGGTCCCGGGTTCGATTCTGGTCAAGGGCATGTACCTTGGCTGCGGGCACATCAGAAGGAGAGAGAGAGAGAAACATCAGTGATGAGAGAGAATCATGGACCGGCCGCCTCCTGCACGCCCCCTACCGGGGATGGAGCCTGCAACCCGGGCCTGTGCCCCGACCGGGACTCGAACCCTGATCTCCTGGTTCCTGGGTCGACGCTCAACCACTCACTGCAGACAAACGTGTGTTTAGCATTCATTTTGCTCTTGCGTTTGTGTTGACACGACCTTCGGGTTTGCCTTGTAATGAAAGCTCCCCGAGAGCCCGTCCCCCCGGGGTGTCCCTGGGGCCGATCTCACAGAGTCAGAGCCGCTGTGGGTGCGAGCGAATGTCTTAGACGTGGATCCTTTCTCACCTGGTCCTCAGAGTTGAGAACAGAAGTCGTGCGGGAATCGGGCCTGTGTCGGGTGGGCGCCGGCTGGGCAGCGGGTCCGGGCCTCGTAAGCTGTCCCCTCCCCGTGCACACATCTCCGGGGGCATCCAGGTCTCTCCCTCCCGTCACTGGTGGCCCCTCTCCTCACAGGGCCCGTCTGCTAAGGCTGCGTCGCTCCCCTGAGTCACCTCCCAGCTCCCTCCCACCAGCCCCGGC
>NW_006286237.1:231071-231549 GCF_000327345.1 Myotis davidii
CCAGATGCCTCGGGCTGGTGTGCTCAGAGGGTCAGGAGAGGCCGCCCGGGGCAGAGAGGCGCCCGCAGGCCACACGCGGCTGGACTGGCCTCTGGACGGCCGAGCTGGGGCCTGGCACACGGTCCGGGCTTAGGAAATGCTTGCTGGTTCCTGGGGGTTGGGGAGCGGGGAGAGGGATGGGCTTGTCCCTAAGCTGACGGACAGGCAGGATTGAATGTCCGATCCTTCGTCTCACCGTGGAGTCCCTCCGCTGGCATCTCCCCGGCTGGCTCACAGGCGCCGCCTTGCTTCCTGGGCCCTCTGTGGAGCCAGCCTGACTTGGGCAACCGCCTGAGCCTCAGTCTTCTCACCTGTAAAATGGGTACAATGATGCCTGCAGTGGCCGTGGGAAGGGGGCGGGAAGGCCGGCCGCAGCGGCAGTGACTCCCGTGGCCCCGTCCGTCCGTCCGTCCCAGACAAAGGCCTCTGTGTTGGGGAA
>NW_006286237.1:231684-232340 GCF_000327345.1 Myotis davidii
CCTGGGGGTTGGGGAGCGGGGAGAGGGATGGGTTTGTCCCTAAGCTGACGGACAGGCAGGATTGAATGTCCGATCCTTCGTCTCACCGTGGAGTCCCTCCGCTGGCATCTCCCCGGCTGGCTCACAGGCGCCGCCTTGCTTCCTGGGCCCTCTGTGGAGCCAGCCTGACTTGGGCAACCGCCTGAGCCTCAGTCTTCTCACCTGTAAAATGGGTACAATGATGCCTGCACCACAGTATCGTGAGGGGCCCCCGGGGGGCCGGGGGGGTGTCTCAAACATGGGGCACAGAGCTCACGTTCACCCCGACCTGAATGCCCCTGGCTCCCGCTGACCGTGGTCCTTTGAGGGTAAACGCAGGCTGCACAGCGACCAGACAAAGGCAAGGGTGTCGCCAACATTCACGCCCCTCCCTTCCCCCAGCCCTGCAGACCGTGCTTCTGGGTGGATTTCTCCCCAGAGGGGTGTTTGAGGAGCTTCCCTGTCTGAGGGTCAGACGGGTGGGAGATGCACGGTCCCTTGGGCCCGGCTGGGACCCGACTGCGGGCCCCTTGGAGGGGGAGGGGCAGTGGACGGCCGGGGGTTTGTTTGGCGAAGCCGGCTCAGTGCCTGGCCCAGGCTGCTGCCAGGGCCGTGGACACAGAGCCGGGCCGCAGAGG
>NW_006286237.1:232560-233236 GCF_000327345.1 Myotis davidii
CCCGGGGCCCCAGCCGCCTGGTCTGTTGGTGCCATCTGCCTCGGGCAGACCCGGCTGCGGCCTGGACGGGCCAGCACTGAGCAGAGCCCCAGGGAGACCCCGGGAGAGAGAGACACTGGAATGTCAATCCCTGACTTTATATAAAATATATACATTTTTATTGATTTCAGAGATGAGATGATAGAGAAACATCCATGATGAGCGAGGCCCTTGCTGGTTTGGCTCCATGGATAGAGCATCAGCCTGTGGACTGAAGGGTCCCGGATTCGATTCCCGGTCAGGGCACGTGCCCAGGTTGCTGGCTCCATCCCCAGTGTGGGGCGTGCAGGAGGCGGCTGATCCATGATTCTCTCTCATCACTGATGTTTCTCTCTCTCTCTCCCTCTCCCTTCCTCTGAAATCACGTCCGGGGCATCTTCCCGGGCAGCCCCGGGCCCCGACCTCTGTGAGGCCTGGAAGGAGAGGCCGGGCGAGCGCTCCGAATAGCCCTCCCGGGTCACAGGCCCCTTCCTGCCAGGAAGCACGGTGACCGCGGGCAGGAAAAAGGTGTTTCCGAAAGTGAGGCCAAGACGGGGAGAGGGGAGTGGGGGGCCCGGAGGCTGGCACCGGGGGCAGGGTCACCAGGCCTGCCTCTGCCCGGGGCCGGCCATTCAAGAACCGGTGAGAGCCCGGCCGG
>NW_006286237.1:233281-235111 GCF_000327345.1 Myotis davidii
GGGTGAGCATCGACCTATGAACCAGGAGGTCAGGGTTCGATTCCAATCAAGGGCACAGGCCCGGGTTGCAGGCTCGATCCCCAGTAGGGGGCGTGCAGGAGGCGGCTGATCCATGATTCTCTCTCATCATGGATGCTTCTCTCTCTCTCCCTCTCCCTTCCTCTCTGAAATCAATAAGAAATATATTTTTTAAATCTGTGAGAACATCCTGTGAAAAAGACCCAGGCGGGGTCTGGGCGGGGAGATCCGGTCCAGAGAGTGAGGACGGAGGTGGCACATGGGTGCCCGGGCACAGACCCTCCACAGCGGCCGCCCCGCCCGCTGCAGACTCAGCCCCTGTGGGCGGGGGCTGCGGGCCCCTGGGCAGAGCCGGCTTTGCGGGCGAGGAGAGGTGAGCCCGTGGCAGGGCTGTGAGCGGGTGACACTCAGCTGTGGCCGAGATGCCCCGAGGGCTGTGCCTGTGCAGAGGGAGCAGCTGGCTGCCTCTCCCCGGGACGGGCTTGTCCGTTCAGGAGCCCTTGGGACCAGGCTGGTGCTGTCTGTCCATTCACTGCTCCAAGGGGAGGGACCGGGGCTGCGGCCTGAGGTGCCCAGTTAAAGGCGGGGGCGGGGGGAGCGATGCTGGGGGGCCCCCGCTGGTCCCCTTTTGTCTGCATGGCATGCACTTCCCGTCGCCGCCACCAGAGGGAGCAGCTGCCCAGCCAAAGCCAGAGGTCCCCACCCTCTGGGCATCTTCGGGCTGGAGGCGGCCTGTGTATGGTCCGTCCTTCCTGTCCGACCTACCCGACCGGACCTGGGGCTGGGGGTGCAGATGCCCGCCTGGCGGGTGGGGGTGGTGGGGTCCGTGAGCAGGTTGGGGGGGTCGGGGGAGCTGGATCGGTGCTCCTGGCTCTGCGTTTGCTCCCAGTTTGCTGGGCGTATCAAACATTCTTACTCTTTTTTTTTTTAAATTGATGATAGCGAGAACAGAAGAGAGAGAAAACATTAATATGTTTTTCCACTTGTTTTTTTTTTAATGTATTTTATTGATTTCTTACAGAGAGGAAGGGAGAGGGACAGAGAGTTAGAAACATCGATGAGAGAGAAACATCGATCAGCCGCCTCCTGCACACCCCCTACTGAGGATGTGCCTGCAACCCAGGTACATGCCCTTGACCGGAATCGAACCCGGGACCCTCAGTCCGCAGGCCGACGCTCTAGCCACTGAGCCAAACCGGTTAGGGCTGTTCCACTTGTTCATGCGTTTGCTGGTTGATTCTCGGTTGTGCCCCGTCCGGGGGTTGAACCCACAACCTGGGGCCGGCACTCCAACCAGCTGAGCTCCCAGCCAGCGCAAACGTTCTCTTATTCTCGATTCTGGCTCCAGCTCCAGCTAACCACCTCCCTCCCAGCTAAACGTCAGCATTCTTTTCAAAATATACAGAATGTTTTACTGACTTCAGAGAGGAAGGGAGAGGGAGAGAGAGAAACATCAGTGAGGAGAGAGAAGCACGGACCGGCCGCCTCCTGCACGCCCCACACTGGGGATGGAGCCCGCAACCCGGGCCTGTGCCCTGACCGGGAATCGAACCGTGACCTCCTGGTTCATAGGTCGATGCTCAACCACGGAGCCACGCCGGCCGGGCTAAGTGTGAGTTTTTTAAAAGGTAACATGCGTCAGTGACCGGCACACACCGAGTGCCAGTGGCGACTGGCTCCATGGTGAACGCCACTTTCTGAGCGAGAGGGGCGGGTCCTGGTGTCCCCGGTCTCTGTCTCTCCCGCCGCCGCCTGGAAAGACACTGACCTGATCTTGGCAGCTTCCTTCCCCCCCCAGGCCCTGGAGACACA
>NW_006286237.1:235792-237028 GCF_000327345.1 Myotis davidii
GCCTCTGTGGGGAGGGCATCGCCTCTGTCACCAGGCGGCCTCGGGATCCACAGAGCCGTTCACGGCCGCTTTTGTTTATTTATTTTTAAACATATTCTTATTGATCTCAGAGAGGAAGGGAGAGGGGGAGGGAGAGGGAGAGAGAAACGTAACCCCGGACGTGAGGGGCAAGGCCGGTCACAGTCCCTGCACCTTCTCTCTCTCTCTCTCTCTCTCTCCGGCCGGGAGTGTGTGCTGTGCTCTCTTGTGATGTTACCACCCCCGTTCCCTGTCGCTGGAACCCTAGACAGACGCGCGGCTTCTAAGGTCGCTCATGTGCGAATCCCGTGATGGGCTCCACTCTCCGTGCCCCCCCCTCGTCGTCCCCAGACCACAGAGCGTGACCTCGCGGGTCCCCACCCCCACCCCGGCCCCGGGAAGACGGAGGTGACCAGCTGCTGCTCACGGGGCGCGATTAGGATCTTGGCCGATTAGGATCCGGACGGGGTGGTGGTTGGAAACGGGGACCCAGCCTTCCCCCGGCTCTGCCCTTCCTGCCTGTCGCTGGGGCGCCGACCAGCACCCCGCCCTGCCCGCGGGGGGCCAGCTTCTGTTGGCAGGGGGCCCCCCCGCTGTTGTTTTCTCTGACTGGGCTGCCCCCACCCTCACCCTCCGACTCGAGGGCATGGGCTGGGTCCGAGGGGAGCCGACCGGCTGAGATTCATGGGGCTCCCTGCCCGTCTGGGGCAGGTGAGCTGCCCGGCGCAGGGCTCTGCCACCCCTGTTATGCTACGGGCAGCAGTTCTCAGAGACTCGTCCCCGGGGTCCACTTGGTCTGCGTGAACCAGCAATGTGGACCTACTGTGTGTGCACATGACAGCATGCGCACAAGGTGTCAGCATAGGGACATGGCGCTCGAGGCTCCAAAGGGTCTCTCTCTCTCTCTTTTTTAAAAATATATATTTTTTTATTTCAGAGAGGAGGGAGAAGGAGAGGGAGAGACAGAAAGATCAATGATGAGAGAGAATCATGGACCGGCTGCCTCCTGCACGCCCCACACTGGGGATGGAGCCCACAACCCGGGCCTGTGCCCTGACGGGAATCGAACCCTGACCTCCTGGTTCCTAGGTCGACGCTCAGCCACGGAGCCACGCCGGCCGGGCCCTGTCGTTTTCTGCCGGGGGAGGGTGTGGGGTGTCCGCAGGATGCTCTGACTGTGGCAAATGAAATGAACACACGTCGGGAAGGGTGGCCTGG
>NW_006286237.1:237052-239087 GCF_000327345.1 Myotis davidii
CGTCTGAGCTCACACACTCGAGAGGCTGACACCGCGCTTTGTTGGGGAGTATTTATATCCCGAACCTGTCACCAGGGCGGCCGGCTTCCACCCACGGACGCGGCACAATCCGTGAGGAATTGGGGCAAGGTCGGGGGGCTGCAGGCCTAGCCTGTGCAAAGGACGGGTCAGCCATGGGGGGACAGGTCAGCCATGGGGGGCAGGTCAGCCCACCCTCAGGGTATCTGCCTTTGGAAGAGCCCCAGAGGCCGTGGAACGCTTGCCTGGTGCCCCGGGGTGGGGGTGGGGCTGGGGGACATGAACTCTCCTCCCCCTGCTCACAGCCTGAGGGTCTGTCTAAGGGACGGGGCTGTGGCCGGAGGAGCCGCTGCCAGGACTCGGGGCCCCCGTCTGAGAGCTGCTCTGAGGGAGGCCAGCTCCCGGCGCCCCAGGTGTCGGGGAACGTCGCCTCCCGGGTGTCCCTGCCCAGAACCAGGCCTGACGTGTGGGCTGTTTTCCACCATCAGCCCTGCAGCTGCCTCTGCTGCCCGCTGACCCGGTCGCCCGTCGCTAAGGCAACAAAGCCCGCGCGTTTCCCCAGCGTCATGGAATCTCAGCACCCACTTCAGCCGTGTCCGCGTGCACCCCACCCGCCAGGCAGGAGGGGCCCTGTGGCCGCCCTGTCCCTGCGGAGGGGGGGGTCGTCTCAGGCCTGCCTGGCCCACTGACCATGGGGGCGAAAGAGCGGGGAGGGTGGCTCAGTGGCTGGGCGTTGACCTAGGAACCAGGAGGTCAGGGTGCGATTCCCGGTCGGGGCACAGGCCCGGGTTGCGGGCTCCATCCCCAGTGTGGGGCGTGCAGGGGCAGCCGATCCATGGTTCTCTCTCATCATGGATGTTTCTCTCTCTCTCTCCCCGTCTCCCTTCCTCCTGAAATCCATACAGTGTTTTTGTTTGTTGGTTTTTGAAGAGCAGAGAAGGGCAGGGAGTCGGACTCGGTGCTGGGGCCTGCGCCTCTGGACTGGTCAGGAAGCAGCTGTCCTCCCTGGGGAGGCCCCACGGACCAGCCCCCCGTCAGCCCACAGTCAGGCTTTGTTTAGAGCCTGGATGGTGGGGGCCGTGGCGGTCAAGCCCGGATGGAATGATGAGGGCGCAGGGCCAGTCCCTGAGGATCTTCCCTGCAGGCCAGACACCCTGACTCACTCGGAGGACACACAGACAGCCGAGGTCAGGCCGAGGTCGGCCTCAGGGCACCGGCCCCCGAGCACCGAGTTCCCAGAACACGGCTGCTGGCCGAGGATCTCTCTTCTGCAGAGAGTGTGTGCACGTGTGTGCGTGTGTGAACATGCATGTGCTGCTCTGCACGCATGTGTGTCTGCTGTGTGAACACATGTGTGCATGTGCGTGTGTGTCCAGCCCCTGCCCAGCCCTGCCCTGGGCCAGCTCTCCCTCGCACGGTTCTGAATGGATCTGTGGTCCTCCCCCCTCCCCCGCCCCCTCACATGCGCCTTCGCCAGCTTGCAGTCAGGATGCTGCCTACGGCTGAGCGAGGCCCAAATTGTCTCCTGCCCCGGCCGGCCCTGTGGCTGCTCCAGATGTGGCCGCCCTGGGCACGGCCGCAGAGGGAGCTTGTCCACAGACCACTGGCCGCCCTGACCCAGCCCTGGGCCCACCCAGTCTCCGGGCAGCCCAGGCCGCCCAGCCCCACGGCTGGCTCCGACCCAGAGAGTCTCAGAGGGGCGGTGATCCCATAGCGGCTCAGATGTGCTGGGTTCGAGTTCCGGCGTTGGCTCTCAGGGCTGTGTGACCTCGGGCTCAGCTGGTGTCTGAGCTGCTCAGCCTGTGTGGGGGTTCCTCAGCCCCCCCCAACCCGGACCGGCCCAGCCTGGCGTTGGTTCCTGAGCCTGTGGGAGAGCAGACGGCGGGGAGAGGCCTGTCCCCAGCTCAGCCGCCCTGCGCCCCAGCTGTGCTCATTGTCCAAGCCCCCCAACAAGCGGCCCTGTTTCTCGGCCACAGTTAGGACAGAACGCGCGTTATCTCCCCGCGCCCGTCGCCGT
>NW_006286237.1:239762-240413 GCF_000327345.1 Myotis davidii
GCTGGGCGGGACCTCGCCCGCCTGCTGAGTCCGGCAGGCCCCTTGCCCTTGGGGAACTGGGGGGCAGGGGTGGGGCACCGTGGTGCTGGGGGCATCGAGGTGTAGGTGACTGACTCGCCCATCACCCCGGACAGTGTCACCCCCGATTGGCACCCCCATCCCTTCTCCTGCTTCCTTTTTAAGTGTTTTTATTGATCTCAGAGAGGAAAGGAGAGAGAGAGAGAAACATCCATGATGAGAGAGAATCATGGACCGGCTGCCTCCTGCACGCCCCACACTGGGGATGGAGCCCACAACCCGGGCCTGTGCCCCGACAGGGAATCGAACCCTGACCTCCTGGTTCCTAGGGCGACGCTCAGCCCCTGGGCCACGCCGGCCGGGCTGCTGCTGTCTTTTCTGCGCGCTTAGCACCCCGACCTGCGCCGTATTTTCCGTGGTCGGCCGGCTCCTCTCACAGGACACGGTGGGCGCCTGAGGACAGGATGGGGCTCAGGGGTCCAGCTCCCTCCTCTTCTGCGAGACAAAGGGCTCCTCTCTGATCTTTGTCTCCCTCCCAGGACCTCCTTCCAGGGAGAGAGGGGGCAGGGAGGGGGCTGTGTAGGTGTCACCCCTGCAGCGTGAGTGACAGGCTGTCAGAGGCGGCGTGTGCCC
>NW_006286237.1:240458-241957 GCF_000327345.1 Myotis davidii
TGTCAGGCGGGGAGCAGGGAACAGCCTCTCTGAGTGGGGCCCAGCCAGGGCTCCGTGGGCTCCGTGACCCCCATACTCCCAGCCTAAGCAGGGAGGGTATGGAGCCAGGCTGCACTGGGAGGTGCGCTTATGCAAATCCATGCAAATGTATGCAGATATAGCTCCCCCACCCACCCCCTCCTGCAGCTCTGCCGCCTGCCCCCTAGGCTCTGGGCTGGAGGGAGACTCCCGGGCCCACCCTGAACCCATCCCAGGTGTGACCCCTCCCCTGGCCTGAGAGGTGGGCTCCCACTTCTCCCTCCCAGGACCCCACCCCACCCCCACTAATGAGTCGGGGGGGGGCAGATTGAGAATGACAGGGCCATCCTCCCCCAAACTCCGGGCTGCCTGTCCTGCACGGCCCCAGGGGGCACAGGGCACCCTCCAGGCGGGGCCACAAGGCGCAGGTCAGGCTGAGCGGTGGGGGGACAGGCTGTGACCGAGCCTCCTCTCCCCCCCAGGAAGGGGGGACCCACTGCCTGGGAAGGAGCAGGGGCTGCTGGGATGGGACGGGCTGAAGCCTGGCCCCCGGGGCCCAGGGGAGCTGAGGGTCTGGTTGCTACGAAGGGAAGGGAGGGAGGTGGGCATGGTCCCCCGAGAGAGGATGGGAAATGGACTCTCTCTGTGACACGCGGGTGGCAAGGGCGGGGCTGTGGGTGAGGACGGGCTGGCCCCTCCCTCTTCAGCGGCCTGGCTGGCAGTGCCCGGGGCAGGGCCTGGTGAGAAGGTAGCGCAGGCTGAGCCCTGGCGCCTGCGAGCTGGGAACTGTCCAGCACGGAGCCTGCTGAAACCACGGGGGCCCTGAGGAGGCCTCGGGAAGGTGTGCTGGCCGTCCTGGCCGTCCGTGCCCTCCGGCTCCCGCCCTCTCTCTGCTCCAGGACAGACCCGGGGGAAGCAGACACGTCCCGTCCCCGTGGGAACCAGAGCTTCCCGCGGGGGGAGGTGCTGCTTTTTGTTGATGTCAGAGAGGAAGGGACAGGGAGAGAGAGAAGCATCCACGCTGAGAGAGAATCATGGACCGCCGCCTCCCGCACGCCCCCCACTAGGGATGGAGCCCCCAACCCGGGCCTGTGCCCCGACCGGGAATCGAACCGTGACCTCCGGGTTCCTAAGTCCACACTCAACCACTGAGCCACGCCGGCCGGGAGTGAGGTGGGCTGGAGCAGCCACGGGGTCAGGCCGCCTGCACTCCCCAGCCCTCACCCGGGCTTCCCCGCCTCCACCACCCGAGGCACCGTTCCCCTGATTGCACCAACCTGTCTCGGCCAAACACCTCCCACGGTGTCTCCCCAGCCCTCCCGCCTCCCCCCGAAGCCGCTCAGCTGTCCTGCCGGGGGCTCTGTGGCTGTCTCGGCTTGGAAACCACAAGCGATCACATCACCTCCTAACGCGCCCCTGGGGCCTCTGGTTAGACTGGGCGGAGAGGAGGCGCCGACACCTCCCCGCAGGCTACGGAGCCC
>NW_006286237.1:242111-242856 GCF_000327345.1 Myotis davidii
GTGTTGGGGCACCGGGTGGCTCCAGCAGCTACGGAGCGTCTTTGAGGCGCCAGGCACGGCCGAGGGTGCCAGGAGCCCAGGCCCAGTGAGGGCAGCTTGGGAGCTGAGCCAAAGAGCCATGCTGGCCGATGAGCTAGTGCAGTGGGAGCTCAGGGGGCCACTGAGCTCCCCCCGCAGGTCAGGGTGGCCGTCCTGGAGGAGGTGACGTCGGAATGTCTGAGCTGAACGTGTAGGCGAATGCACATTAATGAAGAAAGGCTTGCGCCCGGCCGGCCTGGCTCCGTGGTCGAGCGTCGACCTGTGAATCAGGAGGTCACGGTTCGATTCCCCGTCAGGGCACAGGCCCGGGTGGGGGCTCCATCCCTAGTGGGGGGCGTGCAGGAGGCAGATGGTCCTTGATTCTCTCTCCTCGTGGATGCTTCCCTCGCTCCCTCTCCCTTCCTCTCTCTGACATCAATACAAATATTTTTTTATTTAAAGGTGTGGGCCGCGGTGGTTCACGCCCAGGGCTGACGGAAGCGCGGGCTCCCCACGGGGTGCGTCTCACGGCAGAATTTTCCCGCCCTGCCCATCAGGAGTCCCCCTTTGTCCGGGTCCCGTCCGCCCTGCGCCCTGTAAACACAGCTATGAAAACACATCCCTGTGTGTTTGTTTTGTTTTGCGGTTTTCACCGAGGGCGTCGGCCTCACGGCAGATGCACACGGGAGCCGGGCCCCTGCAGGTCGCTCCTCTGCCTCCCAGTCTC
>NW_006286237.1:242943-245490 GCF_000327345.1 Myotis davidii
TCACCCAGGTCCAGTCTCAGCTTCTCTCCCCGCCTGTCCCCCCAGGGTGTTCCCTCTTCCCCACCTTCCCTCCTCAGCCCTCCTGCTCCTTTAGGCCTCGGCAGCCAATCCTGTTCCTCCTGCATCTCGTTGCCAGGCAACAGGCTTCCTACCTGCCCCATTGTGTTAGTGTCTCCATGACAACAAGGGTTGCCCAAAGAGATGGGGGAAAGTTGGGGGGGGGTAGGAGGGGGAGGCCAGACCCCGTGTCTCGGGACATGCGTGCAGTTTTTCCGGCAATAACTTGCTCGCTCTCGCGGTCCCCAGAAGGTGCCACAAATATTCCCTAAATCAGACCCCATGAGGCCCCCGGTCAGGTGGTGGACGGGTCTGCAGGTAGAGAGCAATGCCGGCTTGGGGACGTTCCTGCCGGGGCCACGGATGGGAGCCACGGGCCCTTTTGTTTACTTATTTACTTTTAAACATTTTTTTAAATATATATATTTTTTATTGATTTTAATGAGGAAGGGAGAAGGAGGGAGAGAGAGAACCATCCGTGATGAGACAGAATCATGGATCGGCCGCGTCCTGCACGCCTCCGACCGGGGATCGAGCCTGCAACCCGGGCCTGTGCCCTGATGGGGATTGAACGGTGACCTCCTGGTTCATAGGTGGACGCTCAACCCCTGAGCCACGCCGGCCGGGTCTCGGGCTGGAGGTCCCGGTGGCCCTGGACTTTGGGGCCGGGGACGTATGTGGGGGTGGTGAGCGGCCCTCCCGCCGTCTGCCTGCCTGGAAAAGCCATCTGGGAAGACGGGGGGGATTTCAGTCGAGGGGGGAAAAGTAATCATTGGGTGTGAGAGGACGTAGCTGACAGGCCTGCAGGGAGAGCGGTCACCTGGCCAGCCGCCCGGGGTCGTCTCAGGCTCCGGTTTCAGTGTCTGCAATGAGCCCCCCACCTGCAAGGCCCCGCTGGCTCCTGCCCCGCCCCCTCCGTCAGGCCCAGGCCCATCTGGAATCTGAGCTGTTTGCTGGAGAAGCCAGACCCCCGGGAACCCCGGCTGGAGGAAGTAATGACGGGGAGAGAGGAAATGAGACGGGGTGGCCCCTGGGCTGACCGTGGGGCTCCTCCCCAGGGGCCTGGGCACTTAGAACGCCGGCTCTGCCCGGCTGGTGTGGCTCAGTGGTTGAGCATCGACCTATGAACCAGGGTTCTGGGTTCGATTCCCGGTCAGGGCACAGACCCAGGTTGCAGGTTCGATCCCCAGTGGGGGGCGTGCAGGAGGCGGCCGGTCCATGATTCTCGCTCATCACTGATGTTTCTCTCTCCCTCTCCCTTCCTCTCGGAAATCAATGAAAATCTATGAAAAGTATAAAAAAGGCTGGGGCCCCGTCCAGGGAAGCACAGTGAGGGGCCTGCCCCCTGACCCCAGGCCTGGGCAGCGCAGCGTTCGGGGGAACAGGCCGGGCTGGTGGGACAGGTGGCATCGCGGTCCTGGCTCCCTCACGTGCGGTAGACGCCAGGAAAATGACCTGATTCCGTCGCCTGCGATGACCGGCGCCCGTCCTGTCTTTCCTCTGTGAGAACCGGCTGCCGTCTGGCCCCGGAGGAGAGGGTCTGCAGGTCTAAGTCTGCAGGCGACCCCGGGGGCCTTGGCGGAGGCCTGGCTTCGGGCCTGGTCCCCATCCTGAGCTGGGAGCCAGCCCGGGGGGCACTGGGAGGCCTGGGCCCCGCCCTCCCCTGCCCAGCCCTGGTCTCCTCAGCTTCCGGCCAAGGCCCTGTCCCATCGGCCATGCCAACCCTGTCACCGGCCAGGCTCATGTTCCTGTAATAACGGAATCTCCATCGGACACTCTAAGGCTTTATTATTATTATTATTGTCACCGTTTGATGGAGGAGGAGCGAGGCCTGGGGTTAAGTAACGTTCTCAGGACCTCAGCTGGGAGGCAGCTGGATTTGCACTGAAGGAGGAGGGTGTGCGGGGGCAGGGTGGGGGCCTCAGGCTCCAGGACGTGTCCTCGTCCCCACACTCCCCTCGCTGGAGCCGGACGCTCCATCCTTCACCAGGAATGGCTTCTCCTTCCTGTTTCAAAGCCAGTTAACACGGCACCAGGGGGCGTTTATTCTGCCCGCGGGGGTGGCCTGGGACCCAGCGCGAGAGTCCCACCTGCAGACTTTTATTTCTTATTTATTTTTAAGATATTTTTATGGATCTCAGACAGGAAGGGAGAGGGAGAGAGAGAACCATCCATGATGAGAGAGAGTCATGGATCAGCTGCCTCCTGCACGCCCCCCACTGGGGATGGAGCCCGCAACCCGGGCCTGTGCCCTGACCGGGAATCGAACCGGAACCTCCTGGTTCCTAGGTCGACGCTCAATCCCTGAGCCCCGCCGGCCGGGCGAGACTTTCTTTTTCTTTCCTTTCCTTTTTCTTTCTTCAGTTTTGTAAGAAGGCGTATCCAGCCTCTCGATGCTGTGTGGTGACTCTGTTGGGACCTTGGGGGATGGGCCCCTTGACGGCCCTGCAGGGGGCGCTGTCCATCAGCACCAGGCCTGCACCTGCCCAG
>NW_006286237.1:246229-248914 GCF_000327345.1 Myotis davidii
AGGAGAGCTGGGGAGACACAGGGCCGGAGGATGGTGGCCCGGGAAGGGATTCCCGTCCGCCAGGCCCGTGGCCGGAGCCCAGCCCGGACGAGCCCTCTTGGAGAAACCCAAGCACCAGTGCCTCCCGACAGCCACAGGGCTCCTAACGGCCCAGGAAACGATCAACGAGACAGAAGCTTTACAAGTTCTGTGTCTTCGGAGCTGGAGGCTGGGGCAAGGTCAGGGGCCCCCTCTCCAGCCGTCAGCCCCGTGCAGGGCAGAGGCCCCTCGCCAGCCCCGGGGGCCATCAGCTTCTCCTCGGTCCATCAGCACAGCCCGCCCATCACGGCCACGGTGGCCCCGTTCCAGTACAGGTGAGCTGGGCAGCGGGCCCCGCTCAGTGGATAGAGCAGCGGCCTGCAGACTGAAGGGTCCCAGGTTCAATTCTGGTCAGGGGCATAAGCCCAGGTTTCGGGCTTGATCCCCACTTAAGGGGTCTGCAGGAGGCAGCCGATCCATGATTCTCATTATTGATGTTTCTCTCTCTCTCCCTTCTTCTCTGAAATATATATTTTTTAAACAAAGGGCCCTTGATGGTGAATGGCTGGTGGGGCCCAGAGGGCCCAGAACACGCAGGAGCGGGCAGGGCAGGCCGACGGAGTTGGGGGTCGAGAGCTGTCCAGGGGTTGGAGTGTAAAAGGGAAATCTATCCGAGCTCCGGTCTTTCTCAGCTCTGGACGCGGCAGAGCGACCGGGAGGCGGGAGGCGGGAGGCGGGAGCTCCTGGAACAGCCACGCCTCCCTCTGGGACGCGGTGAGACCCCGTGTCAGGGCCTTCGGAGGCCCTTACAGCCGGTGGGGTCGGCGGGTGGGTAGATGGGTAGGGAGGTCAGGCTTGCCCAGCTCACCTGGGGCTGCATCACTGTTGTGGGTACCGGGCCTTCAGGTCATGGTGAGGGAAGTCCTGATGGCTCCTCCTCCTCTTGGGCCCACAGTGCCTGCATCTGTCTGTCTGTCTGTCTGTCTGGCGGTCGGTCACTCTGTTGTCCTCTCTCTCTCTCTCTCTCTCTCTCTCTCTCTCTCTCCCTCCCTCCACTTACCATATTGCCGCTTGCATGGTTGTGTTTGCGCCCGATGTGCCAGGGATAGCACGTAATGCTTTTCCCGTGGTCCCGTAGGGCCGGCCGCCGTGGCAGGTGGCGGTGGCCGGGCCACTGTGCATAGCAACAGGGTCACTAGCCGCCCCCCGCCGGCGTCCCTCAGACGCGGCCGGCTGACAGTGTAGCCGAGCAGGCACCCCAGTCAGCTGTGCGTTTCCAATGAAAACATCGCTCGGGGCTCAGATGACCGCATTAAGTCAACGCAACCGTATTTATTTATCTTTTTTATTTTGGGGGGAGGGCCCGGGACATGACTCATGGAACCCAGGATTGCTGGACGTGTCACCCTGCGTGACGAGACCGTAATGACTATGGCACAGGCTAGAACACGCAAACGAAGTGCCTTCCAGACGGGCCTGCCTTCCTGGGGGGTTCCCTATGCTCCTGGGAGGAGGAACGCTCGCGTTCTGGGTGTAGAAAAGCTTTTCCATCGTTCCCCGGACACTGGGGGCCTCTGAGGCGGCACCGGCGTCGGGGGTGGGGGTGGGGGTGGGATCCACGGGAAACGTTACCTTTCACACAAGAAGCCGACAGGGCGTGTGGGTCCTGGGAAGGTCTAAGGGGATCTCGTAGCATCATCCCTGGTGCCTGGGGTCCCACGGCTCTCCACCCGCAGGCAGGCCTTGTTTAGAGTGTGCGGTGTATTTTTTAAATAAATCTTTATTGATTTTTAGAGAGAGGAAGGGAGAGGGAGAGAGAGAGAGAAACATCCATGATGAGAATCATCGATCGGCTGCCTCCTGCATGCGCTCCCCCCGCTCTGTCCTCACAGCCGGCCCCCGTCACGGTCAGTGCCGGATGGCCCTTCCCCCGGGAGCTCAGCGCCTGCCCCTCCTCTGGCCCGGCCACCCTGACCCCCTGGATACTCCGCCCCTGGGACCCAGGGAGGCCCCCGTGTCCCTCCGTCTGGATCCTCCGGTCCCTGCGACTGGCCCTGTGGGATCTTCAGCCACCGTCCCTCTGCCCCCCACAGCGCCCCCCTCCTGCCCCGCGGCCTTCGACCTTCACTCCTCGCTTCTCAGGCTGCCCCTGGGCCGTGGTGTCAGGCGTGTTGGGTGGCTCCAGCTGGTGTGGCTCAGTGGTTGAGCGTCGACCCAGGAACCAAGAGATCATGGTTGGATTCCCAGTCTGGGCTCATGCCGGGGTCGCAGGCTTGGTCCCCAGTGGCGGCCATGCAGGGGACAGTCGATTGGTGATGTTTCTCTCTCACCGATGTCTCTGTTTCTCTGTCCCTCTCCCTTCCTCTCTCAAATCAATAACAATCTTTATAAAGATTGACTTCAGAGAGAGGAAGGGAGAGGGAGAGAGAGAGAAACATCCATGATGAGAATCATCGATCGGCTGCCTCCTGCACGCCCCCTGCAGGGGATCGAGCCCACAACCCGGGCCTGTGCCCTTGATTAGATAGAATCGAACCTGGGACCCTTCCTTCCGTCCCCAGGCCAATGCTCTGTCCACACCCGTTAGGGTCTCAGCCGTATTTAGAATCTGACCTTTTCCAAAGGGTCGCGTCATGGGTCGGGCAAGGGAGGGGTGGGACCGGGGAC
>NW_006286237.1:249035-251062 GCF_000327345.1 Myotis davidii
ACCGTCCCTCTGCCCCCCACAGCGCCCCCCTCCTGCCCCGCGGCCTTCGACCTTCACTCCTCGCTTCTCAGGCTGCCCCTGGGCCGCGGTGTCAGGCGTGTTGGGTGGTTGGTTTTCTCCCGTCCGGTTCAGGCCTCGGCCAGCGTCCAGCACGGGCGGGACTGTGCACACAGTGGGAAAGACGGGGAGACCCGGGGTTCGGCTGTGGGTAGGAGGTGCAGAGCCCCTGGAGGCACAGAGGTGCCCCGCCTTCCTCAGCAGCCCCTCCCCCACCCTGACATTATCATATGGCAACAGTAACCATGGCAACAGAGGACCCCTGTCCCTAATGATGGTTGCAGCCCACCTGCTGTGGGTCGGGCTTTGCTCTCGGTCCATCAGGGTGGGGACGTTTCCTGCCAGCGGCCGTGTGGGTATTTATAACATCATCCTCGGGCCAAACAACATGAGCAACTTAAACCTTAGCCTGCTGCCCGGCCGGCGTGGCTCAGTGGTGAGCGTCGGCCTAGGAACCAGGAGGTCAGGGTTCGGGTCCAGGTCAGGGCACAGGCCCGGGTTGTGAGCTTGATGCCCAGTGGGGGGCGTGCAGGAGGCAGCCGGTCCATGATTCTCTCTCATCATGGATGTTTCTCTCTCTCTCTCTCTCCCTCTTCCTTCCTCTATGAAATCAATAAAAAATATACATATTTTTTAAAAAGAAGAAAAAGAAAAACTGGAGAGAGAGAGCCATCTCCTAGCACTGGAGACCGCAGGGTCCCCTGGTCCCGCCCCTCCCTGGGACCAGCGTCAGTTTCCCCGCCTGCCTGCCCGGCCCCTGCCCTCCCCCCGCTGCCCAGCCGCCAAAGGGCCCATTTAGCTGGAGACAGTGAGCGTGGCGGGCGGGCGCTCCCGGAGCCCAGGGTAATTGCCTGTAATGAAGGCTCCAACGTCTTTGTTCCTGCGAGTGGCCTGTGAGTGCCCTTGGGAGCTGGTGCCCAGAGACCCCACCCTGCCCGCTGCCCCCACCGGCCCAGCACCGCACAGCCTCCTGGGAGTCGAGTGGCCCAGGCGGAGCTGACCCCTGCTGCTTCCCCCGCTCCCTGCCTGGACCGGGGCCAGCTGGGGATGGGGGGTCTGGGTGTCCCCTTGCTCCGTGAGGGGTCCATCGGTCTAAGGAGCCTGTCCCTGTGTGATGCACGGGCCGTAGTACACGCAGAGCTCTGGGCAGCGACCGTGGCCTGAGGTCCCCAAACCCCGTGGGTGACGTAGGAATCGGGCGACTGGCCTCAGGCATCTGTGTGAGACCCTGAAACAGTGCTGTTCTACACGGGCAGGCACTGCCTGCTCCCCGGGCACCCCAGGCCCAGCTCTGGCCCGTGGCTCAGTAGACGTCTCGAATGAATGAATGAATGAATGAGTGAATGAATGAATGAGTGTACCGGAGGTCAGGCCCTCCTACTCCGAGGCCCAACTTTGCCAAGACACCTGCAGCCTCCGGGCGGCCCGGGCACAGGGGTGCAGGTACCAAGCTCTAAGGGGTCCCCCAGCCCCATGGAGAGGTGTCGAGGCCACAAGTGACCACCGTTCTCTGTCCGGCAGGTTGCAGACCGAGCCTGAACCCGGCCCGCCTCCCCAGGGCAGCTGGGCCGTCGACGGCTACTCCACCTCCACTGGCGGGACGGAGGATGGCGTCTCCTGCGTGGGTGAGTGCTGTGGGGGAGGGGCCTCCTTCTGGGGTGGGGGGTCCCTCTCTTCACGGGGGGGCGTCCGCCACGTATATTGCGTTTAAGCTTTGGGGCTCAGCCCAGAGCTAAGCTTTCCCATCTGGGCGGCGAGCACTTCAAGGTCAGGGGAGGAGAGTGGCCGGGGGGCAGGGGACACAGCCTGACCTCGCTGTCCTCTTCCGGGCAGGTCGTCGGGGGTCCCGGGCAGCGTGGGAGCGGGGTCCCCCTGAGCTGTCTTCGGGCCTGGAGGCGGCGGTGACTCAGAGCCACTGGGACTTGGGGAGGAGAGGGTGGGCGATGGGGTGGGGCCGGGCCTGCAAACAG
>NW_006286237.1:251132-252591 GCF_000327345.1 Myotis davidii
CAGGAAGCCACCGCCTCCCGCCCGGAGCAGGCACATGGGGGAGCCGGGCACGGCCGGGGACACGGAAAGGGAGCCTCGCTGGCACCCGACACCCTCCGCACGAGCATGTGGTCACGGGGAAACTATGTCTCTATTTTTACCTCGGCCGCGTTGTCACTGTAACCGCTTCCTGATGTGCGCCACGTGGAGGGAGCCACTGGTCGCCACCGAACAGATGGGGGGGGGGGGGCGGGGCGGGCGAGATTGTCATCCAACCAACTGGGGCTCTGGGCACCCCCCAGGCTTGTCTGCTGGGAGACCCCTCGCCAGCCCGACCTGGAAGTGAGTGTGTGGCCCCGTGGGGCAGAGTGCCGGGATCCTGGGGGGGACTTCACGCAGGGCCTGGGTGACTCGTTTGTTCATTCGTTTGGTCGGTTGGTCGGTCGGTCGGTCGGTCGGTCATTCATTCAGTCAACAGACCATCAGGGAGTGTACCCCTTATCCAGCGCTGAACTCACCACTGGGGTAAAAGGTGAACCAGCCCGGCCGGCGTGGCTCAGTGGTCGAGCGTCGACCGATGAACCAGGAGGTCAGAGTTCGATTCCCGGTCAAGGGCACAGGCCCGGGGTGTGGGCTTGATCCCCTGTAGGGAGCGTGCAGGGGGCAGCCCATCCAGGATTCTCATCATCGATGTTTCTCTCTCCCTCTCCCTTCCTCTAAAAGTAAAACTAAATTTTAAAGAAAGGGGTGGTGGGGATGAATCAGACTGTGACCTGCATTCAGGGAGGTCACCGTGTCGGGGTTCAGATCCGTGTAGAGGGACGGAGAGTCTGTTGGCTCCCAGAGGGCCTCCCAGTGGCCGCCCGTGTTGGATCTGGGCAGGCAGCCCGGGGGGCCTGGGCTTGTCCCCGACATCGTAGGAGAGCCAGGTCCGCATTGTAGATGATAAGGTGCCGCCGTCTCCCAGCCACGGATCACGTGGTCTCCTGTACACGTGTGGACACGACGGGGGGCCGTCGGCTCTCTTCTGTCGCTCAGACCCCCTCCCTCCAGGTCTGGGAACTCTCGGGGTCCCCGTCCCCTAGCTTGGCGCTGGTGTTTGGTGTGTGGGGAGACGGAGCCCCAAGGACGGAGTGGGGGGGGCAAGGCTGGGTTGGGGACCTGGTCCGTCCCCCTCCGCAGCTGTCTCCCGACTACGGTCCCTGCAGCATCCAGACATCTGGGGGGACTGCGTCGTCCTCGAGGGACCTTCCTCGGCCTGGCTCTGCTTTGCTACTTGGTGGCCTGGACGTAGCGCCCCAATGGGGCAGGAGCGCTGATGGGCAGGGAGAGGGTTTCCCAGGATGCCCGCCCACCAGCAGGGTCTGGCACTGGCCTGTGGATGCCTGGCGGGGGGCATCCCCACCCGGCTGCTCCCTCCGCCTCTGCCCCCGGTAAGCGCACCTGTGAGTCCACCTGGTTGTGCACCTGCCCATCCCCC
>NW_006286237.1:252942-254572 GCF_000327345.1 Myotis davidii
AGAGGGAAGTTCGCACCCGGTACCCAGACGCCCGCCCAGCGCTCCGGGGAACGCTTCTGACACCCGCCCCCATTTTCAGACGCCGAGTAATTGCCAGCGATTATTCTATTAACGCCCGCGGATGGAGGATCCGGGCGCACCTCTGTGAGTTCAACGCCTCGTTTGAAAACCTAACAGAAACCCGTGAAGCACGGAGGTGGCGAGCGAGACGGGGAGTGCAGCCCGGCGCCCGGCTGTGTCACGGGGTGGTTAAAGGGCCAGGTGTCTGTCCCCGGCTGGTTCCGGTTCCAGTTCGGGTTCGGGTCCAGGTCCAAGTCCAGGTCCAGGTGTGCCCAGGTGCCGCCTTGCAGTTGTCTTTACGTTTCTGGCCCCAAGGAGCTCGCCCAGAGAGACTGGGCAACGTTACGTCTCCCCAACAAGACTTATATCGGGCGGCGGGCCTGAGGGACCTTCTGGATCCAGTCCGCACGCGGGGGGGAAGCCCTGCTGGGCGGCCACGATGGCATCGAGGGGCCGGCCGGACAGCGGCCTTCAGTGGGCTGAGCCTCGTGGTCCCATCAGACAGGCGGACAGCAGATCTCTTCTGAGCCCACACACCCGAGCTCGAGGCCCACAAGTGCCCAAGCCCGGAGCTCCGGGGGCATCTCCTGGGACAGAGCCCGGGCCCCACAGGGTCCACAGAAATGCCTCCGTAACCGACGCCGCCCGCCCTGGCAGAGCGAAGGTGGTGACGAGGCCGGGAGGAAGCCAGCGGGTCAATCTGGGAGGGCTTCCTGGAGGAGGCCCCCAGAGGTATGAGCCAGCTGGTGCCGCCATGTAGGACCCCTGTGTCCACTGCCCCTTTCCTCCTCCAGGTGGCAGACAGGGGCTCGGGTTCCAGCTGGGGCAGCCACGTGACCCCGGCCGCCCGAGGACACCTGGCCCACTCTTGCCCCTGGCTCCCAGGGGTGTGGGGAAACGCTCCCCGCGCCTCTGAGCAGAGCAGAACACAGCTGCGGGGGAAGAAAGGGGCTTCCCTCCACGGGACGAAGAGAGGTCGCTGCTGGCCGCCCTCTGGCCCCGGGCAGCGGAGGAGGGAGAGGAAGTGTCGCTGGGACCCCGTCCCAGAGCCCGGCGTCCCTTCCAGCTCACCAGCTGCACCGTCTCTCCCGCGGGTCCCGAGAGGTCGCGGCTGTTTACGTTCCCCCACACATCTGCTCGGAGGCGCGCATTCGATCATTTCGTCCGTCGTCACCCACCACAGACTCCTGGGAGCCCACTGTGTGCAGAGCGCAGTGACGGGTTTTGAGAAACAGCCCATCCACCAGCAGAAGACCAACCAAAGATGGAAACACATGGAGTGAATGAAGGGCGTTGGCCACGGATGTCGGGAAGTTACCCAAGTGGCTCTGAAGCCCAAAAGGTCGCCGCCTGTGCCGCCCGTCACCACCAGAACCAATAAATAGAGGCCAGGATTGAATCTCCCTTTTTATTTTTTAAAATTGATATCAGAGCAAGGGAGAGAGAGGGAGAGAGGGATGGAAACGTGAGTGATGAGAGAGAATCAGGGATCGGCTGCCTCCTGCACGCCCCACACTGAGGATCGAGCCTGCAACCCGGGCATGTGGCCCACCTGGCCCGCCCCCCAATA
>NW_006286237.1:254873-255408 GCF_000327345.1 Myotis davidii
GCTCAGGGCTGGGGCTGGGGCTGGGGCCGGGGTGAAGGGAGGACCCTCTCTTTTTAGGAATCCCTCGAGAGGAAGCATTCTGCACACACCGGCTTCATCCACCGGTGCTGGGAATGGCTGTTGCCACGGCAGCAGGGCCTCCCCCTGCAGCAAGGGATGGTGGGAAACTCCGGGGATGTGCAAGGAATGGAGAAGGAGCCACGGAGGGAGAGGTGGCCGGAGGGAGCGCCTGAACGTTCCAGGGTCCGAGGTGCCCGTGTCAAGGGACCGACTCCCACCTGGCAGGACCCTTTGGACGAACCCGGGACCCTGGGGTCTGCAGGCTGACGCTCTGTTCACTGAGCCACACCAGCCAGGGCTGCTGGTTGTCAAGCAGCCTCTTCCCCTTTGGAAACTGGCAGGACCAGGTCCCCTTCCCTGCGCCACGGACATCACAGCGCCCCCTCCCTGCCCTCGTCACGGCTCCCCTCGGCCGGCTGCACCTCTGAAGTGGACCCGTCTGTCCTGCCAGAGGGAGGGGCTCAGGGCTGGGGCT
>NW_006286237.1:255558-257324 GCF_000327345.1 Myotis davidii
TCTGAGATGAGCGTGGCAGGGGGTCGTGCAGAGGGAACATGGGGTGCAGAGGGCGTGGTGGGGGCTAGCGCCTCACTTCCTGAAGAGGCGGGACTTCACGACCTACTCGTTGAAGGGAAGGAGAGGGCTTGGGATTGGGGGCATAGGACCTCCCCGGAGAGGAGGCACCGAGGGGGTGGGGCAGTCAGATGACCTGGAGAAGAGGAGGCTCAGGTCCCAGAGAGGACAAAGAGAGGGAGGCTGAGGCCTGGAGAGCAGCCCTCCCCCACCCCCCTGCACTCAGTAGGCCCAAGCCCAGCACTTAGTAGGCCCGAAATAGGAAGAGGCTGTGCTGGCAGGCGAGAGAACAGGTGGGGGGGATCAGGAAGGCCTCCTGGAATACCAGGCGGGGGCAGGGGGGGTGCAGACCAGGAGAGAGCAGCTCAGGCTCACCACCCCTCCCTCCCCCCCGCACTGACATCCCCCGGAAGGAGTGGAGGAGAGGAGAGTGTGTGCCAAGGTTTCCCGGAAGGTCCTCGGGTGGAGGGCGCAGTGCAGCGTGGGGGCCTCGGAAACTCCCAGGTGGAGCCTGGGGTTGTGGTGGCAACCGACAGGCCGTGAGGATCCGTGTAGAGGGACCGCGTGGTGCCATGCCCCGCAACCCGGGCACGTGCCCTGGCCGGGCATCGGACCATCACCTCCTGGTCCATAGGTCGACGCTCAACCCCTGAGCCACGCCGGCCTGGCCCTGCCTTCTCTTTCTTGTCCGAGACCCATTTGCTCAGGCAGTTTGGCCCTGGCCTGCAAGGCCCTGGGGGGATGGGCAGGGTCCGGCTCCCGGTGCCTCTGCACACCCCCCATCTCTGTTCCCTGGGCCCAGGTGGAAGGGGCATGAGAAGGGCTGGTGTCTGCACCCCCACGGTAGCTCTGGCAGGTTAGGGGCCGTCCTGGGCCTCCGTGTGCTTCGCCAGGCTGGTGGACACCTCACGTCCCGGCCCCCGAGTCCCCTCACCTGGGCGGCTGCTGTTGCAACCACTAGCAGGAGGAGCCGGAGAGCCGGAGAGCCGGAGGGTGCAGTGACTTTGACAAGGTCACTCCATCCCTTAGCACGGGGCACCGACCTCCCGATATTGAGGATTAGTCTTCGCCTTCAAGGCCCTGACACCCCTCTCCCCCCCACACCCCGTTAACCTTGGGCCCTGTGTCTCCAAACCATAGTCCTCAGGGGAGCAGCCTGGTGCCTCCAGGGCTGAACCAGGTGGGACTGGGAGTGTCCTGGGGGAGGGGAGTAACCAGAGGCTTGGGGGGAGGGGTGTCGGGGAGCCAGTCCCCTGGATATCACTCCCCCACCCCCCTCCCAGGAGCACCCCGGCTCCTGCTTGGAGCTGACCTGGTCTCAGTCCCTTTTACCTGCACCCCCACATCTCCATGGCAGACCCTGCCCACCCGACTCTGGGGTGGAGAATGTCTCCTGTCTATGAGTCCAAATCGAGGAGGAAAACTGGTGGCACCCTTATCGCTACCCCCACCCCGTCACAACTCCCGTACCCCTACTCACCCGCCCCTGCCTCTCTCCGGCAAATACCACCCGCCGGAGAGCCGGAGAGCCGGAGGGTGCAGTGACTTTGACAAGGTCACGCCGTCCCTTAGCACCACGCCGTCCCTTAGCACGGGGCACCAACCTCCCGATATTGAGGATTAGTCTTCGCCTTCAAGGCCCTGACACCCCTCTCCCCCCCACACCCCGTTAACCTTGGGCCCTGTGTCTCCAAACCCTAGTCCTCAGG
>NW_006286237.1:260223-263764 GCF_000327345.1 Myotis davidii
GTCGCCCCAGCACCCCCAGATTCCCGTGTGAGCCCCTGACCAGGGAGCAAGGATTCTGAGCCTCGCGGAGGAGGCCGCCCATGGCCTTTCCCGGGCAAGAGGGGGTGGGGGTGGGGGTGCAAACCCGGTGACCTCGGGGGTGTGCCATCCACGCCCAGGGATGCCCAGGGCTGCCAGTGGGGGAGACGGACAATAAGAGAAAAGAGGAACGATTCCAGGGCGGAGGAAAGGCATGGGGACCGCGTGATGGAGAGGCACTGGGCGGGGGCGCCTGAGGCCGCTGTGGGAGGCGCTAACGGAGTTGGGGAGGAGGCACCAGGTGGACTGGGGGTGTGGGGGTGGGCAGGGGAGCGCGAGGCGCCCACTGTCGGACTGGGGGTGTGGGATGGAGCGTCAGAGACTCAGACTAGCAGAGGGCACGGCTCTTCAGCTCAAGGTCAGGCCTCGCGGGCGGGGATGACTTAGGCCTCTGGGCCGTCCCCCCTGGAGGTCCCCGACCCCCCAGGACCTGGCTGCCTGGGAGCTGTTTTTCCAGAACAGTCACCTGCCAGCCCGCGTGGCTCAGTGGTTGAGCGTTGACCTATGAACCAGTAGGTCAGGGTTCAGTTCGGGGCACGTGCCCAGGTTGCGGGCTCCAGGTCCAGTGTGGGGCGGGCAGGAGGCAGCCCGTCTGTGATTCTCTCTCATCATGGATGTTTCTATCTCTCTCTCCCTTCCTCTGTGAGATCAATAAAAAATACATTTTTTAAAAAAGAGGCAATAAGTTAAGACTCCCTGACAGATGTCCCCACGCTGGCGGGGGAGGGCGGGGGGCAGGGGTGTGGTCCCCCCTTCTGCCCAGCACCTGGGAGATGAGGATAGAAGACCTCCTCCCACTTCCCCAGGTGGAGAGGGCGGGGTCAGCAGGGAAAGAAGCCAGTGTGGCTCAGTGGTTGAGCGTCGACCTGTGAACCAGGAGGTCAGGGTTTGATTCCCGGTCGGGGCACGTGCCCGGGTTGCGGGCTCCATCCCCAGTTGGGGGTGTGCAGGAGGCAGCCGGTCCGTGATTCTCTCTCATCATGGATGCTTCTATTTATCTCTCTCTCTCCCTTCCTCTCTGAAATCAATAAAAATATTTTTTTTAAAAAAAAGAGGGGTTCCCCCCCACACCCAGGCCACCAGCCCTGACCTGATGACCCCACAGAGGGGTTCATTCTTGGCCAACTTGCCTGGCCGGTGGGTCCCTGGTGGGTGGGGATGGAGGGTGGACGGATGGACGCAGGGCCGGGAGAGCGTTGAGGCGTCCTGGGCGGTCAGGATGGCCCTCCGTGGGGACAGGCGGACAGGCATGTCGGCCTCAACACCTCAACACGTTGGGATGAGGCGTCTGTTCCCCACAGCGAGGCTCGGAGTCAGGTTACGCTCCCTCCCGGGGACCCTCCCAGACCCAGGAGCTGCCAAGACCCGGTTTCAGGGGTGGGGGGGGGGGTGAGACAGCCCCAAGTAAGAGCTTTTCTGGAGCGAGAGGGGAGAGCGGAAACCTGATCGTCCCCGCTCGGAACTCAGCTGGGGCCCAGATGGTCCCGGCGGGCGGCCCCTGCCCCTTCCCTCGCCTCGGAAGCAGCCAGAGAACTGGGGTCCCACCGGAGAGAGAGCCCCAGAGACTAGGAGGCCGAGGGGTGATGGCCCGGGACGGGCACCACTTCCAGGACCCCAGCTAGGAGCTCGAGGATCGATTCCTGGTCGGGCACAGGCCCGGGTTGCGGGCTCGATCCCCGGTGTGGGGCGTGCAGAAGGCGGCTGACCCATGATGCTCTCTCATCATCGATGTTTCTATCCTCTCCCTCTCCCTTCCTCTCTGAAATCGAGAGTTAGGAACATCGATGAGAGAGAAACATCGATCTGCTGCCTCCTGCACAGCCCCCACTGGGGATGTGCCCACAACCAAGGTACATGCCCTTGACCGGAATCGAACCCGGGACCCTTCAGTCTGCAGGCCGACGCTCTATCCACTGAGCCAAACCGGCCAGGGCTGAAATCAATTTTTACAAAATGTATTAAAAAATAATAAAAAAAAGAGACAGTTTTCTTCTCTGCAGGGCCCCGCCCAGGGCCTGCTCCTCCCTACCTTCGGGCGTGGCCTCCTGCCCTCTGAGCCGGTCCCAAGGCAGCCAGCCGGGCTCTGCTGCCCGGAGGGGTGGTGGCTGCAGGAGCAGGTGTCAGGGCGGGTCCTGGGCTGCGAGGAGACAACCCCCGAGGGCCCAGAGCATCCCTGCTTCCCGCAGCCGAAACCAAACCCCAGAGAGATGGGACTGGATGGGTGACGGGACCAAATTCCCTAAAATCCTGGGGTGTTTTCTGACACCTTCCCCTTGTTCCACATCTGCGCCCCCTGCACCCCCATATCCATTACTGTGACTGCACCTGCCCTGTCCCCAAGCCTGGGCTGCTGGCCCCAGAGACAACCTCGTCTGCTGACCTCCAGTCCCTTTGCACGGCCTCTGACCTGGAGACTTCAGGAGCAGGCTGTTCTGTGGGGCTCAGGGGGAGCCAGGCCTGGTGTCCAGGCTGAGGGAGCCCCCAGGGTGCACCCCTGCTGCCCGCCCCGCCCCAGCCCCCTCACCCTTCCCCAAGCCTCAGGGAGCCTCGTAGTGGAACTCGTCAGGCTGAGCCGCCCACCTAAAGACAGAAGGAATCCCTCTGCCGCACCGCAGGCAGGTGGGTGTTCTGTTTACACACCCCTTGTGACGGGGAGCTCACTACCTTGTTTTCCTGGAAAGCACTCGTTGAGCCCGGATTCTGTCTCCTGAGAGTTTGCACCTCTGGGTGCAAAACCTGTGGCCCGGACCCTCCCAGGTGACCCCAGGGCCCGTTCCCTGGGTTGGAGGCCAAACCCCTGCCTTTTCTTTTGAAATAAGACGATGGAAGGGGGACGCGGACCTGTTCCCCTGATTCCTGGGCCCAGCCTTGTCCAGCCCCCCCCCCCCTTGCTACCACTGTCTATACCATAAATTTAAGGAAACAACGATTTCACAGATTTTTCAGGCTTTGAAATTGAATATAAGGTATTGGGAATCTGTAAATGCTTGAAGTTTTAAAGTGAGTGGATCCCCTCCTCGTAAGGTCTGCTGCTTCCCAGCACCCACTGGGTACCCCTGGCCCTGCAGCCGGCTCTCCGCCCGCTGCCTGGAAACCCCGTGAGCAGCCGGCGGAGGGGAAGTGCTCACATATGTTTCTCGTTGGTGCTGGCTGACCTCCCCCCAGCCTGTTTGCATTACCCAGATGCGTTTGATGTCCCCGAGCCCAGCCTGGGCCCTGCCTCTGTGCACAGGAAGGGCTGAGCCGGTGCCGGAGCCGGCGGGACCCTGCTCGGCCCTCCAAGTCGGCAGGCACCTGAAGTATGCCCAGCCATGTGCAGTGGTGGCTGCGTTGACATCTGGTGGGCAAAGAGATGGGACGTAGGGACCACAGCATCCACGACAGGGCCTTTTCTCTTTATATAGATTTTTAAATAAAAAGCCACTCACGATTGCATTCTTTTAAAGAATTCACCTGGAAAATC
>NW_006286237.1:263932-265530 GCF_000327345.1 Myotis davidii
GAGCGTCGTCGGCAGGTTCCAGGCCCTTGTTGGCTGCCAGCGCCGGTCCTCGTAGATGCATTTTCGACGCCCGGTTCTTCCCCGGCCAGGCTCCAGCCAAACCTCAGCCAGGCGGCCAGCCCGGCCCGGGCCGTCCGCACTCTATTTTAGAGTCGCAATGATACCCTGTGCGGCCACAGAGCGGCCAGCTTCTCCGCGGAGCCGTCTGAAGTCCGGCGGCAGCTCTGGCCCTGGACGCCTCCGGGCGCCCCTCCTGTGATTAGGGTGTGGGGGCCGCGAGCAGGGCCGGCCGGGTGCGCAGGGGACGCCCTCCTGTCCTTCCCGGGACCCCAGGGTGCGCTGGGGACGCCCTCCTGTCCTTCCCGGGACCCCAGGGTGCGCTGGGGACGCCCTCCTGTCCTTCCCGGGACCCCAGGGTGATCCTGAAGGGTGTCCCATGGGTGTTGCCCGTCGTGAGGTCTGGCCTGGAGGTGTGTCCATGGGCAGAGCCAGGCTGCACCTGGGCCCTCGGGTGGGGCAGGAAGGGGCCGTGCTCCGCAGGGCTCTGCCCCCAGTGCCTGGCACCTCCCAGCTGGGTCTGCTCCCAGCTGAGCAGGCTGCGTCCCTGCTCCTGCTGTCCCCCCAAGGGACCGCCTGGGCCCCAGGAACCCCAGGACAAGGCCTCCAGCTTGGCCCTTCAGCCCAGCCCGAGCTTTGGGGCTACGGGGGAGGGGCCGGCTGCAGGGTTTGGGCCTCTAGATGGAAGCTCCCAGCGCCCCTGAGGCCCGAATCCAGGCCTTGTCCCCTGTGGGCAGGTCGGAAACCCCCTCCCGAGGCCGGTGTGGCACCGAGATGAGCTGAGCCCTGGTCTGTGTGACCCCTTCCATCCTCACAGTGAGCTGTCCTTCAGGGTCACGTGCAGACTGTTTCACAGCCCTGCAGGCTGCAGGGGGGGCCTGTCCTGCCCATGTTAACCCTGTGGGTGCAGGACTGGGTGCTGGATTATGGGTGCAGGACTGGGGGTGCAGGGTTGTGGGTGCAGGACTGTGGGTGCTGGATTGTGGGTATAGGATTGTGTGTGCAGGGTTGTGGGTGCAGGACTGGGTGCTGGATTGTGGGTATAGGATTGTGGGTGCAGGACTGTGGGTGCAGGGTTGTGGGTGCAGGACTGGGTGCAGGATTGTCAGCATCCTCATTTCTGGGCAGGCCTAGAGACTCGGGCCTGATCCAGAGCCTGGCCCTGGGCCTGTCTGTCCTCTGTCCACCCCAGGGCCCCTGTTCCAGGTCCTTCCGTCGGCCAACAGCCCCTCTGGGGGTCTCGGGAAGGCCCTCCCAGGGCTGAGGCCTAAAATCCGCCCCCGGCGGCCTGTGGTCACACGGCCGGGGAACATCTGGGGGAGAAGGGGGCCAAGGCTTCCTGGCTCCCGCCCTTGTCTCTGAGGGGAACAGGTGCAGGGGCGGGCGGACGCTGACCCGCTATTTCCCATAAGCCGAGGCCGGGCCGGGGCCAGGGCGTCGGGTGGGGAGGCCCGCTGGTCGCGCCTTTGGAGGGGGTGTCCGATGGGGGTGGGAAGGGATTTACAGAAGACCCAGCCAGGGCCTGGAGCCCCGCCACGCCC
>NW_006286237.1:265580-269328 GCF_000327345.1 Myotis davidii
TGAAACGGTATGTCCCAATCTTAAACCCGCAGCTTCTCAGCCCGAGCTGTTGGCAGCGGCTCCGGCCGTCTTAAGCCACCCCCTTCCTCTCCTGGGGACCTGGGAGGAAGGACACCGGATACAGGGGTCGCGTGCCCCAGGGAAGGGGTCGGATGGACCCGAGGTCCCCGCCCGTCTCTGTGTCACCAGCTCTGAGAGCCTGGCCTCTCCCAGTTTCTGTCTTCTCACCTGTCCTTTCATATTTTTATTGATCTCAGAGAGGAAGGGAGAGGGAGGGAGAGAGAGAGAGAAGCATCCATGATGAGAGAGAATCTCTGATCGGCTGCCTCCTGCAGGCCCTGCACTGGGGATCAAGCCTGAAACCAGGGCCTGTGCCCTGAGCGGGAATCGGACCGAGACCTCCTGGTTCATAGGTCGACGCCTCGACCACTGAGCCACGCCGGCCGGGCTGGGATGGCAGTTTTGTACTTTCTGGCTTCTGATCACTTGTGACTATGACTGGGGTCCATGTCGCGTCCCTAAACCCGTGTAAGGACTGGAAGGAGCTCCGTTCGTGGGCAGGTGACTCCTAACCCATCTGGACTGGGTCTGAGGCCATGGGGACGGCCCAGGAGCGGGCAGGGGGCTTCTGATTCCCACTCTCTCCCCGACAGACCCCTGGCCCCTCGGTCTGTGCCTGGGGAGACCAGCCCCCCCTTCTCTTTCTCTCGCCTCCCTCTTGCTTCTTGTCTGTTCGGGGACTGCAAACTGACACTCGTCAGCTGGAGCCAGACACAATTGGGAGGGGATCTGTCCCCACACCCTGGCTCAGCTTCCCTCCTCCTTAAAAAAAAAAACACGCATATTATCTCAAGCAGCTCTGTGTGTGGGAAACACAGTCTGGGGGGAAGACAGATGGGAAGGGGGATGGGGAGAGAGCGACTGTCCCCGATTTGCACGGAGGAGGGATCAGGAGAAATGATCGAGGAGGAAGGACTGAGGTTAGGCTCGGAGAGCTGGTCGTTAGGACCAGTGCGGCCGCGCTGTCCATGCCCAGCCCTAGGGCGGCGACACCTGGGTCATGGCTGGTGGAGGGCGTCACCCCCCTGGGTAAGGGAGGAAGTGGGGGTCCCGCCTTCCACCCCAGGGGGAGCCCTGTCTCAGACTCTCAGCTCACCGACACCCTGAGGTGGCGTGGGCTCGCAGATTTGAGGGTTTAGGGGTCCCGGGAGGCAGGTGTCCTTGCAAAGCCCCCAGGGGCCCCCCGCTGGCGTGCGGCTGGTCAGGGTTTCTCTGAATGGCACCAAAATCAAGAGCCAAGAAGAGAAGTGAGGGCACCCAGCTCACTCCGGGAAGCCAGGCTCCCGGGCAAGGTCAGGGGACACCCTCAGAGGACGTGCCCTTGTCCTTGACCCCCCGTGCCCACCCTATCGGGGTCGAAGCTGGAGGGGGGTCTAGAGATGGGGACAAACCCTCCACTTTGCCGGTGGGCGAGCAGGGCCTTCCGCGGTGGAGAGAACAGCCTGATTCTAGTCTTTAAAAAAAAAAAATTAAAAAAAATACTGCTGTTCGTTTTAAACATAGCACTTCTGCAGGCTAAAAAAAAAGTGAGCTTAAACAAACACTTTCGCTGTTTCTTAATGAACTTATTGTGCTCGGCTCCGTGGGAATGTGACAAAAGTCTGGAAAATTTATTTCTGTGTCTGCGAACCCGGTGGATGTGTGCTGCTTAGCTGTGCGCCCAGCTTCGCTTCTGCAGCAGGTGGGCACGTGGGCGGGCCGGGCCGGCCGCGGGGGCGAGGTGGGTTGTGAAGCTGAAATACACGCGTCCGTTATTCACGGACTGGATCACCGGCCCCCCCAGACTGTGACGCCACCTCCCACCCAGGCCTCTCCTTCACAACTGGGGGTGTAGAGGCCCATCACCATCGGCCACGCCCAGCCCTCCACAGGCCACGCCCATCCCTCCACAGACCACACCCATCCCTCACAGTTAAAGCCTAGCCTTGTATTGGCCACGCCCAGCCCTCCACAGACCACACCCATCACTCATAGTTAAAGCCTAGCCTTGTATTGGCCACGCCCAGCCCTCCACAGGCCACACCCATCCCTCACAGGCCACATCCATCATAGTTAAAGCCTAGCCATCTGCTGGCCACGCCCAGCCCTCCACAGGCCACGCCCAGCCCCACAGGCCACATCCATCATAGTTAAAGCCTAGCCATCTACTGGCCACGCCCATCCATCCATAGGCCACGCCCAGCCCCACTGGCCACACCCATCACAGTTAAAGCCTAGCCATCTACTGGGCACGCCCAGCCCTCGATAGGCCACGCCCAGCTCTCCATAGACTATGCCCAGTCCTCCATAGGCCACGCCCATCCTTCCACAGGCCACACCCAGCCCTCCATAGGCCACGCCCCTCTCCACCGGCCACACCCATTACTCATAGTTCACACCTAGCCATCCACTGGCCACGCCCATACCTTCACCAGCCACGCCCACCTCGCCACTGGTCACGCCCCCCCCTTCTTCAGCTGAGCCCAAAGCAGAAATTCTAAGCAAGGAACAGGCCGTGCAGGCCCTCAGCCTCTGGCCTCCTGGGGCGGGAAGGGCACAGCAGGCAAACCCGTTAACCAGGGACAAACGGGGCCTCAGACAGTGGGGCGGCCGCGGGCCCCTCCTCAGGCAGCAGGTGGAAGCCCCCTGCCTGGCGCGCCCCGGGAGCCCGGCGGGCAGTGCGGGCCAGGCCTCCGTCCTTCGCGCTGTTTCCTGTGAGCCTTGCTTGACGGACAGGGTGCGAGGACCCTCCTTAGCTGGGGACAGGGAGCCCTGTTAAGTCGCCATGGTAACCCTCTGGCTGATCGGGACTCCGGTTGCTATGGAAACTTGTCTCAAACCAAAAAGTATTTGGGGGGAGGGTTTTCGCGGAGAAAGGGTGGTGGGGACCATCTGTGGCTGCGTCACGTGGCCCAGGATTCTGTCTGTTTCCTGTTCAGGTCCCTGGAGAAGCGGGGGTGGGGGGGCTTGTCCCGGACCCTCCCCCCGGGGCACCTGGTATCATCAAAACATCTCTCCTGTTTCCATGGTGACCATCTGACAGCATCTCTCAGGGCCTCATCTGCTCTTGACACAACCGTGAGAGCAGCCAGGAGGACGTCCCTGGCGGCCTGTCCCCAGGTCCCCAAGCCTCCCTCGGACAGGGGCGGCCGGACGGCCAACCTCAGTTTCCTGGATACCACCCACAGCGCAGGATCACCACCCCGCTTCTGGGACCTGTGTGACCCCGGCTCTCAGGGGCTCTGCCCTGGGACTCCGAGGCCCTCCGAGAGGCGGTTCTGCCTGCCCCGCCCGGAGGAGTCGGCCCATTGGGTAGCGTCTCCTGTCCCCGACCCCTTTCTTCAGTGGGACCTGTGCGTCGGGACCCTGGGTCTGCCCCTGGCCATTTCTCGTGGTCTGTAGCTCACATTGGCCCCAGCCCGCTTGGCTCAGCGGGTAGCGTGTCAGCCCTCGGACTGAAGGGTCCCCGGTCCAATCCCCATCAAGGGCACGTACCCGGGTTGCAGGCTCAGTCCCCGATCTTGGCCTGGACTCGTGCAGGAGGCAACCAGTCGATGCGTCTCTCTCAAATCGATGTTCCTCTCTGTCTCTTCCCACTCCCTTCCACTCTCTCTAAAAATCAATGAAAAATTACCCTCTGGTGAGGATTAACAAGCTAGTGTGTGTGTGTGTGTGTGTGTGTGTGTGTGTGTACATATTGCGTTTCACG
>NW_006286237.1:279319-280270 GCF_000327345.1 Myotis davidii
TGTACATATCGCGTTTCACGGCCCCCCAGTCCGAGTCACCTGGGCTTGGCGTTCCTCTTGGGGCTTTGTCCTCCCCCTCCCCCTGCCCCCCGAACCATCTTCTGAAGCTGGGTGTCGGGAGAGGGGCCTCGAGGGGAGAAAGAAAATCAGCATTTCGCTGGCCCAGTGCCCTGGCCCCCACGTTGTCATTCAGGCTCAGAATGTGTTCCCGAGTCACTGAGGGCCCTTGGTGCCCCCAGACCACAAGGCGTGACCCCAGCCCCACTTTTGAGGTGGGTCTCCCCAGTGTCGCGGAAAAAAGGGCCACACCCCGGAGACCGTGGTGTGGTGCCCGCCACCTCCCTCTGCCCCTTGGGGAGAAATCTGGGGGGCAGTGTGCTGAAGCCGGGGGACACCATCGGTTGGTCCCTCCCTCGCGCTTTTCTCCGCTCAGGACTGCGTGTGAGGGGCTTCCTCAGGCTGGACCCTCGAGGGGAGGGAGGGCAGGCAGGGCACCCGTTTCGGGAAGAGTGGGGTCGGTGAGACAAGAGGGCGGTCCAGGCCGGGTCTCAGCGGCCTCCGGCTGTTCTCCCCTGGCCCCGCCACCCGCCCGGAGGGGAGCCCGGTCTCGGGCTCCAGCCCAAATCCTTCCTGGCCCTGAGGAGCCCTTCCTGTCCGCTCCAGCCAAGCGTTCTTATGCCAGAATAATCGGGTCGTTAATAAGCGCGTCACGCACTGTGTTTCTGGCTCTCGCCCTTTTTACGTTGAAATCCGTCGAGGAATCGCTTCGAGCCTCAGCCCCTGGACTCTGGCCGCCCGGAGTCTCCTGTTTTGCTTGTCTTGACGTCAACTTCATTCTTATCCTGAGCCCCCACCCGCTAGAGCAGAGTCAACATGGATGGGGTCCTCTCCCAGCGCGCCGGCCTGGGGGGCAGGGAGGGGGAGGTGGGGTTTGGAACCCCTGCAGGATTC
>NW_006286237.1:280281-280625 GCF_000327345.1 Myotis davidii
CTCCTGGGCGCTCAGACCCCCGGCGGCCTCGCGGCCAGCAGCCGGCCAGTCCCCCGGCCACAGCGGACAGGGACCTCTGCCAAAGCTGGGGCAACCCATGAGCAGGGCCCCCTGCACTTTTCTTTATTGTTTTTAATATATTTTTATTGATTTCAGAGAGGACGGGAGAGGGAGAGAGAGAAACATCAATGATGAGAGAGAATCTTGGACCGGCTGCCTCCTGCACTCCCCACGGTGGGGATGGAGCCCACAACCCGGGCATGTGCCCTGGATAGAGCGTCGGCCTGCAGACTGAAGGGTCCTGGGTTCAATTCCAGTCAAGGGCACAGGCCGGGGTTGCAGGC
>NW_006286237.1:280746-283164 GCF_000327345.1 Myotis davidii
CTCTCTCATCTGGATGTTTCCATCCATCCCTCTCTCTCCCTCCCTCTCTGAAATCAATAAAAAATAAAAAATATATTTTAAAAAAAGAGAAAGAAACCTGGGAGTGGGGGGGGCTCTCTCTTACCCCTGGGCTGAGAGGCAACTCTGCTCCCTGCCCGCAGGGGGTGCTCTGTGGGCAGCTGCGTAGGATCCTGGCCAAGGTGTCCCTTACCCCGTGTTGGGGTGTTTCTGCTCCCTCCCTGCTGGCTCTGGTTCCCCCAACACCTGGTACTTCCTGCTGTGAGGCCAGACCGTCTGCGACCTACCACTGCCTGCGGCAGGCTCTTCATGGGCAGCCACCTTCCTCCCTGGCTCCCTTCCCCTGTGGCGACTATCAAAGCGTGTGCACGTCTGTCTCTGAAAGCCCCGAAGCTTGACATGACGTACGATTGTTTTACAAACGAGGGACAGGCCCAGGAAGGAGCCAGTGGGTGGCTGAGCGAGGAGCAGCGCCCTCCAGATCCACCCTGTGCCCAGCCCGACCTGGGTGCCCGGCGGTCTCTATGGCCAGCGCGTGCAGTTATATACAAACGACACCCCGGACCCGCTGAGCAATGACCCTCAATCTTAAGGATGCGGGGGAGAGGTGGCCGGCAGGCTGGGTGTGGGGGCCGGGGACCCTCTGCTGCAGGAGGGATGGGAATTCACACCGCGGGGGCCTCCCGTTCCCATCAAATCCAGGAGGACTTCCTGGAGGAGGTGGGGTGTTTGGAAGCACCTGCGGAAAGAGGGTGTGGGGCTGGCGATGAGAAGCGATACGCGTAGATGTTAGAAGCGGGCCGTGAGAAGGGACCATGTTTCCCCGAATTAAAGGACTCCCACGTGGAACACGGGGGACCTCGTAACCAGATCAGAGCCCACCCTTGGTCGCCGTGGCATTTATACGCACATGCCGCCCACCCTTCAAAACCAGGCTTCCTTTCTGAGGGCTGCTCAGTTATCACACAATCGCCCCTGACACCCGCCCGCCCCGACAGAAAATAATGATTCGGGGGAGGGGGGGTTCTGAGAGCCAGCGTAATTAGTCCAATTAATCTCTGGCGATGAATTATTCTGTCCGATAATCGTCTTCGGAAGCAAAGGATTCATTAGCGTCCCTGGCTGACAGCAGGGAATCTTACGTCCTTTTATCGCTTCTCCTCCCCCCAACCCCCGTTCCCTGACGAGAGAGAATGAAATTGGCTCCCACTTGGATAAATTCTGTCTCCATTAACGGGGAGGCCGGCCCGGGGAGGAGCCGAGCCCGGGACCTGGGCAGCTGCCCCATGTTGCTGGCTGACCCCTGACCTTTGGGGGGTAGGGGCTCAGTTTATCCAGTGGAAACTGGGGGAGAGTTGAGTGCGAGTTTGTGACCAGCTTGTAGATCAACAGGGCATCTCTGTGGGAGCAAGAGGGGTGTCCTTGTGACCCGACCATCGGAGGGTCCGGGCTGCCTGTCGCGACTTGAGCCAAGGCAGCAGACACAGAATTGAGTCACTTAGTGTTTAGCCAATCCTGCCGGCGCCGTGGGAGAGCAGCAGGCCGCTCCCCCCGCCCCCCCCCCATCAGCAGCTGCTTGTATTGGGGAGGACAAGGATGACGTGGGGAAGTGGGCAAAGGGTCTGCCAAGTGGGCAGTTCACAGGTCTGGAGATCTGCAAAGGCCTGTGGGTCTGCAAAGGCCTGTGGGTCTGCAAAGGCCTGTGGGTCTGCAAAGGGCTGGGGGTCTGCAAAGGGCTGGGGGTCTGCAAAGGCCTGTGGGTCTGCAAAGGGCTGGGGGTCTGCAAAGGGCTGGGGGTCTGCAAAGGCCTGTGGGTCTGCAAAGGGCTGGGGGTCTGCAAAGGGCTGGGGGTCTGCAAAGGCCTGTGGGTCTGCAAAGGGCTGGGGGTCTGCAAAGGGCTGGGGGTCTGCAAAGGCCTGTGGGTCTGCAAAGGGCTGGGGGTCTGCAAAGGGCTGGGGGTCTGCAAAGGCCTGTGGGTCTGCAAAGGGCTGGGGGTCTGCAAAGGGCTGGGGGTCTGCAAAGGCCTGGGGGTCTGCAAAGGGCTGGGGGTCGCCCAGGGTCTGGCGGCTCTGGCTTCTGCAACAAGGCTGTTCGTCTTTCCATGATCACAGCCCTCCCAGGTGCGCTCCCAGGTCCCGCCTGCAGCCCCCAGCCAGGTTAGAACGTGCCTTCTTTAACCGGAACCAAACCACCGCGGTTAACAGAGCAGGACTCCCGTTCCTTGCAATCCTAGCTGGTCCCCAATATTGTTTCCGCCCCGACATCCTCGGTGTTAACGGCGCTGTACCCACGCGGAAAGGCAATGGCGTCCCAGTGGGGTTGGCCGCGGCACCGTCCACCTTCGGGGCCGGAGACCTCCGTGCGGAGGGGCAGGTGAGGGTGGAGGGCAGATGTGGGACC
>NW_006286237.1:283232-284283 GCF_000327345.1 Myotis davidii
CGTGTCCACCTGGAGACACGGACGCCTTGTGCTGGGGAGGCCCGTTGGCCTGGATGGTGTGTCCCCTGCATGGGCCTCCCAGTGGGGGAGGGTCAGACGCAGGCAGCCATCAGTCAGGTCTGCTCCCTGGTCCCAGGAGCATCCTCTGCTGCGGTTCCCATGGCAACTGATGGGCAGTACCGACAGCAGGGAGAGCTGCAGCCGGGTCGTCACTGGGGCCCCCCAGGTTGGACGAGGGGCACGGGAATCAGCTTGCTGTACACGGAGTGGGAGGGGGGCCGGACGCCTGGGGGCCAGGGGCTCCCTTTGTCCATTGCAGGAGAAAGAACCCATGTTGTCCATCTCTCCTCTGAGCCCGGGCGCCCCCTCTGCATCCTCCACGCCATTAAAGATAGATGACCCCCGGGGGCAGAGGGCAGGGGGCGCCAGCTGCCAGGGCCCCGCGCCCGAGCTGGGCTGAGGGTCACTGGCAGGGGGCGCACAGCCGGACCCCCGGCCCTGACCTGACCCCAGCGGCTGCAGGGAGAGGCCAGGACGGTGGCCTCAGCAGGTGGCCGTCCGCCTGTCCCTAAGCACAAGTCCGTCCCGCGCACACGCATCAGAACCGAATCAGGAGACCCGTGGATGGCGAGGGGCCCGTGTTCTGGGCTCTGCGTCCTGCGAGCTGGCTTTGTCGTTGAAAACCTGTCGCAGGCCCGGCCGGCGGGGCTCAGGGGTGGAGCGTCGACCCATGAACCAGGAGGTCCCGGTTTGATTCCCCGTCAGGGGCACACGCCCGGGTTGGGGGCTCGATCCCCAGTAGAGGGCGCGTGCAGGAGGCCGCCGGTCCATGATTCTCTCTCCTCATGGATGCTTCTCTCTCTCTCTCTCCCTCTGCCTTCCTCTCTGACATCAATACAAATATAGTTTCTAAAAAAAGAGGAGAGGGGACCCCACGGGACCCCTCCAGGGGGAGGCCAGCCAGGCGGGGGGGCATTAGGGTTAGGGGCCAGGAGGCGGGCAGGGGAGCCTCCCTGCCACACCTGTGCTGCTGAGGAGGGAGGACGGGGGA
>NW_006286237.1:284414-288721 GCF_000327345.1 Myotis davidii
CCTCGCCGTGTCCGGCTCGATGGTCTCGGTTGTCGCTTGTCATTTATTTTGAGGGGGAAAAGCATGGACGTTAGCCAGGCCAGTGTGGCTCAGTGGTGGAGCATCGACCGATGAACCAGGAGGTCAGGGTTCGATTCCCGGTCAGGGCACAGGCCCGGGTGGCACTCGATCCCCCACAGCCTGTGTCCCCTTTACCTGTGGCCTCTGGGTAAGCGGCCCCTCACCCTGTGGCCATTTGCTCTGAGGGGCTTCCCCCTTCCCCCCACCCCCCTCCACCCCCAGGGGACAGGGGTCCTGTCATTGCACCAGTGCCTCTGGGCGGGCGGCTGCTCTCTTTCTCCCGTGGGGGTCACTCCCAGCTGGTAACCTTGGCGGAGAACGCCCCGCCTCCCCTCTGTGGCTTAGATCACCAAGTACCATGATTTTTCCCGGGTCTGGCTTCCGCCGCCTGCCTCCCCGGGCAGATTTTGTTTTACCTCGAAAAGAAATTGATTTGGGGTCTGCAACCCGGCTGATTCCCGGTGCCGGTGCCTCCTGGTCCAAGTCCCTGATGCCACCCCCCCTCCTGGCAGCACCTCTCACCCCCTGGCGCCCCCATTCAGCGCACAGCACCCTCCGTGCTGCAGCCCCAGGGTCCTCAAACCAATCTGGGAGGGGCCGGCGGGTTGACCCCTTAGACAGAGGGGTGCAGACACCAGGTGGACACTCCGCCCCGCCCCCTCTTCCCCCAACCCCTGCCGGAAACGCCGTGAGCACTGAGTCTGTGCTGCCGTCCAGCTCCCGGAGGGCTCGGCCTGCGCAGTGCGGCCACCGGTGGCCGGTTCCTGTGACTGCAGGAGGTGGAGTCCTCCGTGCTGCCCTCAGCTGGATGGAGCGGAGCTGGACCGGGAATCGGGGGTCTTTGCAGCTGATGTCTGTGGCCCCCATCCTCACGAACCCCGGAGGCTCCGGGCCTCTGTGCATTCGAAACTGTGGCTGTCGGGGCATTAGCAGAGGCCCCCCCAGGGCACAGGCCGGGGGGCGGTGGGCAGGACTTGCACGCAGCCTCTAGGACCGGAGCCGGCTGCTGTCTCCTCCACGTGCTGCAGGAATAAGAGGGTGCCTCGCACCCAAACGGGCGGCAGACACAGGCCTGCGGGCGGGGAGACGCCCCGGAGCCGGCTCCGAATTCGATGAGGCAGAAGGTGCTGCAGCCCCGGCTCGTGTGGAGGCGGCAGGAAGGGACTGGGCGTTGCTTTGCCCCGTGCCCAGCCCTGTGCCAGGAGCTCATGGTCCAGATCCTCTCCAGTCCTCTCAGCTTCTGGGGGCTCCTCTTAAAACATATTATTTTATCGATTTTAGAGAGAGGGAGAGAGAGAGAGAGAGAGAAAGATCCATGATGACAGAGAATCATGGATCGGCGGCGGCCTGAACACCCCACTGGGGATCGAGCCCACATCCCGGGCCTGTGCCCCGACCGGGAATCGAACCGTGACCTCCTGGTTCCTAGGTTGAGGCTCAACCCCTGAGCCACACCGGCCGGGCCCGAGGCTGAGGGTTCAGAATGGTCAGGGGCATGTGTGCGGGGCTTTAGACGGCCTGAGGGGGGGGACCCCTGGGGAGACGGTCCGTCTGGGCCTCCTTGACCCCCAGGCTCCCCGGGATGAGTCCTGCTCGCTCACCGGCTTCCTCTCTCCTCCCAGACCCAGAGTCCCAGAGGAAGAGGACGGTGCAGAACGTCCTGGACCTTCGACAGAACCTGGAGGAGACCATGTCCAGCCTGCGCGGGTCCCAGGTGACCCACAGGTGAGCTGGGGAGGGGGCCAGGCCCTCCCCGCCCTGCGGACTCCCGTTCCCTCTGTAACCTCCCCCCGTGGGTCACATGGCGTCACCAAAGGCTTCCCTCTTCCCGCTCTGAGGCCTCCCTCCTTCTAGGGTTCTAGGTGCCCTCCCCACCCTGGGGACTTTCACTCGTTATTTTTACTGATTTCAGAGAGGAAGGGAGAGGGGGAGAGAGAGAGAGAGAGACATCAATGACGAGAGAGAAAAATCACTGATCGGCTGCCTCCTGCACGGCCCACACTGGGGATGGAGCCCCCAACCGGGGCATGTGCCCTGGCTGGGAATTGAACCGTGACCTCCGGGTTCATAGGTCAACGCTAGCCACTGAGCCACAGGCCCTCTTGTCTCTTTGGCTTGAAGCTCAGTGGGGCCCACACAGTGTCACCCCGACTCTGTGCCGTGTGGGTGTGCCCCTCACCCATCCCGGGGACCTCACAGCCTCCAGCTGCTTGAGCATCATCATCCCCCAGTAACGCCCCCTGCCCCCCTCCGAGTCCCCCCTGCAGGGCATCCTGGCCACAGCCTCAGTGACTCAGAACTTCCCCCACGGGCTCCTCGGGCTGCCCAGATGAGCTCATGCTGCAGCGCCAGGGGGTAGAGAGCGAGCAGCCGCCAGGATTGGGAAATTGTGGGCGTGCGAAATAGGAAGGCTCTGAGGGGGACAGGCCGCCGCTCCAGCTGGACGAGAAAGCGGTTCCTCCCCATCTCCTGGGGCTGGAGCATGAGAGCAGGACGGAGAAAGGCCTTCCTTAGCCCAAGTCAGAGCATGGGTACATTTACATACCCCCGGTGACGGGGAGCTCATCACCTCTCCACCATCCCAGCCCACGGAGGGATTGCCATGGCGCAGAAGTGGAACTGAAATCAGGCCACTAGCCAGTTTGGCTTAGGGGCTAGATCATCGGCCCACCGACTGAAGGGTCCTGGATCCGATTCCCGTCGAGGGCACGTACCTGGGTTGCAGGCTCGATCCCCGGCCCTGGTCGGGGTGCATGCAGGAGGCAGCCAATCAATGTGTCTGTCTCACGTCCATGTTTCTCTCTGTGTCTCTCCCCCTCCCTTCCACTCTCTCTAACCATCAACGGGAAAACATCTTCAGGTGAGGACTCACCAAAATAAATTTTAAAATAAGTCAGGCCACAGTCGCTTTCACCCACGGGATCTAGTTCTCCCGGTCAAATCACCCTTCTCCCCCCTCCACACTCGTCCCCCTAGCCCAGTGGTTCTCAACCTTCTGGCCCTTTAAATACAGTTCCTCATGTTGTGACCCAGTCATAAAATTATTTCCGTGGCTACTTCATCACTGTCATGTTGCTACTGTGATGAATCGTCATGTAAATATCTGATATGCAGGACGGTCTTAGGCGACCCTGTGAAAGGGTCTTTCGACCGCCAAGGGGGTCGCGACCCACAGGTTGAGAACCGCTGCCCTCGTCCATCCCCATGCTGGCGCCCCAGCTCTCTGCTCCCAGGCGTCTACGATGGCCTCAATGGTGCGTCAGAGCCCTGTGCTCTGGGCCACCCCTGCTCAGGCCAGGGAAGTGGTCGAGGGGGTCCTGAGCCAAAGTGGACGGTGGGGCTGCAGGGAGCCCTGGGAGTCGGGCCGCCTCCATCGGCCTCCCCCCTCCTCCCCGCGTGGGCCAGGGCTCAACTTGGCTCATCATTTTAGAGAGCTGGTGGACGAAATCTATTTTTTTTAATGTGTTTTTATTGATTTCAGAGAGGAAGGGAGACGGGGAGAGAGAGGTAGAAACATCAGTGATGAGAGACTCATGATCGGCTGCCTCCCGCATGCCCCCCACCAGGGATCGAGCCCGCAATCCGGGCATACGCCCCGACCGGGAATCGAACCGTGACCTCCTGGTTCCTAGGTCGACGATGGTCAACCCCTGAGCCACGCCGGCCGGGCTGGAATCTTGAACGTCCTCCTCCTTCCCCCTCCCGGGAAGGGGCTGGAACGGCGCTGACCGGTGGCCTGCCAGCCCATGCCGGGAAGGCAGAAAGCACCTAGTTGCCAAGAGGGTCACACCCTGAGTGACTCACCCCCAGGGAAGGGCTGGGGCGGCAGCTTCAGCCTCCGGGGGGCGACTGACCCTGAGCAGGCAGCCCCCCAGTTGAGCAGAGCAGCTCGCCCCCAGGCCAGCGATGCTGGGGGGAAGTTGGGGGAGATGGAGGCCCAATGGCTTTTGCCCACAGCTGACTGGTGGGGTCGGGGACGGGGGTGGGGGGAGCCGCAGCTCGGGCCTCCGGCTTCTGCCTCCCTTTAGGGGAAAGGGAACTGGGAGTCCGGGTGGCTTTTGTTTACATGGACCCGGGGCCGCTCTGCTGTTACCATAGGTTCCTATTGGTCCCCCAGGGCCCCCCAGGGAAGGTGGCCTGGGCAGGTGGGGGGCTCTGGGAGCAGGCTGAGGGCTTCCTGGGGGAGGTGGCCTGTGCAGGTGGGGGGCTCTGGGGAGCAGGCTGAGTGGGGCAGGAGGCGGCTGTGC
>NW_006286237.1:288944-290437 GCF_000327345.1 Myotis davidii
AGGGACCTGTGGGGCGGGATCCCCTATGTATCTGCTGGGCTGTGCCAGGAGTCCCCCCGTGTTCTGGTCTTGGTTGCCCCTGAAATGCACTTGGTCCTCCTTCTAGACTTGGGTGTGGTGGGCAGGGCCAACGTCTCATTGGCTTCGGTGGCTGTCATCCTGTGCTGAACTGGGGGCTGATGCCCCTCTCATTGGCGCCCCGTGACTGTCATTCTGTGCTGAACTGGGGGCTGATGCCCCTCTCATTGGCCCCCGTGGCTGTCATTCTGTGCTGAACTGGGGGCTGATGCCCCTCTCATTGGCCCCCGTGGCTGTCATTGGGGGCTAATCCCTCCTCTCATTGGCCCCGGTGGCTGTCATTCTGTGCTGAACTGGAGGCTGATGCCTCTTCTCATTGGCCCCCCTGGCTGTCATTCTATGGTGTCCCCGCCCTAGTCCTTGACCTTCAAAAGGCTGGTAGGTGGGAGGGGCCCTGGACAGAGTGCTGGTCCCATCCCTTGTGCGTGGACCTTGGGCGACCCCCCTGCCTCCCCGTTTGTGCCAAGAGGGTGATCAGCTCGCATCCGTCGTCTCGAGAGGCTGCTAAGGAGAGAAAGTGCGGGTGGGGGCGGTGCGAAGCCGGTCCGGTAGCAGCTGTGCCGCCTCCTCCCGGGTTCCCGGCCCCTGTCCCCGTTTTACTTCTGTGACCACGATTCAGAATAATTTAAATCCATTTTAAGCTTTGATGCTTTTTTTGACACTGTATTCTATTTTATAACCATACATGAATCATTTCCTACAATTGTATCATTAATCATATCTACAACCATATTCTACTTAGCACTCTTAACTCAGTTTGCACATTCATGACTTTATATTTTTGTTGATGTCAGAGAGGAAGGGAGGGAGAGAGAGATAGAAGCATCCATGACGAGAGAGAATCATGGATCGGCCGGCTGCCTCCTGCACGCCCCACACTGGGGACGGAACCCACAACCCGGGCCTGTGCCCTGACCGGGAATCGAACCCTGACCTCCTGGTTCATGGGTCGATGCTCAACCCACTGAGCCACACCGGCTGGGCTCATCTTATCTTTTTCTGTCCCCCGTGGATGGGGAGGGGTTTGTGGACAGCCCGAGGGGGAGTGGGGAGGATGGAGAGAAAGAGGTGCTGGGTTCGCTGGGACCTCCCAAGGGACCACACAGGTAGCGGCAGGGACGCCTTCTCCCCAGGAAAACCTCCGAGTTTGCGAGAAGACATCTCCGGCCACCCACCGCTCCCGCCCAGGGGGGGACCAGGAGGGACCAGGCGGGGCCGTCCAGCTGAGCTGGCTGCTCCGAACAAAACAGCTGACGCATTTGGGGTTGTTTATGGCCTGTGAATCCCAGGCCCCGACCTCAGACCTCACTCGCACTCGGCTCAGCTGGCCAGCCTGGAGCTGGGGCCCGAGGACGCCGGCCGCTCCTCCCGGGCTCAGAGGCTGTGCCAGGCGGGAGGGCCCGGGAGGGGCGGCC
>NW_006286237.1:290452-296126 GCF_000327345.1 Myotis davidii
AGCGGCTTTTCGTGCTCGTCCCGGTCCGCCCCTGGAAGCTGTCCAGGTGTCCACGATCCACTTAAAAGTTGGCACCGGCCCGGCTCCCCGCCTGACACCGTCCGCCGTGGGGATTGCACGCGGTGACGCTGTAGACAATCCCGACTGGGCTGCCGAGTGTCCTAGGTGACAGCTCGGACGCTTTTACCTCTTGAAGAGAGAAGAGGAATTTGTTTTTCTAAAAATAGTTCGGTCTGGAATGTAATCTGAAGGAGATAAGGTGTGGCCCTAGCCAGTTTGGCGCAGTGGATAGAGCGGCGGCCTGCGGACCGCAGGGTCCCAGGTTCGATTCTGATCAAGGGCACGGACCTCGGTTGCGGGCTCCTCCTCCCCGGCCCGGGCCCTGGTCGGTGCATGTGCAGGAGGCAACCCGCCCCTGCCGCAGCCTGTAAACCCTCTGCCCCGTCCCTGCCCCACAGGACCCTCAGCTTCGTATCTTTCTCTTTTTAAATATATTTTTGTTGATGTCAGAGAGGACATCCGTGTGTTTCTATCACATCGATGCTTCTCTCTCTCCCCCTCTCCCTACCACTGTCTCTAAAATTCAATGGGAACATATCCCCGGGTGAGGATTGGAAAAAAATAATAATTAAAAAGATAAGGTCTGCAGCCATCTGTCCCCCCATCCCAGCACCCAGGTCAGAGCGGGAGGTTCGGCCCCCATGGAGTTGGACGCAGGCATGGGGTCCAGCACCCCGTGTGCCCGGAGGGGAAGGGGACCAGCCAGCCCTCCCCGCGCCCCCTCCCCATGCCCTCTCCCCTGTTCTAACTAGGGGTTACCCCCCCCGAAGTCTCCATGCCCGTCTGTGCAAATGGCAGTCTGGGTGGCTGTGCCCCAGCTTCCCAGGGTGAGGGGCAGGGTCCCAGGCTGAGCCAGCTGCAGTACCGACAGGTCGCACACCTCCAGGGGGCGCCACTCACATTGGTCAGAGTCGTGTGCTCAGCAGCCAAGAGCCATGGGACTTTAGACAAGCCAGCAGGTCCCTTCTCTCCCTCTTTCTCCGTCTCTCTCTCTCTCTTTCTCTTTCTCTCTTTATTTATTTATTTTTTTTAAATCTTTATTATTGAGCCCTAACTGGTTTGGCTCAGTGCATAGGGCATTGGTCTGCAGACTGAAGGGTCCGGGGTCAATTCCGGTCAGGTCACATGCCTGGGTTGTGGACTCGATCCCCAGTAGGGGGACGTGCAGGAGGCAGCCGATCGCTGCTTCTCTCTCATCATTGATGTTTCTCTCTCTCTCTCCCTCTCTTCCTTCCTCTCTGAAATCAATAAAAATATATTAAAAAAGAAGAAAAAGGGAGAGCTTTGCTGGGTAATCTTGGTTGTAGGTCCTTGCTGTTCATCACTTTGCATATTTCTTGCCACTCCCTGCTGGCCGAGCAGGCGCTTCTGGAAGAGGCAGGGGGGGTGGGGGTTTGAGGACAGCGGGCTCCGTGGCCCCTCCGGCGGCTCCCTGTTCCGTGTGTGGCTGGATGTCCCCGTCTCCCCCGACTCCCCGTCTCCCCCGCCCCGGCCTGTCCTCTTGAACTGTGCCTGGGGCTCTGGAGCAGCTGCGATGTGTTCCCTCTTTGGCTCTGAAGTGCCCTGACGTTGAAAAATGTCAAATAAAACAAACGGAGGCCCCGGCCTTCTCCCAGGCTGGCTCTGTGCCCCCGGAGGCCGGGAGCCCAGGCCTTAAAGGGACGCCGCCCGACCGTGCTCTGGGCGGCCCACCCAGGGGCAGCAGGACCAGGCCTGGCTTTGGCCCGGGGAACACGACGAGGCTCGGGGCACAGGCGGTGGGGGCCATGCCGGGGAGGCCCTAACCTTCGATTCAGGAAGAAAACAGTTTCTGCCCTTGAACCGCATCAGGTCTAAAAGGAGGGAGATGGCCCGGCCGGCATGGCTCAGTGGATGGAGCGTCGACCTATGAACCAGGAGGTCAGGGTTCGATTTCCGGTCGGGACACATGCCCGGGTTGCTGGCTCCATCCCCAGTGGGGGGCGTGCAGGAGGCAGCCGGTCCATGAATCTCATCATTCATGTTTCTCTCTCTCCCTCTCCCTTCCTCTCTGAGATCAATAACAATATCTTTTTTTTTTTTAAAAAGAGGGAAGGTAGGAAGGAAAAGGAGGGTGTCGAGTCAGAGAGACCCCCCGCTCTTGAAACACACCCCTTCATCCTTAAAACGGAAGAGTGACGACACTCCCCAGTCGGTGTGGGGTGTGGGATTGGGCTGCGTGGTTGCGGCGCCCCTTCAGACCCAGCAGGGCCGACGGAAGGTGAGGGGGAGCCAGGTATCCCAGAGGGACCGCTGGAGGGATGCTGGCTGCCATGGCAACGGATGCAGGCGGAAGCTGCGCGTGCGCGCGCGGAGCGGCCCCTCCTCCCCGGCGTCCTAGTAACCTACAATCTACAATCGCGCTGCCTGCCGGGCTGTCCCTGAGTTTGATGACATGCAGTTTGGTTGACAGTCAGGCGGGAGGTGTTCCGGAGGCGGAGGAGGCTGCAGAGACGGGCGTGGCCTTCCCCACCCGCCGAGCTCACCTGCCCGCCCGTCCGCCCACTGTTTCTCCTCTTCCATCGGAAGCCGCCTCCTCTTCCCCACTCTCTCTAGAAATCAGTGGGAAAATGTCCTCGGGTGAGAATGAACAAAAAACAAAAAAATAAAATATCGTGTTGCGCGCGTTGGGTGCTCAGGAAGTGTCACCCCCCCGGAAATCCCAGCCGATAAAAGTCCACGTGTAGATTGTCTTTCATTTTAAATATTTTTTTTTTTTGTTGGAAATCGACCCGTGAGTGACCTGAGGCCCCAGCTTCTTTGTGCTTTCCTGTGTTGGTCTGTTCTTTTATTTATCTATTTTTCTTAATATGGTTTTATTGATGTCAGAGAGGAAGGGAGAAGGAGAGAGAGAGAGAAACATCAGTGATGAGAGAGAATCATGGATCGGCCGCCACCTGCACGCCCCACACTGGGGATCGAGCCCGTGACCCGGGCCTGTGCCCTGATTGGGAATCACACCACGACCTCCTGGTTCATAGGTCGACGCTCAACCCCTGAGCCCCGCAGGCCAGGCTGGAGGGGTCTCTCTCGGCCCCTGTCTCTGTGGGTCATCTTCAGGCTGGGACACAGAGTCAGATCTTGGCCCCTGTCCCCACCCTCTTTCAGCTCCTTTCCCAGCCCCCTCTTCTCCTCGTCCCCCTTCTGTCTTGCCTCCCTCCGCCCCGTGATCTGGCTTCTGTCTCGGCCCCCCTGGGTCTGATGACAGGGCCGGTCCAGGGCGACCCGCCATGTGGACAGGCTCAGGGGTGGGCTTCCCGGGACTCTGAGGTTCTGCTGAGTGTTACTGGAAGGGAAGGGGAGAGCTTATCACCGCTGTCAGCAAAAGTCACACGGTAGAGTAGGTGGTGCTGCCGGCTGCTGGGGAAATCCGGCTGGGAAGGGCCGAGGGACGGGCAGGGCTCTTGGAGATGGGGGTCAGGGGAGGCGTCGCTGCACAGGGCGGCACGTGCAAAGGCCCTGTGGTGAGGATGGGCGCGTGTTCCGGGCCCTGCAGGGAGGTCGGCATGGCTGGAGCCAGGGTTAGGGGACAGGTCAGAGGTGAGGTCGCTGGGGGTCTTGTACTTTCCTTCTGAGCCAGCGGGGAGGCTGTGGGCAGGTTTCAGGGAGGGGAGCGAAGCGGGTGCTCAACCCTGTCGGGCGGGGCAGCTGCTGAAAGGAGACTGTGCTTCTGTTTCGATGCAGAGGTCAGAGAGGCGGGGTTCAGAGGCCCAGAGGTCAGAGACGCAGCTCAGGCACGGAGAGCCTGGAGCAGTGCGTGCTGGAGCTCTCTAAATCGTTGCTTCCGGCCCAGGGACCTGAGCTCGGAGATCACAAACACACGTGCACACACATGCAACACCCACATAGAACAGGCACGCCTGTGCACACTCACACACCCACATAGACACATGCACCTGTGCACACTCACACACATGCACACACCCACATAGACACAGGCACACCCATGTGCATGATGACACAGGCATACCCGTGCACACTCACACACGTGCACACACCCACATAGACACATGCACACCCGTGTGCACGATGACACAGGCACACTTGAGCTTGCTCACACACGTGCACACACCCACGGATACATGCACACCCGTGTGCACGACAGGCACGCCCGTGCACACTCACGTGCACACACGCACACAGCCTGCGAGGCCAGCTCAGGGTCCATCTGTCCTTGTTGGAGAAGCAGCCTCCCCTTGTCTCCATCCCCATCGTCCCATCTGCCCCGTGTTCTCAGAGCCACACAGAGACCCTGAGGTGGGAGGGAGGGAGGGGGTGTTGAGCTGGCCTGAACAGTAGCGCTCTGTCTGGTCCGGGGGGGTCCTCTCCGCTGCGGGCTGGTGGGGAGGCAGGTCCCCTCAGAGGTTGTGTAAATATTTGCTGAGCAGTAACGCAGCTGGAGCGGCCCCTTCCTCCAGCTGGCCCAGGGCTCCCGGAGACGCAGCTGGATTAGGGCTGCGCTCTGGAACACTGTGTTGTGCATCTACTGCGCCCCCACCCCCAGCTGTGCCGCCGACCCTCCAAACCTTCTTTCTGAGCCCCAGGCTGGCATGGGAGCGGGTGGTGAGGGCTGGTGGCACTGACCAGTCCAGAGAACGCTGCCAAGGGTGGTTCGAGGCCGTCTTAGTTCAGTGTTTGTGACGGGTGTGTGTGGGGGGCGGCTTTGTAATAATGCCATCACCGTGTCTCTGTGGCTTAAAGAAATTGTGGGTGGAATCGGTGCACCGTTTCCAAAACATGCAGAACCCGGATACTGGGTCCCACTTTTTAAACATATTTTTATTGATTTCAGAGAGGAAGGGAGAGGGGGATAGAGACCTCCATGATGAGAGAGAATCACGGATCACCCCACACTGGGGATCCAGCCCCCAACCCGGGCCTGTGCCCAGACCAGGAATCGACCCGTGACCTCCTGGTTCCTAGGTCGACCCTCAACCCCTGAGCCACGCCGGCCGGGCACGGATCCCTTTCTTCTCGCTCTAACTAAAACCTCATGGAGGGAGCTTTCCCGGGACGTGCCCCCTGGACGGAGGCACAGACCCTCCTGTGTGGTGTGAGCTGTGCTCTCAACCCCCACGCACATCTGGCGTCCAGTGTCCAGTCCCAGGTGCTGGAGGAATGCAGGGCGGCACCCCGAGGTTGTCAGGTGGGGAGCGCCCCCTCCCTGGGTGGGGAGAACAGTCCCCCAGCCAGCCTCTGGCCACAGGCACCAGGCCTCGCCTTCACAGCGGTTCTCAACCTTCTGGCCCTTTAAATACAGCTCCTCATGTGGTGACCCAACCATGAAATTATTTCCGTTGCTACTTCATCACTGTCATGTGGCTACTGTGATGAATCGTCATGTAAATATCTGACATGCAGGATGGTCTTAGGCGACCCCTGTGAAAGGGTCTTTCGACCGCCAAAGGGGTCGCGACCCACAGGTTGAGAACCGTGGGCGCTGGGGCGGGACTGGCTCGCTGCATTTATTCTGATTAATTTCCGGAGCCTGGAAGGGAGGAAGCCCTGGGGGTGGGTTGCGCTCAGGGGCCTCCACCTCTGTGCCCACCCCCGACCCCCATCCACATCCGCGCCCTGGAAATGCCACTGCACTCGC
>NW_006286237.1:296905-297291 GCF_000327345.1 Myotis davidii
TTCCTTCTGGGAAGGGGTGGGGGGACCTGGGGAGGGGGGTGCCCTGGGGAGGTGGACTTGGCACAAGGCCCCCCCATGGAGTAGGGGGGTGAGCGGATTAGGGGTCCCTGCACCCCGAGAAAGGGGGCTGTGGCTGCCTGGTTTTCTGGAAGCTTCCTGGCATCCCAGCGCCCACACCCCCTCCTCCTGCCTGGGTCTGCCCGGCCTGAGGCTGCGGGAAGTTGGGTGTGGGAGAGCATGGGGCTGCGGCCACTCACACCTCAGGAGCCCCGGCTTGCACCCCGCAGCCTGCTCCTGGCTTCCCGGAGGGGGCCCAGGGCTCTCCCAGGCCTGGCCTCGGAGCAGGAGCAGGAGCCGTGGGCCCAGCCTGGGGGGGGGGGGGGGGG
>NW_006286237.1:297466-297999 GCF_000327345.1 Myotis davidii
CCCAGTAGGACAGACGGCAACACCCTCTGTGTTTCTCTCGTTCAGCCTCACCCCGGGACATTTCTGCGTTGGTTTTTAGAGAGAGTGGAAGGGAGAGAGGGGGAGAGAGAGAGAGAGAGAAACCTCCACGTGAGAGAGACACATCCATTAGCTGCCTCCCACATGCACCCCGACCTGGGGGGCTGGGGATGGAGCCTGCCACCGAGGGACCTGCCCTTTTCCGGAATCGAACCGGGGACCCTTCGGTCCTCGGGCCGATGCTCTGTCCACTGAGCCACACTGGCCAGGGCTGCGGCCCCCTCTGGATTGGCATGTGGGACCCTTGGAGTCACGCTGGGATGTCTTTGGGAGGAACCAGTGTATGGACCGAGAATAGATTTATTTCGGGACTGGGGGGGGGGGACGGGGGACGCTGTCTTACTTTTAGTGGGATCCCGGCTGAGCCGAGTCAGCCCTGGAGGAGCTGGAGACCTCCCCACTTCTGCAGTCAGAACCTCCTTCAGATCAAACTGGGGGTGCCCCAGGAAAGATAC
>NW_006286237.1:298183-298394 GCF_000327345.1 Myotis davidii
CCTGCCTGCCGGAGCCCAGGGAGGGGGTGGCCGGCAGCCCGTGGGGTGGGGCCCTGTGGGTGGGGCCGGCCGCCCGTGGTTTCCTTTCCTTCCAGACCGGATGCGCGGGATTGCTGGCCGTTGGCAGGGATGTAGTTAAAGTGGAGGTCAGCCCTCCGTGGCCGGAGGTGACTATAAAATGTAACGACCCCGGCTGCTGGGCCTACGGCTC
>NW_006286237.1:298414-299791 GCF_000327345.1 Myotis davidii
AAGTGGAGGTCAGCCCTCCGTCCCCGGCCGGAGGTGACTATAAAATGTAACCCGGCTGGCTGCTGGGCCTACGGCTCAGCCCAGGCTTTGGCTCTGGGGGCAGCTGAAACCTTCCTGATGAAAAGGACGTTTGGGGCCCTCAGGGGGGAGGGGGGATCAAAGAGACCCCCTCCCTGTAGGCGGGGCTTCCTTTCAGCGCCCCAGGAGGCCGCTGGAGGTGTGAGGGGTCAGGGCTGATGGCTTCATTGTCCCCCAGTATCTCCATGACCAGCTCTGGATGAACTGAGCTGGGACCAGCTCTCGGTCCCTCCATTCGCTGGAGGCAGCTGACTTCCCGCACCCCGAACCCCCACGCCTGGGACTTCTGCACCCTTCCCTTCCCTTCCCTTCCCTTCCCTTCCCGGGAGGCTGGCTCTAGAGTCTAGAGCAGCGGTTCTCAACCTGTGGGCCGTGACCCCTTTGGGGGTCAAACGACCCTTTCACAGGGGTTGCCTAAGACCATCGGAAAACACGTATATAATTACATATTGTCTTTGGGATTCATCACTGTGCTTGAATTATGTTCCATTTGTAACGATGAAATCGGGGGTCGCCACAGCATGAGGAACTGTATGAAAGGGTCCCGGCGTCAGGAAGGTTGAGAACCACTGAGCTAGAGGCACCGGCTCACGTGTTTCTGGTCTGGTCGCTCCTGGAAACCCCTCTCTTCTCCTGCAGCCTCCCGTGTCCTTCAGGCAGGAAACTGGGGGTGCTCATCCCACAGAGACCCCCGGGGCAGAGGGCCCCAGCCCCGGGCAGCAGCGGCCTGTGATAGGACCAGAGGCTGGGACAGCAGCGCCAACCAGCTGCTTCCCGCCCGTCTTACAGGACATCCTGCCCAGGTTGCCCGGACCACAGGTACCCGGAGCCCTGTCCCTGCCGGCTCTTTGGCTCCGGTCCGCCCGTAGCTCCTGAAATAGGGCAGCCGCGTGCGTAAAGCAGGACCCGTGCTCCCGCACACACGCACACACACGCGTGATGCTCTCATTCCCCGGGCTTGGCACGTCGGCCCGGGGCTTATTTTAAATCCTCCTCTAGGACCCTCCTGGGCGACTGGGGTTTGGGCCTGCGGATCCGTCGACTGCGTGATGTTTAAAAATAGGTTTTCAGCGGCTTCCACGCGGAAGCTGAGGGGGCGCGCCAGGCCCCTCCTAAGCCTGGGAGGGTTAGGAGCGCAGCAGACTGACGGACGGGGAGACGTGTTTGTGCTGCTGTCTGTAGCCTGAGGCACCTTCCCCAGAAACAAGACCCCTTGGATTTTGATGAACTTTCTCTTTTATTTTCATTTCAGTCTTCCTTTTTTTTTAACTTCTTTAAGGATTAGGCCAAAAGCCCCAC
>NW_006286237.1:299891-301189 GCF_000327345.1 Myotis davidii
TTGGTGTCCTGTCGGTTAGGCCCGGCCGTCACCCAGCCATACTTTTTTGTCTTTTTATTTGTGTCTGTATTTGTTTTTTTTCGCGAATACACTTATTTACTTATTTTTGTTCATTCTCACCGAGGATATTTTTTCTCCCCCAAATGATTTTTCAGAGAGAGTGGAAGGGAGGGGGAAAGAGAGAGAGAGAGAGACATATCGACGGGTTGCCTGACCCAGGCCAGGGATCGAGCCTGCACCCGACGTACGTGCCCTTGACCGGAATCGAACCCTGGACCCTTCAGTCCACAGGCCGATGCTCTATCCACTGAGCCACACCGGCTGGGGCGGCCCACATCTCTTCGGTTCCCTGTTCATTTTTTTTCCCTTCGTTCATCCTTCAGTGGCCGGGATGTTCTGCCTGCGGCAGGGAGGGTTTTGTTTTTTGGGGGGATTTTTTTTACCTTGAACACCTGCACGGCGTTTGTTTTTTCTAAGATCTTTCCCGGCTGCCACTCAGGGGTTCAGAGCTAAGATGCCTTTTTGTTCGAGGCTTTGGAATGGGTGGGAGATGGGCTCAATCTCTGTGCATGGGAGGCTCGTCGTAAAAAAGAGAGGGGGGGGGTCTTTTACCAGGCAGAGCGGGTTTCCCCCTCGGAGGCCGACCTTCGACCCCGCGCACAATGTCCTATTCAGCCCTCGTGCTCTGGAGCGAAAACCTTCGGGCCTCATGGGGACATTTCGGGGAGAGGAAGCCATCCGTGAACGAAGGACTTGAGATAAGAAGGCGGTGACTTTTGAGATGAAGAGGAAGGCGCAAGGCGCCTGTAAAACGGACAGGGCCGTCCTCCTAGACCGGGTCACTGACCCGGCCCCCCACCCCCATGGGGAGAGCGAGTCCACCTGCCTCACAGCCTGGGTCAAAGGGACAAGCAAACTCCCGATCGGTGCGATTTCTTTCTCTTTCTTTTTATTTTTTTTTATTGATTTCGGGGAGGAAGGCAGAGGGAGAGACAGAGAGAGAGAGAAACATCTGTGATGAGAGGGAATCATGGCCCGGCCGCCTCCTGCATGCCCCCGACCGGGGATCGAGCCCCAAAACCCAGGCGTGTGCCCCACCCCCCGGCTGGGAATTGAACCCTGACTTCCTGGTTCCTAGGTCGACGCGCACCACTGAACCACCCCGGCCGGGCATGAGCGTTCTTACTCTGAGGGTTTCGGGGATGTAAGGTTTACGGGCCGGTTGGCAAGAAAGAAAACTCAGGATTCACACGTGGCCCCGTCACCGCCTACGACAAAATGCTGGGGGTGAACCCATT
>NW_006286237.1:301638-303267 GCF_000327345.1 Myotis davidii
CGAGGAGAGCCTGGCCGGTGTTGCTCAGTAGTTCAGTGTCAACTCATAAACCAGGAGGTCATGACTTGATTCTGGATCAGGGCACATGCCAGGATGTCAGGCTCAATCCCCAGTAGGAGGCAGCCCATGATCCTCTCTCCTCATGGATGTTTCTATCTCTCTCTCCCTCTCCCTTCCTCTCTGACATCAATAAAACTATATTTTTTTTTAAAAAAGGGGAAAGGCGAGGAAAGAGCCTGTTTCCCTCCCTTCCCCTGTGAGAGGCGAGGAGGGGCGGGCGGAGGGGACTCTGAAACCGGAGAGCAGGCGAACAGGCGGGCGCCGAGTCAGCATTCCTCCCCACAGTTTGTCCTAATTACGGAGCCGGGGCCTGGGCTCGGGCTCTGCTTTCTCTCTCGTCCGTCTGTCCGTCCTGCCTCAGCTCGGAAACAGCCTCTCGCGTCTCCGGCGGCCTCACCTCCCCGTCCGCGCCCACCACCCTGCCATCACCCTTCCCCACGTTGAGGTCCCAGTGAGCCGTGCAGGGGCCGCTGACACGGCCGCATCCACCGGGTCCCACGAAGCACTGGCCGCCCCAGCCGTCGGCGGGCTGAGCAATCGGGGGTCTGGTGTCGTTAGAGGAGGAGCGCGCGGCCCCCGTGCCAGGGTGCAGAGCCGGGGGCTCCGGGTCCTGCCCCTCCACCCCGGGTCAGTGCCTGGTTACTGACTCACCGGGCGTCTGTGTTCCAGACTCGAGGAGGCGGACTCCGTGTCCGAGCCTGACCCCCGGGAGCCTGGGGAAGCGGCAGGATTCCCTCCCCTGTGGTCACGGCAAGTCCGCCCTGCCCACCGGCGCGCCCACACCCCGGGCCATTCACGCCTGTGGAATGGCTGGCCCTGACCCGTGGGGAGGGGACCATGTGAGAGAAGCCTGGGAGGGTGGCCAGTGCTAGCCACCAGCCGCCTGAGCGTCCCTGCTGCTCCCAGCGGGGAGGGTGTGCCTGCCCCCGGCCTGGCTGTGTGTCTGCGTGGACACAAACAGGGCCGCGTCCAGATGCGCCGTCCTCCGCACAGCCCTGTGCGCGCCCTGCAGAGGAGAGGGGCGCCCGGCGTGTCCCCAAGACCGGGGCATCAGTGCCAGGAGGCGGGGAGAGAGCAAGAGGGGGAATCTGCCGTTCCTACAGCCCTGGGCGGAGGTTTCAGGAATTAGCGCCGGAGGTCAACTCAATGAAAAGAATAGAGGACACCCTGGCCGGGGTGGCTCAGTGGATAGACCGTCGGCCTGGGAACCAGGAGGTCACAGTTGGATTCCCGGTCAGGGCACAGGCCCAGATTGTGGGCTCGATCCCCCGTGTGGGGCGTACAGGAGGCAGCCGATCCATGATGCTCTCTCATCATTGATGTTTCTCTGTCTCTCTCCCTCTCCCTTCCTCTTGGAAATCACGAATGGAGGCTGTTTGCAGGGAGCAGGGTTTGGCTTGTGTAATGAGGTTGATCCCCGGGCGCCTCTCTGTTGAGGAAGAGAACGGCTGCTTTTGCCAGAACAGACCGGTGTCGGCTGCGTTTACAGAAAAGCGTCGCCGAATTACAAGGCAGCTTCCGTCAAACCCAGGCCTAACCCCCAAGCTTTCTCTCCGTCTGTGTGTGCAA
>NW_006286237.1:303954-304263 GCF_000327345.1 Myotis davidii
TTTAAAGAAAAGAAATTGGATGGGTGGGATGTCTTCTGCCGAACTCCTAGGTGTGGGTGGGCACCCCGGGTGGACATAAGCCTCGGCCGGGAAGAGCAGGGCCCCTCCCCCAGCAGCCACAGGGGTCCCCGTGGCCACCCACCCTGGAGTCCACCCTCCGTCCCCTGACGCGCGTCCCCGCCAACACCGTCCTCTCCCGGGCAGCTGCGCACGGACTCGGAGAAGCGCTCCCTGGCGGAGAGCGGGCTGAGCTGGTTCAGCGAGTCAGAGGAGAAAGGCCCCCGGAAGCTGGACTACGACAGCGGGAGC
>NW_006286237.1:304432-305058 GCF_000327345.1 Myotis davidii
GGCCCCCGGGATGTGGGTTCAGGTCCCGGTCCAGGGCACAGGGCTCGGTCGCAGGTTCAGGCCCAGCCCTGGTCAGGGTGTGAGCGGGAGACGACCAGTCGATGTCTCTCTCGTGTCTGTGTCTCTCTCTCTCTCTCTCTCGGTCTCTCCCTCTCCGTTTCTCTCCCTCTAAAACATCAATGGGAAAAATGCTCTTCCTCACTCCTTGGGTGAGAATTAAAATAAATACATGATAATAATAGAGCGGGGATGTTCCTTTAAAAAGGGAAAGAAGCCCTGGCCGGTGTTGCTCAGTGGATAGAGCATCGTCGGTCTGCGGACTGAAGGGTCTTGAGTTCGATTCCCGGTCGGGGCACAGGCCCGGGTGGCAGGCTCCATCCCCAGTGCGGGGCGTGCAGGAGGCAGCCGATCCACGATTCTCTCTCCTCATGGATGTTTCTCTCTCTCTCCCTCCCCCTTCCTCTCTGACATCAATAAAAATGGATTTAGGTTTTTTTTTTTTTTAGAAAAAGCATGTTTGTGTTGTTGACGATCCCACCTACTCTCCCCTCCCCTCCTGCCTCTCCCAGGCAAACCGGAAGGCAAGGCACCGGACAAGGCCAAGCTGGCCGTGAGGAACACGGGCC
>NW_006286237.1:305851-306676 GCF_000327345.1 Myotis davidii
TGTCCATCCGTCTGCTCCGACGCGGTCACAGACCCCCGGCCGGCCGCCGCCCCTGTCTGTCCGTCTGTCTGCTCTGACGCGGTCACAGATCCCCGCACGCCCTGGGCTGTGCTCTGGGTTAGGGTTAGAGGTTAGAGGTTAGGGTTTAGGTATTCGGGTTAGGGTTAGGCTTAGGAGTTAGGGTTAAAGGCATGGGGTTAGGGTTAGGGTCCCGGTCTCTCCACCACTCCCTGCATCCCAGTTCCTTCTCCCTCTTCCAAAACTGCCTTCAAAGTTCCTTGTTGGTGCTGCTCTCCATCGGCCTGTGTCTATCTCCAGGACCTGGGTGGGTGGTTTCAACACATTTATTCACAGTCACACACTGTGCTGTCCCCACTCTAAGACTCGAAGGGGCCGGGCTGGTGTGGCTCAGTGGTTGAGCATCGACCTATGAACCAGGAGGTCACGGGCACAGGCCCAGGCCCGGGTTGCAGGCTTGATCCCCAGTGGGGGGCGTGCAGGAGGCAGCCGATCCATGATTCCCTCTCATCATGGGTGTTTCTCTCCCTCTCCCTTCCTCTGAAGTCAATGAAAATATACTTAAAACGGGAAAAAAGGACTCGAGGGGATCCCAAGCCGGATATCGGGGTTCCTTCCGGACTCTGACGAAGCCAGGACGGGGATTTCCCCGGGATCTTGTCCACCTCTGGCTTCTCTGGCTCCTTTACGCTAAACACTCCGCTCCGTCTTCCCGCCTCAGGGCCGCCGTGAAGAGCTTTGTCAAGCCGCCCTCGCTGGCCAACCTGGACAAGGTCAACTCCAACAGCCTGGACCTGCCGCCGGCCG
>NW_006286237.1:307345-307706 GCF_000327345.1 Myotis davidii
TCCCTGGCTGGAATGTGTGTTTTTTTTTTTAACCGACATTAAGTAACGTCATCTGCTTCCCCAATCCGTGAAATAGGAAGAATGCTGTTTGGTTTTTAAATGAGTGTCTTATCGAGAGGGAGACCGGTGCACCCAGACTTCGGATAGCTTAACCCAGATCGCCTCGCTAGCCCTGTCGGGTGTAGGGCAGGGTTAGAGTCTCGGCCCGGGGACTGGAGGGTCATGGGTTCGATTTCCGGTCAAGGGCACGTGCCTCGGTCGCCGTTTCCCCAGCCCAGGCCGGGACCCGTGCGGGAGGCAGCCAATCCATGTGTGTCTCTCCCGTTGATACCTCCCTCTTCCCCTCCCTCTCTCTCTCCCC
>NW_006286237.1:308343-308719 GCF_000327345.1 Myotis davidii
TGGGCTGCAGGGAGGAGGGAGGGACGGCCGGCTGATGGCCAAGGACGGGATCTGCCTCCAAACCCGGAGAAGCCCAGGGTCCCTCCCCGCCTGGGCTGGCCCAGCACCGTCCCTGCCCTGAGGGCATAGCCCAGGGGTGGGCAAACTTTTTGACTCGAGGGCCACAATGGGTTCTTAAACTGGACCGGAGGGCCGGAACAAAAGCATGGGTGGAGTGTTTGTGTGAACTAATATAAATTCAAAGTAAACATCATTACATAAAAGGGTAGGGTCTTTTTTTTTTTTTTTAGTTTTATTCATTTCAAACGGGCCGGATTTGGCCTGTGGGCCATAGCTTGCCAATGGCTACTTCATTTTGTAAATATAGGCATTTTTT
>NW_006286237.1:308731-310104 GCF_000327345.1 Myotis davidii
GCCCCTGCCGGCCACCCCTTTCCGAAGCCACGCAAGAAGGAAGGATTGATTCTCTTTTAAAAAAAAAATATTTTCTTATTGATGTCAGAGAGGAAGGGAGAGGGAGAGAGCTAGAAGCATTAATGATGAGAGAGAATCATGGATCGGCTGCCTCCTGCCCCCCCCCCACTGGGTGTCGAGCAGGCAACACGGGTATGCACCCTGACGGGGAATCGAACCGTGACCTCCTAGTTCCGTGGTCAGCAAACCGCGGCTCACGAGCCACATACGGCTCTTTGGCCCCTTGAGTGTGGCTCTGCCACAAAATACCACGTGCGGACGCGCACGTACAGTGCGATTGAAACTTCGTGGCCCATGCGCAGAAGTCGGTATTTTGTGGAAGAGCCGCACTCAAGGGACCAAAGAGCCGCATGTGGCTCGAGAGCCGCGGTTTGCCAGGCTGCAGTTTGCTGACCACTGTCCTGGTTCATAGGTCAACGCTCAGCCACTGAACCACGCCGGCCGGCCGGGCAAGAAGGAACAGTTCTGATTCAGAGATGGGGCAGGATGACCCCTGCAGGGCGGGGCCGGCTTGTGTTCCGTCTGCACCTGGGGTCACACAGGGAAACTGGGTTTACACGATTGGGCGAGGGGCGGGGCTGGGCAGCCATCGGTTCGCAGTCGTGGGGTCAGGCCATGTGCAGTCCTACTGTGCGTGGATCCGTGTGCAGGGACGGCCGTCCACCTGCAGGGGGCACAGGAGAACCCGAGGGGGTGGGCAGGGGGCTCCATGTGGGGTGAGCCCTGAGGCTGTGGCCCCCCCCGCCCTGACGTGCACCTGCTCCCTCGGGCGACGTCTCGCGGGGGATGCTGGGCAGGGGGCCAGGCTTCCGGCCGCTTGAGCGTGAAGGTGACTTAGGCCTTCGCAGGGAGAGTCCGAGGCCCCCTGGCTGAGCCCCTTCTGCAGCCGGCCCTTCGCATCTCTCAGATCTGAGTCTTCTTGGTCTGGTCCCCGTCCTTGCAGCCGCCTGTGTTTTTTTGTTTGTTTTGTTTCGTTTCGTTTTGTTTTTCAGAGGAAGGGAGAGGGGGAGAGAGAGAGAACCATGAATGGTGAGAGAGAGTCATGGATGGGCTGCCTCCTGCACGCCCCCCACTGGGGATGGAGCCCGCAACCCGGGCCTGTGCCCTGACGGGGAATCGAACCGTGACCTCCTGGTTCCTGGGTGGACGCTCAGTCCCTGAGCCACGCCGGCCGGGCCCGCCCGCCTGTGTGTTTTAGTGAACAGCGTCCGTGTGTCTGGGCACATCCACGGGATGTGAAGGTTTCGGGACAAGCGCCAGACCCCCAGCTTACGTGGCACCCCCAGGGCAGGCTGCCCACGGGAAACATCGTG
>NW_006286237.1:310428-317036 GCF_000327345.1 Myotis davidii
ATGGCCGCCCCACGCACATGACTCACAGCCCATCGCGCGGGGCCATCTCAGCGCTTCCTCCCGGCCCCTGAGAAGGGTCTGGGGGCCCAGAAACCTTGGGGCTGGGGAGGGGAGTGAGCGTGGACGGGCTCTGGAGTCCACAAGGTCACGCGGGGTCATGGGGCAGCGCGTAGAGGGGAGCCAGGCAGCGCATGCCTCTCCCAGGGATGCTCTGGGTCCGCGTCAGGCAGGATGCGGTTGCCATGGTGTCAGGTTCAGGCTCAGCCGGGGAGGGGCCGGGCTCCTGGGGGCTGGCCGTGCCTTCGTGGCTCGAAGATACGCACGAGTTCTCTCTAAGGCTTTTGCACCAGATGTTTCTTTCTATTTTATTTTTATTTAATGTGCTTATATTGATGTCAGAGAGGAAGGGAGAGGGAGAGGGAGAGAGAGAGAAAATCAACGATGAGAGAATCACGGATCGGCCGCCTCCTGCACGCCCCCCACTGGGGATCGAGCCCCCAGCCCGGGCCTGTGCCCTGATCCGGAATCAAACCCTGACCTCCTGGTTCCTAGGTCAACGCTCAACCACTGAGCCACACCGGCCGGTTTTTCATCGAGTGGTCCTGGGGTTCTAGCACGAACCCCGTGCTAAGTGGAGGCGCGGGCAGGCGGCAGGGTTGCTCTGTGCGGCTCCGTTGGGCACCTGCCCGCGAACACCCCCTTTCCCTCCTGGGCCCCGGTGCCCCTCGGACCCTGCCGAGCCAGGGTCCACCCCCAGGGCAGTGTCACTGCAGGAGGAGGCCGCCCTGCTCAGCAGACCCAACCGGCTCTGGGCTCTGGTTCCAGCCGGGTCCCCGTTCTGTTCTTTCTGTCGGCTCCAGGTGCCCGCCTGTCAGTACCAGCTCCCGCCTCAGGGCTCCTCCCGGGGTCCCCTGGCTGGTCCCCGAGGCTTGTGTTAACACCCCATTCTTTTCTCTTCCAGTTCACGGCTCCGTGCTGTCCCTGGCGTCCAGCGCCTCCTCCACATACTCCTCGGTAAGAGCACCCCGTCTCCTCCTTCCTCCCTCGTCCCCCCTGCAGCCTGGGCACCTGGGGGGGGAGCCCGGCTGGGAGTTTTGGTGCCTGGGAGCTCAGGGTCTGTCTGGCCTGCTCTGAGGCTGGAGAGCCCCTGGTCCTAGAGCCCGCTCCGCACCCCGGGGAGTGGGAGGCATTTGTGGGGAGGTGACGGGGGTCCCCAGGTGCATTCCAGAGCCCCCCCTGTGCACTTGACCACGCATGCACTTGTCTGTGTGTGTGCAGTTGACCGCGTGTGTGCTTGACTGTGTGTGCAATTGACCGCATGTGTGTACTTGACCACGTGTGTGCAGTTTACTGCGTGTGCAATTGACTACATGTCTGCACTTCACCTCATGTGCACTTGACCGTGTGTGCGCTTGTCTGTGTGTGTGCAGTTGACCGCGTGTGTCCTTGACTGTGTGTGCAATTGACCACGTGTGTGCAATTGACCGCGTGTGTGCACTTGACCACGTGTGTGCAGCTTGCTGCGTGTGCAATGCCCTGGGCTCTCACGGCGTCTCCATCCTTGGATGCCTCTGCCCCTGGTCTGGGCTCTGACTTCCCGTTGGGGGCAGAGAGGGTGAGTCCCAGTCAGCCAGGGTCCTCCCCGCTTCTCGGCCCCCACGGAGCTGGCTGCACGCAAACCTTAGAGAAACCCCCGATCTAAGCCCCCCGAGTCAGGTCAGGGCCTGGGAGCCGTCTCGGCCCCTTTGGACCTCAGGCCTCGCTTCTCCACGTTCCCGCCGGCCGCGGCCTGGCTGCCTCAGCTCCGGGTAAAAAAAACTCCCTCTCGCCCCCTCTCTCCCCCCCCCCCCCCCCTGCCTCCACGCTCCCTTCTCCAGGCTGAGGAGAGGATGCAGTCCGAGGTAGGGCGCCCAGCCTCGTCCCGCTTGCCGGCACCCTCCACGCCACGTCCCCCCGGCCTCCCCGTCCCGCCACCTAAGCTGTCTCTCTCCTCCTTCTCACAGCAAATCCGCAAGCTCCGCCGGGAGCTGGAGTCCTCGCAGGAGAAGGTGGCCACCCTGACGTCACAGCTGTCCGCCAACGTGAGTGGGGCCCGGCCCGGGCCTGGGGGGGCGCTGGGGGTCCTGATCACCCCCGGGGCTTGGACGCCAAGGGAGCAGACCGGGCTTGGGGCTCGGCCCCCCGTCTCAGAGTCTCGATTTTTATTGAGAGCCGTTCTGCCCCCCGGCTAAGCCGTACGCGTGGAGGGGTTCACGCCCGATGGCCTTGAACCCCCCAGAGGAAGAACAAGGGTTGTTATCGACGGTTCTGGGCGGAGCTGGGCACAGGCTAGCCATCGGCCGTGGGCAGGAATCAGTAGAGACTGTCTTTCGGGGGTTTTTAAATGTTTTTTTTATTGATTCAGAGCGGGAGAGAGAGAGAGAGGAAGAGAGAGAGAGAGAGAGAAACATCCATGATGAGCGAGAATCATGGATCGGCTGCCTCCTGCACGCCCCACCCTGGGGATGGAGCCCGGACCCGGGCCTGTGCCCTGACGGGGAATCGAACCCTGACCTCCTGGTTCCTGAGTCGAAGCTCAACCCACTGAGCCCCGCCGGCCGGGCCAGGCGAGCACCGTCTTGTTTCCTCAGACCTGGCCCCCCCACCCCGGGAGACGGGGAGAAACGAGGCCGCCCGCCCTGGCCAGGCTGCAGTCGCTTGTCCCCCGTGGCCGAGCTGAGAACATAAGACTCATTTTTCCCCAAAGCTGTAAACACCAGCTGAGCCGGATCCGGGGAGCGATCCAAGCGCTCCTTGCACGGGAGGGGGGGTGTCTCCGCTTCCTCTCCTTCCTCCCCGGGGAGCACAGCTGTCGGCCCCAGGCTCTCGCCTCCGAGTCAGGGAGGAGACCCCTCACCGGGACCTTCCATGTTTCCCGTTTTTTTTTTTTCAGCAGCCGTCCCTTCACACACTGGCCGCTCTCTTTCTTCTCTGATTCCCAAGCCTTCCATTTATATATTTTTAAAAATATATGTTTTATGGATTTCAGAGAGAGAGAGAGAGAGAGAGAGAGAAACATCCATGATGAGAGAGAATCACGGATCAGCTGCCTCCTGCACGCCCCCCACTGGGGATCGAGCCTGCAACCCGGGCCTGTGCCCCGACCGGGAATCGAACCCTGACCTCCTGGTTCACAGGTCGATGCTCACCCACTGAGCCACGCTGGCCGGGCAGCCCGAGCCCTCAGTGGAGCTGTTGTACATGCTTTGCTTGAAGCTCGGGTTAAGTGCTTTTTTCTGCTCGTGGGAACTTACACGGTTGCGATCTGTATGAGAAGCCCCTCGTCCCTCCGTGCACCCCATGCACCCAGGCGGCGGCGGGGTCAGGGCCTGCTCTGCCCAGGAGGTTCACGCCCGGGAGACGCTGTCGGGGGAGGCGCCCGGGAGAGAACAGTGTTCTCACTGGCCGCGGGCTGCCGGCCATCGGGTTGTTGGGCTGGGCCAAGGATGTGAATTCAGGGGCCGATTTCTCCTGGAACAGGAAGTTCCCTTTGGCTTAAAACGGAACAAGCCAAAAGCCCAGTCGGCGCAGGTTCTGCGTTTTCGAGGCCGAGACTTGCTGAGGTCGTGGCCCTGTCCTCAGGCAGGAGGCGTGATGCCAGGCCCCCGGGCGGTTCCTCGGCTCCCGTCAGGAGCCCGGCCGGCGTGGCTCAGGGGTTGAGCGTCGACCTGTGAACCAGGAGGTCAGGGTTCGATTCCCGGTCAGGGCACAGGCCCGGGTTGCGGGCTCCATCCCCAGTGTGGGGCGTGCAGGAGGCGGCCGATCTGTGATTCTCTCTCATCACTGATGTTTCTCTCTTCTCCCTTCCTCTCTGAAATCCATAAAAATAAAAAAATTTAACAAAAAAGAAGCTGGTTCCCCCAGAAGGCGTCTGAGTGGGCCTCATCCGTTCCGGGAGATCTCCATTTCAAAGCCCCCAAGAAGTGTGTCAGCTCTGAGACGGGAGATCCGCTAAACTCCGTCCCTGTCAATCTCCCCCCCCCCCCCCCCCCATCCCCGTCCTCAAGCCTCAGGGCCCCCTGTGTCCTTGTTCCAGGCGAACCTGGTGGCGGCGTTCGAGCAGAGCCTGGTGAACATGACTTCCCGCCTGCGGCACCTGGCGGAGACGGCCGAGGAGAAGGTGAGGGGCCGAGCGCCCCATGCCCGGTTCTCCCTCTGTCACCCTGAACTCTCAACCTGCCCCTTAATAAAGCCGCGCTGATTCCCCATTCCCTGTGGCATGACTGGTAGGACACCTGTGCCCATCCTGCCACCCAGCACATAGTAGGTGCCCCTCCTACCACCCAGCACATAGTAGGTGCCCCTCCTGCCACCCGGCACACAGTAGGTGCCCCTCGTACCACCCAGCACACAGTAGGTGCCCCTCCTATAGCCTGGCACACAGTAGGCGCCCATCCTATCACCTGGCACATAGTAGGTGCCCCTCCTACCGCCTGGCACATAGTAGGTGCCCATCCTGTCACCTGGCACATAGTAGGTGCCCCTCCTACAACCCAGCACATAGTAGGTGCCCCTCCTACCGCCTGGCACATAGTAGGTGCCCATCCTATCACCTAGCACATAGTAGGTGCCCCTCCTATCGCCTGGCACACAGTAGGTGCTCCTCCTACCACCTGGCACATAGTAGGTGCTCTGATCCCAGCCAACGACACTGTTCCATGTCTCTCAGGACACCGAGTTGCTGGATCTGCGAGAAACCATTGACTTCCTGAAGAAGAAGAACTCAGAGGCCCAGGCAGTCATCCAGGGAGCCCTCAACGCCTCGGAGACCACGCCCAAAGGTAGGAGAGACAGCCCCAGGCCGGGGGGCGGGGTGGGGGGCGCAGGGAGAGGTGAGAGGAAGGGCCCTGGACGGGGCACGTGCAGGAGGCAACCCATCGGTGTGTCACTCTCGCATCGATGTTTCTCTCTGTCTCTCCCTCTCTCTTCCACTCTCCCTAAAAATCGATGGGAAATCATCCTCTGGTGAGGATTCTCCAGCAACAACAAAAAGAGTGACCCAGACGGGAATACGTGGGCCCGGGGGTTGGGCGGTTCCCTCTCCCCCACGGCTGTGACCCAGACTGTCCATGCCCCCCCTCGTCCCCGCCCCCAGAGCTGCGGATCAAGCGGCAGAACTCGTCCGACAGCATCTCCAGCCTCAACAGCGTCACCAGCCACTCGAGCATCGGCAGCGGCAAGGACGCCGACGCCAAGAAGAAGAAGAAGAAGAGCTGGGTGGGTGAAGGGTCGGGGGGCCGGGGGGCCGAGACGGGTAGAGCGTGGCGCCACCTCCCCCTCCCCCTCAGCCAACCAGGGCGCGGGTCCTCCCAGGGGCCACCGAGACACGGTCCCCTGGATCGCCAAGCCCCAAGGTCACGCCTGCTCCGAGCGGGTTCTGCTAACTCAGTGGTCGGCAAACTGCGGCTCGCGAGCCACAGGCGGCTCTTTGGCCCCTTCAGTGTGGCTCTTCCACAAAATACCACAGGCGGGCGCGGTTGAAACTTCGTGGCCCGTGCGCAGAAGGCGGTTTTCGGAAAGGAGGCAGACGAAACAAGTCTACAAGACGAGTGTGGACGGGAGGGTTGGAAGGGGTCGACCTCAGCGAACGTACCTCCGTCAGACTGAGGACGCTTTTAGCAAAGGCCAGCTTAGGAGTCCCCTCATTACGTCAATAACGAGGTACCTACCTGTAGAGTTCAAGTTTAAAAAACGTGGCTCTCAAAAGAGATTTCAGTCGCCGTACTGTGGATGTTTGGCTCTGTGGACTGGTGAGTTTGCCGACCGCTGTGCTAACTCCTTCCCGGTCCTTCCCCGCGTGTCCCAAGGCCGCCCCTCCGGCCGCCTGGGGCCGCTTCCCAGGCTCTCCTCCCGGGTCAGCTCAGGTGTTTGTCGGCAGAAGGGGTGCCCTGGGGTCCCTGTCCCCCTCCGGCCACGGTGTGGAGGGAAGGATCCCGAACAGAGCCATTCATTCTATAGGGCGTCCCAAAATTCACGCAAGAAGTAATATGGATAGAAAACACAGGTTTATAATTAAAAATTGTAAATCTTTTATTGATCCATAAAGTACACAGTCTAGGGTTATGTGTGGAATAGCACAGCGGGTCAATGGCCTCCACGGCTTCTCTGGCACAGACGCAAAGCCGCGGGCTTCATTGGTCTCCATTGTCCCTGCTCCTGGGCCGTCATTGGTCCTTGGTCATGCTGATCCAATGGAAGGGATTGACATCAAAGGGCCACAGATATTAGAATCTGATCCAATAAACCCAGTAAAATTAGGCTTTTATTTTTGTTGTTGTTAATGCTCGCGCAGAATTCAAATCTTGCGTGAATTTTGGGACACTCTAAAACATTCCCCTAACCCCTTCCACCAGCCACTGAAGCCTAACATTCTCAGTTCCCAGCATTACTCAGGCTCCAAAACAACAATATTCCCAGTTGTCAATGAGTGACTATGAGAGATGTTAGCTTGACACACAGACAGAGCAGGGGTCCAATTGAAAACAAAGGCAGGTGAACTTATGCAGGGAGAGACACGGCAGTTTGAGCAAGCCTAATGACAGGAACCAACTGTGCAGAAATAATAAACT
>NW_006286237.1:317104-319592 GCF_000327345.1 Myotis davidii
CCTCATTTTTTTCCAGGTCTATGAGGTAAGAGACGTGGTTCCCCCCTCCTCCCCTGTCTTCTCTTTCCTGCGCCATGACCCCCCATTTCCACGGCAGCTCTGCCCCCCAAAGACCAACCGGCCGCTCGTAAAACTAACTGTGACGATTCCCCCGAGCTCCCGGCTCCCCCACTGCATGGTCTGGCCGCAGCTGCCCCCTCATCCCCCCAAAATCCCCAGCAAGAGGAGGGGCCCATGGGAAGGTCACGGTCCCGTTCTTTCCCCCAACCCCATCTGCCCCTGGTCACAGCATCCACCAAACGGGCTCCTGCCCTGAAAGCGATCTTTCTTGTTTTTGTTGTGTGTGAGTGTGTGTGTTTTTAAAATATATTTTTATTGATGTCAGAGAGGAAGGGAGAGGGAGAGGGAGAGACATCCATGATGAGAGAGAACCATGGATCGGCTGCCTCCTGCACGCCCCACACTGGGGATCGAGCCCGCAACTTGGGCCTGTGCCCTTGACCGGGAATCGAACCCGGGACCCTTCGGTCTGCAGGCCGACGCTCTGTCCACGGAGCCGACCCAGCCAGGGCCAACCTGGCGTCAGGAGCATCCAGGTAGGAGCCTGGGCTCTGGCTCCGGAGAGAACTTGTTTGCATCACATTAAAGGCGGATGCAGAGGGTGTCTATCCAGGTGCCTTAGAGGGACTGGGCGAGGAACTGGTAGGGATCTGGGCTGCTCTCTGAGGGGTGCACAGCCAGAGCCATTGTGTCCCCTGGGTCCCTATAGGATGGCTGCTCCTGGGCCGTCATTGGTCCTTGGTCATGCTGATCCAATGGAAGGGATTGACATCAAAGGGCCACAGATATTAGAATCTGATCCAATAAACCCAGTAAAATTAGGCTTTTATTTTTGTTGTTGTTAATGCTCGCGCAGAATTCAAATCTTGCGTGAATTTTAGGACACCCTATACATGCTCCTGGGACCATGTCTTCTGCTTCTGGGAGAGGTATCGGTGGAACTTTCCGATTCCTTCCAAAGCCACCGGGCCCAGAGAGGGCCGGGTTTCATTCCCCTCCGGGTGACCCTCCGCTGCCCGTGGCTGACCGTCCCCCGCGGCCGGCGGTCGGGAGGGGCCCCTGTGCGGGCTCCCTGCTCGCGGCCCCGGGTCCGTAGGACTGGCCGGTTGCCTCCTGCACGCACCCCGACCAGGGCCGGGGCCAGAGAGGAGCCTGCAACCGAGGGCCTGTGCTTGACCGGGAATCGAACCCGGGACCCTTCGGTCTGCGGGCTGACGCTCTATCCACGGAGCCACACCAGCCAGGGCAGATTCCCCTACTTCACCCATCTCACTGTCCCAAAGGTCTGGTCTACTCATCCCCCCGGCCTCCGGCCCCCCCTTCACTCCGTCTCGCCGTCCACCCTTCCATCCGTGTCCCCGTGTGGTGTGCATGCGTGTGGATGCATGTGAGCGGGTGTGGGACCGCAGGACCCTGGTTGGCCCCTCGAGCTCACACCCAAGCCCCCACGCTCTGATCGCCACCCGAGACCCCCCCCACGCTGTGGTCCCAGGGTCCCCCGGGCTGCGAGGAGAGGCCGGGAAGCGTCCCTTACTCCAGGAACTGTGAGCGGGGAGGGTAGAGAGCCCTGACGGGGTGGCTCCCCCCCCCCGCCCCCGTCTGTGCTGTGCTGAGCACAGAGACGTTAAAGAAAACGTCTGTGGACGCCCCTGTTCTGTCCGTGTCCACAGAAGCACCTGGGCAGTTTCGGGCTGTCGTGTAGAGGTTCTGGTCCGCTGCACCTGGTCAGAGCTGGACCCGGGCCCCAGGGAGCGAGGCCGGGTGGCACAGGCAGTGGTCTCTGCAGACGGCGGCGGCTGGGTTGCCGTGGGGTGTCCCCTGTGGCCCTGGGGGCGTCCCTGTCCCTCCCAGCTCCCCCAGGGGCAAGAGAAGTCCCATGAATTTCTCCCGTCGGCCACAGCCGCCAGCCAGACCCCCCCCATACCTCTCCCTGATTGCTTTCTTTTTTTAAAAAAAAATATTTTTTTTTTATTGATTTCAGAGAGGAAGGGAGAGGATGCATGTGGGCTGGGACCCAGCCCTCCCCTGGGGACCGAGCCCACAACCCGGGCAGGCGCCCTGAACCGGGGATCAAACCCGGGACCCTTCAGTCCGTGGGCTGGCGCTCTGTCCATGGAGCCGCCCCGGCCAGGGCTCAGCCCTGATTTCTAGGCCCCTCTGCTCAGGTCCCATGAGTCCCCCCGACCGCCCCGCGCCCCGTGGTCTCCCCGCGCGCGGAGTCCTCACCTCTCTGCCCGGCTGTGCTCTCTTCTAGCTTCGGAGTTCCTTCAACAAAGCCTTCAGCATCAAGAAGGGCCCCAAGTCCGCGTCCTCCTACTCGGACATCGAGGAGATCGCCACCCCGGACTCCTCCGCCCCCTCGTCCCCCAAACTGCAGCACGGGGCCACCGAGACCGCCTCGCCCTCCATCAAGTCCTCCGCCTCGTCC
>NW_006286237.1:319888-320549 GCF_000327345.1 Myotis davidii
TATTCACTTTACAGAAAGGAAGGGAAAGGAATAGAGAGTCAGAAACATCGATGAGAGAGAAACATCGATCAGCTGCCTCCTGCACACCCCGCATTGGGGACGTGCCCGCAACCCAGGCACATGCCCTTGACCAGAATCGAACCCGGGACCCTTTGGTCTGCAGGCCGACGCTCTATCCACTGAGCCAAAACGCCTAGGGCTCATTTTTAGTTTTTAAATATATTTTTATTGATTTGAGAGAGGAAGCAAGAGGGAGGGAGAGATAGACACATCGGTGATGGGAGAGAATCATGGATCGGCCGCCTCCTGCACGCCCCGCACTGGGGATCGAGTCCGCCACCCGGGCCTGTGCCTGAGCGGGAATCGAACCCTGACCTCCCGGTTCATAGGTCAACACTCAACCCCTGAGCCACGCCGACCAGACTGACGCTCGCTCGCTTCTTGCAGGGGCCCCGTGCACACGGCCCCCCACCCCAGGCTGTTCCTGGCCGGCGAGGAGGAGGAGCCGGAGAAGAAGGAGGTGTCGGAGCTGCGCTCGGAGCTGTGGGAGAAGGAGATGAAGCTGACGGACATCCGCCTGGAGGCCCTGAACTCCGCCCACCAGCTGGACCAGCTCCGGGAGACCATGCACAACATGCAGGTCAGTGCGGGGGGCGGCGGC
>NW_006286237.1:321089-321590 GCF_000327345.1 Myotis davidii
GAAAAAGGTTTCCCTGCCATAGCCAGTTTGGCTCAGTGGATAGAGTGTCGGCCTGTGGACTGAGGGTCCTGGGTTCGATTCTGGTCAAGGGCATGTACCTTGGTTGCGGGCACATCCTCAGTAGGGAGTGTGCAGGAGGCAGCTGATCGATGTTTCTCTTTCATCGATGTTTCTAACTCCCTATCCCTCTCCCTTCCTCTCTGTAAAAAATCAATAAAATAAATATTAAAAAAGAATATATATATATATATATAAATTCCTTGACCGGAATTGAGCCTGGGACCCTTCCGTCCACAGGCCGACGCACTATCCACTGAACCCAACTGGCCGGGGCCCTAAAAACTCTATTTTTAAAAAATAAAGAGTCAGGTGGGAAGGAGGGTGTCTGGGAGGCGGCTCAGGGGAGCCTGGGGTGCCCCTGGCGCCAACGGCCCCGCTCGCTGCCCTCAGACCTGTCCCCGATGGACGGCATCAGCACCTGCGGCCCCAAGGAGGAGGCCA
>NW_006286237.1:321827-322351 GCF_000327345.1 Myotis davidii
AAATGTTTAACTGGAATGAATACAAATTCATGCAGAAGCAAAGGCAATGTCATCAATAAGAACTTGAAAGTGGAGGTGTTTTGAAAAGAACAAAATAAATGCCCCAGAGGTAGGAGATAGTGTTTTCCTCACTTTTCTTTATGAAGTGCACGTTGCTGTTTCTTGTGCGTGGTCGTGTGTGTCGTCTCCCCTCGGGGCCTCACCGCCGCCCCCGTCCCCCTCCGCGGTCAGGACTATATTTCCAAGATGGACCCAGCCTCCACCCTGGGGCTCAGCACCGAGTCCATCCAGGGCTACAGCATCAGCCACGTGAAGCGGGTGCTGGACGCCGAGCCCCCCGAGATGCCGCCCTGCCGCCGAGGGGTCAATAACATCTCAGTCTCCCTCAAAGGTCAGCCTCGCCCGTGGCTGCGGTGGGACGGGGACGGAGGGCGGGTCGGCTAGCCCACCACCGTGTGTTCCTTCAGCAGCGATCGCTGGGGATCTCAGTGCAGTAGGGCCTCAGGCAGGCACCCTGGGGTGCA
>NW_006286237.1:332823-334447 GCF_000327345.1 Myotis davidii
CCACCGCAGCACATCATCCGCGGGGTAAGGGCCTCGGGCGCCGGGCCGGCGACACCCATCCTTTTCCGAGAAAACCTGGCCTCCCCCCCTCCCCCCCAAAACCAGAGCGGTCCACGCCCGAGGGTGGTCCGGGGCTCCCTGTCCTGGGGGTCACCTTCCCGAGTCCCACGGGCTTCTGGTTGGCCCCCCAGGACCTGAAGCAGCAGGAATTCTTCCTGGGGTGCAGCAAGGTCAGCGGGAAGGTCGACTGGAAGATGCTGGACGAGGCCGTCTTTCAGGTGTTCCAGGTAAAGGGGGTGCTCGTGCTGGGGGCGGGGGGGCCGGGAGCTCGGCTCCCTCCCGGGGACACGCCCACCCCTCCCTCTCCGTCTCCCATGTCCCGCCACGTTGCTGTTTCTTGTGCGTGGTCGTGTGTGTCGTCTCCCCTCGGGGCCTCACCGCCGCCCCCGTCCCCCTCCGCGGTCAGGACTATATTTCCAAGATGGACCCAGCCTCCACCCTGGGGCTCAGCACCGAGTCCATCCAGGGCTACAGCATCAGCCACGTGAAGCGGGTGCTGGACGCCGAGCCCCCCGAGATGCCGCCCTGCCGCCGAGGGGTCAATAACATCTCACTCTCCCTCCAAGGTCAGCCTCGCCCGTGGCTGCGGTGGGACGGGGACGTTTTTTTGAATATATATATTTTATTGATTTTTTACAGAGAGGAAGGGAGAGGGATAGAGAGTTAGAAACATCGATGAGAGAGAACATCAATCTGCTGCCTCCCACACACCCCCGACTGAGGATGTGCCCACAACCAAGGCACATGCCCCTGACCGGAATTGAACCTGGGACCTTTCAGTCCATAGGCCAAACCGGTTATGGTCAAATATTTTTTCAATATGTTTTTATTGATGTCAGAGAGGAAGGGAGGGGAGGGGAGAGAGAGAAACATCAGTGATGAGAGAGAATCATGGACCGGCTGCCTCCTGCACGCCCTCTACTGGGGATGGAGCCCACAACCCGGGCCTGTGCCCTGACCGGGAATCAAACCGTGACCTCCTGGTTCCTAGGTTGATGCTCAACCACTGAGCCACACCAGCTGGGTTCCCAGGGAAATTTCTGCCAAGTCCACCCACAAACCCGTAGCTCACAGCCAGTGAGGCTGGATCCCTAAAAACACCACCCACCCGTCAGCCCTCGGTCAGGGTCAGGGGCCTCCTGTGGAGCCCGGGGCGCGTGGCCCGGAGTTCTGGGGTCCCGTGGGCTCCCGGATGCGGAGGGAGACGCCCTGGGCCCCCCCACTCCAAGACTCACGCGGTGGGCCGGCCCAGGTCTGAAGGAGAAGTGCGTGGACAGCCTGGTGTTCGAGACGCTGATCCCCAAGCCCATGATGCAGCACTACGTCAGCCTCCTGCTCAAGCACCGGCGCCTGGTCCTCTCGGGCCCCAGCGGCACCGGCAAGACCTACCTGACCAACCGGCTGGCCGAGTACCTGGTGGAACGCTCCGGCCGCGAGGTCACCGAGGGCATCGTCAGCACCTTCAACATGCACCAGCTGTCCTGCAAGGTGGGCCCTTCCCTTGTCGGGGGGCCCCTTCCCTCTGCCCCGCCCGCCTCTCCTGCACCCGCCCCCCCACCCCCCC
>NW_006286237.1:334814-335447 GCF_000327345.1 Myotis davidii
TGTGCCCTGACCGGAAGTCGAACCCTGACCTCCTGGTTCCTAGGTCGACGCTCAGCCCCTGAGCCTCGCCAGCCGGCCGGGCTAAACCTCTCTTTCCAGACTCCGTCCCCCCCACACACTCCCCTTGCCTGTCTGGCTCCTCGAGCCACACCCCCCATTTCCACCCCATCCTTCCCTTCCCTCCCCCCTGTCCTCAGTGTAGCTCCCTGGCCCTGGGCTTTCTGGGAGGAAGGGCTGGGCATTAGCTGGATGGGGCCCTGCCCCGATCCTGTTTCTCCCTCGGGAGCGGGGAGGCAAGTCGGGGTGCCAACCCATGAACACCCACTTCCCGTCGCTGTCCCTGCGTCTGCAGTCACACGTCCGGTGTCGGGGGGCCCGGGGTCCAGGGAGGTCCAGGGCTAACACAGCCTCCCCGGGGCCCTCTGGCCGAGGCCGAGGCTCCCGAGTGCTGACCCCCGCCCCCCGCCCCTGCTGTCTCAGGACCTGCAGCTCTATCTCTCCAACCTGGCCAACCAGATAGACCGGGACACGGGGGTGGGCGACGTGCCCCTGGTGATCCTGCTGGACGACCTGAGCGAGGCCGGCTCCATCAGCGAGCTGGTCAACGGGGCCCTCACCTGCAAGTACCACAAA
>NW_006286237.1:335595-335888 GCF_000327345.1 Myotis davidii
GCAGTGCCCACGCCTCTCAGCACATCCTGTCACGCGCTCTCTCCCCTCAGTCCCTACATCATCGGGACCACGAATCAGCCCGTGAAAATGACCCCCAATCACGGCCTCCACCTGAGCTTCAGGTGAGCGTGGGGCCCCCAGTCGATACACTCGTTCCGTCCCAGGACATGGTCTGGGGCCGTCTGGGGCCGTCTGGGGCTGTCTGGGCTGGGAAGAGGGAATCGGGGGGCCGACGTGGACCCTGGAGGAGGGGAGCAGGGAGGGGAGGGGAGATGGTGGGAGGGGAGGGGGAG
>NW_006286237.1:336489-345698 GCF_000327345.1 Myotis davidii
ATCTTAAACTTAGCCAATCAGAGTGACTCTCAGGACTCCTGTTTAGAACAGTTGAACAGAGAGATCTCCAGAGAAGGGTGCAAACCAATAGATGTAAACCAGAAAATATGCAGCCTGGATTGCATCTGGCAACCACCATCTTCAGAGGCATGTGAGGAGCTCCCCTTTTTCACGGGCCCTTTTTCTTTTTTTAAACGTATCTTTCTTGATTTCAGAGAGGAAGAGAGAGAGAAACATCCATGATGAGAGAGAATCATGGACCGGCTGCCTCCTGCCCGCCCCCCACTGGGCATCAAGCCCACAGCCCCGCATGTGCCTGACGGGGAATCAAACCCGTGACCTCCCCGTTCCTGGGCCGGTGCTCAACCCCTGAGCCCCGCCCAGCTGGGCCTCCCTGGGGTCTTGGGCATCACAGCAGCCGAGGCGGCATGACAACCTTCAGGCTAGAACCTCCGAGTGACTGGAGCTGTCCTAGCTCGGTTAGCCCCGTGCTCTGGGTGGATCCGCCAGCCTCCAGAATCCCAGCCCCTCCCTCTGTGTCCCCCACGGCGGATGGAACACGGGAGGGGCGTCCTGGGGATTTCAGGGCTCCCTCACCCCCTCACTCCCTCACCCGGCCCGGCCTGGGAGGGTCCAGGAGAGAGCGGGCCGAGCCCTCCCTGCCCCCCGCTCTGGAGCAGCCTCAGAATGGCCCCCCCCTGGAACGCCCATTGTCCCCGGCCTGGTGTGAGGGCGTCAGAGAGGCAGGTGCCGGGACGGCCGGGCGCTCGGCCCCTCCACAGCCCCCCGCTTCTCCTAGGCCCCTGCTTCTTCCTGTCCTGCCCCATCGGCATCGAGGACTTCCGGACCTGGTTCATCGACCTGTGGAACAACTCCATCATCCCCTACCTGCAGGAGGGGGCCAAGGACGGCCTCAAGGTGAGCCCTGCCCGCGGCCCCGCCCTGCCCGGGCTCAGGCCGTCCCCTCCCAGGGCGGCAGAAATTCTTCTTTTTTTCTCTTTTTTAAAGTATAGATCTTTATTGATGCCAGAGAGGGAGGGAGAGGGAGAGAGAGAAACATCCATGATGAGAGAGAATCATGGGTCAGCTGCCTCCTGCACCCCCTACTGGGGGATCGAGCCTGCAACCTGGGCACGTGCCCTGACCGGGAATCGAACCGTGACCTCCTGGTTCACAGGTCGACGCTCAACCCCTGAGCCATGCCGGCCGGACAAAATCCAAAAAAAATTTAAAAGCGTTTATTTCTGAGTTGAAAGTTTCCTTCTTGGAAAGTACAATTGTGGGGTCATAAGGTTTGCGCGTTACAGGTCCCGATGCCACCTGCCAGTTTGTCCGCCAAAACGGTTTTACCGATTCGCACCCACCTCCTTCCCCCGTTGGGGAACACGGAGAAAATTCCATGGGGTCGGAGCTCAGGGTGTGCGTCCGGGGCAGGACCGGCCCCCCCGGGAGACTGCATGGCCGTGCCTCTGATCCGGGGGTCCCTCTCCCCGCCCCCCTTTCTCCTTCTCCTCCTCCCCAGGTCCACGGACAGAAAGCCGCCTGGGAGGACCCAGTGGAGTGGGTCCGGGACACGCTCCCCTGGCCCTCGGCCCAGCAGGACCAGTCCAAGCTGTACCACCTGCCCCCGCCCACCGTGGGCCCCCACAGCATCGCCTCGCCCCCCGAGGACAGGACAGTCAAAGACTGCACCCCAAGTTCTCTGGAGTCAGACCCTCTGGTGAGTGGGGAGCATCCTGAGGTCAGAGCGAGAGAGTGTGCCAGGATGGATGCCTCCCCACCTTCCCTGAGGGCGGAGGGCGGTGGGGGGAGCAGGATGGGCGGGGCTCTGGGGGGTACGGGCCTGAGCCTGCACCCCAACATGAGCCCGGACCCAGAATCAAACCGGCCATCCTTTGGTGCAGGGGTCGCCGGGCCTGTGCCCTGACCAGGAATCGAACCGAACGGTGACCTCCTGGTTCATAGGTCGGCGCCCCACCAGCTGAGCCACCCCGGCCAGGGCAACATGGAGACTTTTTCCACCCCCTTCTCTGGGCGGGACGGCGTCCCCGCCCTCACGAGTCCCTCTCTCTGCCCCTCTCAGATGGCCATGCTGCTGAAGCTGCAAGAGGCTGCCAACTACATCGAGTCCCCAGATCGAGAGACCATCCTGGACCCCAACCTCCAGGCCACACTCTGAGGGCCCCGCGGGCCCTGTCACCCCGGACTGACAGACGGACGGGCAAACGGCAGGACGGACGCTGGCAGCGGCTCTGTGCGCACCCCTCCGCCCTCCTCTCCCCCAGCTGTGTCTCTCCGTGGAGAGCCCCCGGGGAGGGGGTGGAGGCACAGGAAGGCGGAGGGTTCCTCGGTGCTGCACCTTTGAGAACTTACGGCAAGGACCGGCGGGCGGCGTCGGGGGACGCGTGTCCCCAGCATCCATTCGCCGGCCGCCTCTCGTGACTTTGGGGAAAAGACGAGAGGATGACGCCGGGTCTTTCTCCGTCATTCCCCGTCTCAGTGAGGGACCCCTGGGCTCGCTGGGGACGTTCGGACGACGGCAGACGCGTCCGCCAAGCCCACGTGATTCTCGGGAGCATCTCTGAGAAAGACGGTCCCACGGGGACATCCAGGAGGCGGCGGCCCCGGGACTCCGGAACACCCCTCTGGACCCAACGCCACTGCCAACGCTCCCGCCCCCGCCCCCCGAGATCTGGCTGGAGCCCAGAAAAAGAAGCATGTGGTTTAAAAGAAAAAAAATGTTTAAGTCAATCTGTAAAAGGTTTTTTTAAAAAAAAAATGGCAAAGATGAAGCTGGAGAGAGGAAGCAGGTGCCGGGCTCAGAAGCCGCCAGACCCACCCCCCACCGTGACATCACAGCCTCCCACCGTGACATCACTGCCTCCCGCCGTGACATCACAGCCTTCGGAGACAGACGGCGCTCAGTCCTGAGCCCTCTCCTTTCACGCACACGAGCACCAATAAACCCTACTTTTTTAGTTTTTAGTTTTTGGTTTTGTTTCTGTTTGGTTTGGTTTTTCCCCTCCCGTTTGCCTATTTATTTTCCTTTTCTCCTTTTGGTTTGTTGGCTGTTGTTTTTTCTTTCCCACCTGCTCACACGGTCACCAGACGCTCCTCGGGCTGCTGCTCCGGGCGGGTTTCCTTCGGTACATCTGACCCACCGGCCGGGCACCTGCCCTGCTCCGTCCTCGGCCTCCTGGGGGCTCCCAGGAGCCCCAGTTCACAGCCGTGGGAGGAGAGGAAGGTGGGCTGCTCGATGGACGGCCGGCCGGCGGCACGAGAATTCGACTCCCCATCCTGACGGCTTCACCGTGGACGCCAGGAAGCCAGGACACCGGGCCCCTCCGCTCTGTCCCACCTCCCTCGCCCGCCTTCACTCTGCGATGGGCGAGTGCTCACGCAACCGGACGCCCATGGGAGGCGCTCCCACAGAGGGACCCGCCTTGGGCCGCCACTGCCCTGGAGGCCGGGCCGTCTCCTTCACTCATCCAACGCGCACTCGCCGAGCAGTTTTAAAAGGAAGACGAGACCTGGGCACGTCCCCTCCCCCTGGACCTTCAGGGGCAGCCGAAGACCAGAGCAGAGCCCGGATCCGCTGCCACAGGCCTGAAGGGCTAGGAATCTTGCTTCTCTCTCGTGCGCACGTGGGGAGCTCTGCTTGGGGGCGTCGCATTGGGGGCTCCTCGGGCCCACGCGCCCGCTCTCCACCTTCCCGCGCACAAGACCACAGCCTCGGAAATCCACAGCCACGCCGGCCGGGTCCTCTGCCTCCCCGCGAGGCGTCGGTGCATCTCATGCATCCGAATCTTCACGTCGGAGTATTTTCATTTCAGTCCAGGCGGAGCCCCAGGCGGGTGCCCCAGGACGTGTCTACTGCCACCTGCCCAGGTGCCCCCGGGGGCGTCGGGGTCCTCTGTGCCGGAGACGGTCGCTGCCCGGTCCGCGAGCTGTAAAGACACCCGGGGACCCCCCCACCTGCCCGGCCGTGGCACGTGCAGTTCTGCGGCCGGACGGAGCTGCTTGGCCGGGGATGGTGCTGACGTCGCTGCCTTAAGGCCCCTGCTCTGTGGAACCGGGAGGCCCTCGGGGCCCAGAAGATCCCATCTGGGAGGAAGGGAAGACCAGACCGGCCTCCTGGGCACCTGGGCCTCCTCTGAACTCGGTGCCAGCTCCAGTCCCCTGGCCGGGCTCCGACTGGCGAATCGAGGCGCCACCTCTGTCGGGGGCAGGCAGAGCCCTTCCCTCCATCTCCTGGTGCTGCCCAGCCAGTGCCTTCTCCCGGGGGTGCTCCTGGCGCCTTGAGAAACGGGAAGGGAGAAGCCTTCCTCCGTTCCAGCTGCCTCAGAACCGGCCCCCCAGAGGGACCCCGGTCTCCCTGGTAACCGGGGGACCACCGTGCCGTTCATCACTCGGATCCTCGGCCGGCGGATGCCCGAGGCCTCTCGTGTTCCGACTTTTCGTCTCCGTTCCTGGGTGCACCCCCTGACCCCCACTCTCAGTTGGCTGCTGTCTTTTCCCAGGTCTCCACCGCTCCCTCCCAACAGTCTGTTCCCTCCGGACCTGTTTACAGTCCTGCACCCGGGCTCCTCGCTGGGGGGCCGGTCGTCCCCTCAAGGAACCGCATGGCCACCGCGGGCGTGCAGCCTCCTCCTGGTGCTATAACCCCCAGGACGCTCACCCAGGGCTCCCCGGAGCAGAACACCTGAGCGCCCCTCGCTGCCCACGCACCTGCTTCTCGGTGGAGACTGCTGGGACCCCTCCAGAAACAAGCACGGGGTCCCACCGCTAAGTTCTCACACACGCACCCCCTCCAGGCCCTTCAGGAAAATGGAGCCCTGCCCTGAGACTGGTATCTGTGCTCTCCCCTCCTCCAGCCCCTCAGCTCCCGTCCTCACCAAAGCTGGCTCACAGACCACATGGCTCCATCCCCGACGACCACCAGGGACGGCCACCGTCTGGGGGGGCAGGGGGTTGAGGGGGACCCCTCCGCACAGCTCCTCGCCCTCCCGGACGAAGACGACCAACGTGTTCTGTTCAGTGTATCTGTGTCTCGAACCTGCCTGGGCATTAACAATAAAACACCCAGTGATTGGAGGCCAGCATGGGACCCGATGTCTGTGTGTGTGTGTATGTGTATGTGTGTGCATGCATGTATGTGCGTGTGCATGTGTGTACATGCGTGTGTGTCACAGGAGCCCTTTGCTGTCGCTGTTTCCTGTCTCCTGAGGCTCCGTGAGGTACCTCGACTCACCTGTGCCCTGTGGCAGCTCTACGGTGCTCATCCCTGTCTCTGAGCCCTCGTACCACTGTCTTTTTCCTTTTTCAAATATATTTTTTAAAATGGATTTCAGAGAGGAAGAGAGAGGGAGAGAGAGGAACATCTATGACGAGAGAGCATCATGGATCGGCTGCCTCCTGCACGCCCCCCTCTGGGGATGGAGCCCACCACCGGGGCCTGTGCCCTGAGCGGGACTCGAACCCTGACCTCCTGGCTCATAGGTCGACGCTCAACCACTGAGCCACACCGGCCGGGCTGCATCAACTTTATATCTTCACGAGTCCTCAGTCAACCTGATCGGGGACCTGTGGGGCCACCACCTGGTCCCTGCTCCCCCGCCCCCCCACGGAGAGGGTCCGTGTGTGCGCGTGCGCTTGGCCTGGGCCTGGCAAAGCGGAAGGTAAACTGGGAGACGGTGGGGCCTCCACGTGAGGACACCCATCAAAATGCCGAGGCTGCAGGGAGGCAGTGCCGTGGGAAATGAACAGTGTGGACGGTCCGCCCAGGGCCGGGCCGGCTGGTTTTCCCCGCGGCCGGGCCGGGAGAATGTTTTACGAAGAAAGTGCTCACAGGAGTGAGTGGACTTGTTTTTTTAAAAAAATATATAAATATACTTTATTGATTTTTTACAGAGAGGACGGGAGAGGGCCAGCCAGGGCCCTGGGTGATCATTCTGACGTTAACATTCATTCCCGAGTCCCCTTTCTCGTGCTGCCGTGTGTGTGTGTGTCTGTGTGTCTGTGTGTGTGTGTGTGTCTGTGTGTGTGTGTGTCTGTGTGTGTGTGTGTGTGTGTGTCTGTGTGTGTGTGTGTGTGTGTCTCCTTGCATTCAACACGGGAAGGAAAGGGGCGTGTGCTGCTTTGCGGGGAGGGACTTAGGGAAGTGTTTACCTCTCTCCTCCCAGGAAGCTTGCGGGGCCCTGAAATGGGTCCCTGCCAGCTCAGGGCAGGCCCATCAGCCTGCTGGGTGGAGTGTGTGTCCACTCTGAGCCCTCATGTGAGCCTGAGGACCTGGCCAGAGCCCCCTTCCCCAGGTCCGGGGACCCCAGAGAGGCCCCCACTCTCACCGTGCTCAGCTCCCGGACAGAGTTCGGCACGATGAAGGGACAGTACTGGGAGCTAGGACCCCACACGTCTCCTTTTCCCCACACCAGGGCCTGGATCCAGAACGCGTCAGCCTTGGCGACAGAGTAAAATCCTTTATAGAAAGGGACGGTGGTATCTTTCCAAACTCGCAGAGTCTAGCTGGTGGGGTCCCGGGGGAGATGAACTCCTACGTATACCCCGTTCTGTTTGGAAGCGTGCCGACCAGTTTTCCCTGCGAGCGGGCTCGAGGGAGGGGACAAAGACGCGTGCTACGACTCCGCCTCAGAGTTCCGGAACCCGGCCTTTCAGGGGGGGGGACCGGGACCCGAGGACCAAAGGCCAACGCCAGGCCCTCCAGGCACCCCCTGTGGACCCTCCGCTTCTCTGCCATTTCTCTGGGACGAGGTGTCTGGTGATGAGGCAGGAGCCCCCCTGTCCCCTCCAGTCTTGGCTGCTGCGGTGCCGTCGCCTCCCTCCCCTGTCTTAGGCCGCACTGTTCACGCAATGGAGTCTGTTTCTCAAATGCATGGTGCTCCTCAGGGGGAACCCTTTTGTTTTATTTGTTTTGTTTTGTTTTGTTTTAATTTATTGGGCAGAGAAAACCCAAACCAGGCCGTGTGCGTGTCTGTGTGTTTATGTTTTCTTCTCATCTGACCCTCCTCTTGCACTCTCCCCCCTTTTATTTTCTATCGACTGTAGAGAACGCAACAGAGCGATGTATATAGTGCGGGAACAATCATGACGGGAGCCGGGCTGCCCCCCAGGAATTCGTTCTATGTCACAAATTGGTTGAAAGTTAAATCCTCGCCCAGGGCCCCGCTGAAGGGCCGCCCTCCACCCCAAAATCTGGGCCCTCTGCCCCCACACCCTTAACCACTCGCCTGACTTCTTGATTTTCCCTAACTACTTTGCCTGCCTTCCTGATGCCCCTAACTGCTCGCCTGCCTGCCTGATCACCCCTAACCACTTGCCTGCCTGCCTGAGTGCCCCTTTTGCATTTCAATAAAGTTATCTCCTGAATTGTCCACTCCGCTCTCCAGCCCCTTCTCTGTTTGGTTTCCGTCTCCGTTTATCTTTTAGCCCAGGCCTTGGTCTGGAAGGTGAGACTGCCCCCTCCCCTTTTATTTTATTTTTTTAAATAGACAATCTTTTAAAAAGTGAATTCCAACCCCAGCTAGACCCCCGCCCTCCTTCTGTTTTATTTTGTGTATTTTTTTTAATTGATTTTGGAGAGGAAGGGAGAGGGAGAGGGAGAGAGAAACATCCATGATGAGAGAGGATCATGGATCGGCTGCCTCCTGCACGCCCCCCACTGGGGACAGAGCCCGCAACCCGGGCCTGTGCCCTGAGCGGGAATCGAACCCTGACCTCCTGGTTCCTAGGTCGACGCTGTAACCACTGAGCCACGCCGGCCGGGGAAGAGCATCTTTATCCCTGAGTCACTGGTGAGACCAGAGCTGGTCCATCCACAGAAAATGACTCCTCTGCCCCCCCCCCCATTAAATGTCCAGCCTTAATTTCTCAGGGGGGTTTGGGGGGGTAGGTTATCCATTCTCAGCTCACAGGATTCCTTCTCAGTAGTCACAGAAGGACTTATCTGGGGGAAATACCCTCCCACATGGGGGCTCTCTCCTGGGGGCCACTCCCCACGTCCAGGACGGTGGGCCGTGCAGGTGGGCGGGCGTGGGAGCGGGTGTGACCCTCCCCACTGCCCGCCCCACTTCAGTGCCTTCTCCCCTACCTTTGAATGCCTGAGGCTAAGAGATGAAGTCAGGCATTTGGGGGGAAAGAGGTTGGCTCAAACAGCCATGGCTGACCCAGCCCCCTCTCCACCCCCATTCCCGCCTCACCTCCTCGCTCCTCACCTCACACCTCACACCGGAAAGGTCCCTGAACCTAATGCCCCACATCACAGCCTTTACTTAGGTGCACAGGTGAATAATGCGGGTTTTTCTCAATAGAGGGGGTCACACACATGTGGATATGTATGCGATTTGATGTGTGTGCTATGTTGCTGTATTGCTCCCTCGGATGACCACTCGTTCCGACCGACGGCACACACACTTTCTGAGCAGCGCTTCAAAACGTATGAAGACGTGGGAAATGGGGTCTCTGAATGGTCTGCCTCAAAACAGGAAAAGTTCTATTGGGACGGTCTCCACAAATGACCGAAAGACGGGGGGAAATGTGTAGCTGGCGAGGGACGTGACTTTGAACAAAGCACTTTTGATGTTTCTCTTGAAATTATTGCATTACTGACCGGTAAAGGGCCAATCCGCATTACTAACCGGTATCCACATTTGTAAGCAGTTAATGGTCAATCCGTATTATTAACTGGTTAATAGCCAGTCTGCACTATTAACTGGTTAATAATTAATCTGCATTATTAACCGTAATAATGCGGATTTTGTCATCAAAGAAAACACGATAATTTCAAGAGAAACATCAAAAGTGCTTTGTTCAAAGTCACGTCCCTCGCCGGCTACACATTTCCCCCGTCTTTCGGGTCATTTGTGGAGACCGTCCCAGTAGAACTTTTCCTGTTTTGAGGCAGACCATTCAGAGACCCCATTTCCCACGTCTTCGTACGTTTTGAAGCGCTGCTCAGAAAGTGCGGGTGTCGTCGGTCGGAACGAGTGGTCATCCGAGGGAGCAATACAGCAAAACAGCACACACATCACATCGCATACATATCCACATGTATGTGACTCCGTCTATTGAAAAGAATCCGCATTATTAGCCGGCACACCTGTATTCTGTATTTAGGTCTCCATTTCTCAGAATGCGCCCTCCGGCGGAGGAAGGTGCAGTTCCCATCACCGCCGCAGGAGGCGCTGTCTGCGGAG
>NW_006286237.1:347246-356851 GCF_000327345.1 Myotis davidii
GTCCGGTAGGAAGGCTGATCCTGGCTCCCGCCGCCAGCCGAACGCGCTGCTGGGGCCCTCGGGAGGCTGTGTGTGGGTTTAAATCGCCCGCTCCCTGAGTTTATCTGGGAACCATGGAAACGCACCCCGTGGTGGCCTCGTTTCCATGGAGGATGGCGCGTCCTCCGAGGCAGTCCCCCTTCTCTCCGGGCCTCCCCTGGCCTTTGGGTGCAGAGTGCCTCCCGTCTTACCTTCTGTCCGTGACACGGTCAGTGGTTCCTTCCCGCCTTCGCGTGAGGATGCAGCTCCGGGGTCCCAGTCAGTCGCCCAGCTCTGCGCAGGATGCGCCCCCCCCACCCCCGCCCAGCAGGCCGATGAGTGAGCACGTCATTCTCGCTGCATTGAGTGGCTTCCCGTTGTAGTTTTATTCTCGTGGGAAAGGCCCTGCCTTCTGGTCCTAGGAACAGGCTTCCCCGGACTTGGAGTGGAGGGGATCGGGAGCGTGTCTGCTCCTCGTGCGGGAGATGATCGGAGCGCCGTGGGCTCCAGGTCGGTGGCAGCCCCGTCCTCGTCCCTCCCACCTGTCCGTGAGCCGTTTGTTAGAGCCTCACGCGGAGGCTGGTCCGTCCTGAGGCGGACAGGTGGCCCCCTGCCTGGGCGGCCAGGCCATGACCCCCAGGCGTGAAGATTAAGTCAGAGAATCTCTAATGTGATTTGGGGGAAAGGGCAAAGGTCAGCTGTCAGCTCCCTGTTAAATGGACAGACAAGAGGAGATTTTAAGAAGCAGTTATCTTAGGAAATGGAGGTTGCTGGAGCCAAAGCGCACCCCGGCCATGTAGGTGGCCACTGACGGGTTCCAGGAAAGGCCTTGCCGGCCTCGGCGTTTCCAGAATGGAGCCTGTCCTCCCAGCCGAGGAGGAGGAGGAGGAGGAGGAGGAGGAGGATGTGAGAGACTCGCCGGCTCCCGCGGCCCCTTCCCAGGCACCCAGGTGGCTGCTTCCTGGGCCGGGTCCCGGGATGGCGTCCTGTCCTGTGTGACCATCCTCGCTGTCACTGGCGTCTGAGGGAGAGCACAGCATTTCCGGGTTCACTGGAGAAGGAGAGGCCCCGGCACCTCAGGCAGCGCCCCTCCCGCGCTGCAGCGCCCGGCACTGACGTCGGGGAGCCAAGCCTTCCGGCCTTTCCGAGGGGGTTGGGTTGGGGTTTGATAGCAAGGTGTGCGGGAGTGTGGCTGTACCCCGATAGAGCAACAGTAAAAGGCAGGTGCTCTTTAGAGCGCTTTCTAATTGCACCTTATTTGATAGGCAGCTGAGACCTCACATTTTACAAACAGCAGTGAGCGCCGGGCCAGGCTGTGAGCGCAGTGACTCGCCTCAGTGCTCAGTGCTCAGTGCTCAGTGCTCCCCGGCTCCTTTCTGTGTGACGGGCGCGGCCTGACTTCGGAGAATGCCGCTCTTTGTGGTGCATTTACGCTTCGCTGTTTCATATCGTAGAATAAAGCCTTTCCTTCTTTCTCCCCTTGGTCCTCTCCTTCTTCTCTCAGCAGCATCATCCAGGTGGTGGAGTGAATCCCCTTCTCTCGCCGGCATAGCACAGACTTTTCCAGAGACTAGATTTAGACTCTTCGTCATGTTCCTTCCCTTTCTTTCTCTGTCAGAAATGAAGATGTTTCCCGTCGTTTGGCCTTGACCTAGTCTGTTCTGCTTGCTCCCCGCAGATGCGTCACAGAAACCCGCGCTTTTCTTCCTTCCACCACGCTGCCTGAGCGGGGGAGGGGGTGTTGCCCTCCCTCCCTCTTCTGGCATCAGATGTGCCCGAGTCTGTGGTGCTCCCCTGGAGGCCTGGCTCTCTCGCAGTTCAGCATAAGCCCTGTCCCTGCGCAGGCAGCTCTCGCGGACCCAGGCCTGTGGCCCCGGGCACTGGGCGCCCCTGGGCACTGGGCCGAGCGGAAGGCGGCCGCGCTCGGAAAAAGGCCAGTGGTGGGTTTCTTTCCCTCTCAGCTGTGGTTCTGTGTTCCCAGCTCCCGTGAGAGCTGTGCTCAGAACTCCCTCCTCCCGCGGGCCGGCTCTCAGCCCCACTTCGCCCCCAGTAGCTTCCCTGCCCGCGGAGCACTGCCAGGTCTCAGGTCGCCTGCCGGCCTGACCCACTCCCATGGCCTCTTATGCTTCGCCCTCCTGCCTCCTCGGTCATCCTGCTAAGCCAGCCTTAGGTGGAGAACGCTCTGCCTGGTGGGGCGGAAGGAGAGAAAGGGAGCAAGGGCAAGGGGGGAAGGGACAGAAGACGGAAGACAGAAGGCGTTGGTAAGTGAAGGCTTCCTTAGCGAGGCCGTTGGGGTGCCATGTTGGATTGGATTAAAGATACAATCAGGAACCTACCCTCGGCCCTGGCCGCCGTGGCTCGGCTGGTTGAGCATCCATCGTCTGTGCACCAAGTTTGCAGGTTCGATTCCCAGTCAGGGCCCAGGCCTGGGTTGTGGGCTCGATCCCCAGTAGGGGGCCTGCAGGGGGCAGTTAATCGATGGTTCTCTCTCACCATGGACGTTTCTGTCTAGCCCTCTCCCTTCCTCTCTGAAATCAGTAAAACTTTTTTTTTAAGGGGGAGGGCCTGGTGCCCAGAGATCCGGCCTCTGTAATGGAAATATCACGGCGCTGGCGCTGGCGCAGGAATAGACACGGTCCGGTGGGGACTAGGGTGCAGCTGAGGCGGCATCTCAGATCACCGGGCTTTAAAGGGGGCACCTGGTCGCCATTCGGACTTGGATTGGATCTTACGCCAAATGGATGGAAGTCTAAATGCTTACGGAGGGAGCCACACAAGCTCCATGTGAACACAGGGGTGACTTTTTCTCTAACGTTGGCGTAGGAGAGGCTTCTGACTACAGCTCAGAGTCCCGGGCAGCACGCCTTCCGCCCCGCCTCCCGCTGGGAACTCCGCTGGGGCTGTGCCTTCAGCGCCTGACGGTGCACACACGTGATGTACCGCAGCAAAGCGCAGCGACTCAACTGCCCTGCATGGGCGAGCGGGCGAGCAGTGAGGGGTCTCGGGCTGAGTTAGGGGAGTTCCGGATACAGTGTAGCTGACGGAAAGCAAAGCGAGAAGAGTATCCACTACTTTCCATGTGAACAAGAGGGTGGGAGGGATGCGCCATCTGCTCATCCTGCGAATGCAGCCAGGAAAGACCTGCCAGGCGCTGCGGGTCACTGACATGGAGAAGGGGGGCAGTTAATGCGGACGGATGAGGGGTCAGACCGTCCTGCCTTTAGACTCTGTTGATAGTGTCTTTCGACGCACAAAGTCTTTTACGTTTTATGAAGTCCAATACGTCTCTTCCTCTTCGTTCTCTGTGTTTCTGTGCCATCAGGACGCCATTGCAAACCCAGTGCCATGGAGTTCTTATCTTACCCTGGGCTTTCTCTGGGTCTCGCGTTCAGGCTCTCGGTCCGTGAGCTCATTTTTGTCTGGGGAACCCAGTGTCCTGGCATCATTTGTTGAAAAGACTCCTTTCCCATCAGATAGACTGTATGCCCCATCAGAGGTCACATGACCATGGATGCGGCTCTCTGTTCTGTCCCCTTGGTCTGTGTGCCTGTCTTTATGCCAGAACCTCCTGTTTTGATCGCTGTAGGTTTGTGGTAAGTTTGGAAATCAGGAAGTGTGAGTGCTCCAGCTTTGGTCTTCTGTTGGTCTTTTGTGCTCCCTTGAGATTCCAGATTAATTTCAGGATGGATTTTTCTATTTCTGCAAATGAACAAACAAACAAAAAACCGTTACTGGGATTCCTATGGGGGTTGCATTTAAGGATCAGAATTTTATTTTGGAGTAAAAGCTGTTTAGCCTCCCAAATGCATATCAAGATTCCTGCTTTCATTGCTCATTGAGAACTTAACTTCAGCCGTCGTGCTGAGGGACTGAGCCTGTGGAGCCAGCTTTCCGCAGACTGCATCATCTCCCGTCTGGTGGTGCGTGTCTGAGCAGCTCCTGAAATCCCACTTTTTCTGTGGGGTCAGATGGTACAGGTTTCGGTTAGATCCGCATCCGTCACTGGTTCCAGTGGAAGGAGCTACCGTCTGGAAAGGGAGGGGCCGGAAGGCGCCTGTGGTGATGGAGAAGGGGACCTGGTGCTGCGACTTCCCTGCGGTCCCCGCCGCCCCTGGAGGGTCCATCTTGGCGTTGTCAGTGCTTCGGTGGAGCAGGCTCCTGTCGGAGGCCTTCCCTGCTGGCACCGGGCTTATTGCTCAGTCGTCGCTGCGGCTCTCCTGCCCCCTTGGACTCACAGCCGTTCTCTCTTCCAGAATTTGGTGTCCACCTGGCGGAGCTGACCGTGGACCCCCAGGGGGCGCTGGCAATTCGTCAGGTAGGTCCAGCCTGACGGTCCGATTTATAAGGAACTCCCTGTGCTGGTCCTGAAGCTTAGTTGTGGGAAGAGGAAGTGTAAAGCCAGTTCGTAAGTGAGCTGGGGCTTGGTACAGAGGCAGCTGCATCGGTGAATGGACCGGGCCGGGCGTGGAGTGTTCACGTGTGAAAAAAGCCTTTCCTTGCTGTGGACACGGCTGTTCTCTTCACAGCTGGCGTCGGTCATCCTGAAGCAGTACGTGGAGACGCACTGGTGTGCCCACTCGGAGAAGTTCAGGCCTCCAGAAACTACGGAAAGGGTGAGTCTGCCCGGACAGCAGGAGGGTCGGAGGGCGGGGCCGAGGAGTCGGGCGGGTGGCTGGCGCTGTGGACACACTGGATAAGGGGTTAGATGTGCCCGGGTGGCAGACAGACGGCGTCAGGCCTCAGTCTGCAGTGTTTTTCTTCTAAGCTCCAACTTCCCGGAGCTGTTTGAGGAGGAAATAGAGTGATGTTTCTGTTGGGTGCAGAGCTGTGCAGCCGTCCTGGGCCCCTGGGAAGCCCTGAGGCGCCAGCTGTCCCCAGGGCAGGGCTCCCGGCGGCTGTGAGCCGTCTGTGTCTGGCAGATGGTGGCTGCAGGCCTGGGTGCCGAGCACGGCGTGCCCTGCGGCCAGGACGGGGTTTCCGTTTTATTCGTTGTGATTAAGTGAATGTCCGTGGCCGCGTGGAGCCGGACTGCGGTGCTGGCTGCCTGGGTGTGGGGAGTAGGGAGAGAGGACGGGGAGTGGGGAGGGGACGGGGCAGGGAGGGGAGTGTGAGTGGGAGTGGACTGTTGGTCAGGGTCACACTCCGAGGAACTAGAGACGGTTAGTGTCTCGCGTGCAGAGTCTGGCTAACACGGAAGCTGGTGGGACGCTGCTGACCACGCGCAGCCTGGTCTGAGGGCGGGTGGCTTCCTCCGCAGGCCAAGATCTTCATCCGGGAGCTGCTGCCCAGCGGGCTGAGGGAGTCCATCAGCAAGGTGCGCTCCAGCGTGGCCTACGCGGTGTCAGCCATCGCCCACTGGGACTGGCCCGAAGCGTGGCCCCAGCTCTTCAACCTGCTCATGGAGATGCTGGTGAGCGGGGACCTGAACGCCGTCCACGGAGCCATGCGCGTGCTGACAGGTGAGGAGCCCTCGCTGGCGTGGACCCTGCTCCCGTGGCCGGGCCGTCGTCCTCACCGGACGCTGTGGTGGGGGCCCTGGGCAGCAGGACGTGGCCTGTGTGACGCCCGCCGGGCTACGGCCCCTCCCGCCCTGTCTGCTCTCTGCAGGGAATTCACTTGGTGTAGCATCTGCTGCTCGAACCCTCACGCTCAAGGCCAGGCTGCAGCGGGTGGTTAAGCACTTGATTCAGATCATGTTCTGGCTTTACCTCGGGTCTGGGCTCCGTGTGTGTAAAACTAAGATACCGGACCTGCCTCAGTGGCGTTTCGAGTCACTTAACTGAGCTCATCTCTGTAAAGCATTCAGTTCAATCACGGGTGGTGAGCCCTCGTCAGCTCAGCCGTCATGGTTGTCAGCATCTTCCTTGTGGAGTGTTTTGTCGTAGTTCAACCAGGACAGAGGGAAGAGCAGTCCAGCAGAACGAAATGCTTGCACTCGTAGTCCAGGGAGCGGTGGGGGTCTCCCTCCTGAGCCTGAGGGGTGCTCGCTCTCTGCGTGGGGTTTGGATGTTAAAGGGAGAGGCACGGCCCACACTCCCCTCACCTTCGGGTCTCATTCGGACAGGCGGTTGCGTTGGGCACATTGCCTGTGCCGTGGGCAGCAGGCTCGCGCTTCTAGGTCAGTAGGTGCCATTTTCCTGGGAGAGGGGCGTGGAGAACGGAGGTGGAGCCTTGTGAGCTCATATGTGCGTCAGAACAGCTCGCCGGGGAGTGTGGGGACTGGGACCGAAGGGGAGACACCTTGACGTGCACCGGAATGTTGGCACGTGGCCGCAGACCAGGTTCACACGGTTCCCCGACGGCGGCCTCACCAGCTCCACCCACTTCTGTCAGACCTTCCTTGGGGCCTAGTGAAGGTTTCTTTCCTGATCTCGTGTCGCCGCCTCTGTCTCTGACTTGTTCCCTTTCCTTTCCTACCAAGTAGTGAGTAGCTCCTTCCTCCCAGACAGGCCAGCAGGCCGGTGTCGGTGCCTGTTCCTCCGGCCGGGGAGCTGCCGCTGGAGGCAGTGTGGCGTTTCCCACGCACTGTCTGTACCACGCAGACTGGACCCCTTGTTTCCTTGTAGAATTCACGCGGGAAGTCACGGACACACAGATGCCCCTCGTCGCCCCCGTCATCCTCCCCGAGATGTTCAAGATCTTCACCATGGCCGAGGTACGAGGTCCCCCCGAGGCCCCAGAGCCAGGCCGCAGGCCGCACAGCCTCCCCTCCCGGTGGGAGCCCGTGTTTGCTGCCCATCCCCACCTTGAAGGTAGAGTGACCGCGATCCTTATCCAGACCGCTCACCTTGATAAAGACTCCTGCACCCTGTGGCCCGAAGTCCCGGGCTGACCGCCCCTCCCGAGCTCGCTTCCGCTGGGCACTGAGGGCAGCTGTTACCGCGGTGCTCACAAAGGAGTTCATGTCCCACACGTAGACATCTAACAAGTGTGAACGGAGCTCGTCCAGTCACGCAGCAGCCTGGGGGGGCGCTGCCCCCGCCTCCTGCTCTGTCCCCGCCGAGGGCCTGCACGCTGTGCGCACACATCCGCGTGCTGGGTGTGCAGCCAGTGCCAGGCCCCGTGTCCCAGCAGATCGCCCGCGAGGGCCGGGAGCATGAAGGCCCATTCCAGCGAGTCCCAGCTGTTGCTGCCTTGTGTTCCCTGAGTGGCAGGATCCGTCCCGGGGAGCCCCGTCACGTCGGGATTGAGGGGTTGCAGGCGCACGGGCCCCGTCCCACGGCGTCACAGCTGTCTGCCTTTCCCAGGTGTACGGCATCCGGACCCGCTCCCGAGCTGTGGAGATTTTCACCACGTGTGCCCACATGATCTGCAACATGGAGGAGCTGGAAAAGGTACGGGAGCCTGGGCTCACGGCAGGGCGCCCCGTTGTGGGCAGCGTGCTCTGCAGGCGGCATACCACGGGGAGCGGGGACACTGGACGCCGGGCAGTTGTCAGGTGTGGGTGGCTCAGTGTCCTGTGTGAGCCTTATTTCTTCCAACACCTGGTCCTGCTCCTGCTCACCGAGGCCCAGAGCGCACTGGTGTGTCACGGCCTCAGGTGGGAGCCTCGCTGGGAACGCCGATCCTGGGTTCAGAGGCGGCTCGGAGAGCGGGTCTGGGGTAGCGGCTTCGAGGAGGCCAGCGCGGGGAGGAGCCCACCAGGGACTTAGCCATGGATCGGCCGGAGCCTGAGGATCTCAGAGCCTCGCAGGCGGTGGACGGGCCGGCCCCGATGGGCCGCGTCGCTGCTGACGTCGCTGACGTCGCTGTCTGGCCTCAGGGTGCAGCCAAAGTCCTCATCGTCCCTGTGGTGCAGCAGTTCACCGAGGCCTTCGTGCAGGCCCTGCAGATCCCCGACGGGCCCACGTCCGACAGCGGCTTTAAGATGGAAGTCCTCAAGGTGGGCAGCGGCGCCGGGGAGCCCGGGGCTTGAGGGCGCCTGCCCCTGACCTCTGCTGTGGTCTCCCTGGCACAGGCGGTGACCGCCCTGGTGAAGAACTTCCCCAAGCACATGGTGTCCTCCATGCAGCAGATCCTGCCCATCGTCTGGAACACCCTGACCGAGAGCGCGGCCTTATATCCTTCCGGGCTGGGCGGGGCCGGGTGGCGGCTCCCCAGGTCCCCGCTCTAGTGCTGGCGCCCACCCTCCCCGTCGAGCGTGTGTGGCGCCGATTGTTCTCCTTTACTCCCCGTCATACTTACGTGAGGACAGAGGTCAACTACACGGAGGAGGTGGAAGACCCTGTGGACTCGGATGGTGCGTGGTGTGGCTGCCGCAGGGAAAGCGGCCACGGGAGGCTCGCTCCTCAGCGAGTTTCTGGTCGGGTTTCCCTTCGCTGTGCTGGGTGGGAGCAGGGCGCGGGCCCGAGTCTCCCGGTCACGGGCCTGGACTTGGACACGGTGCTCCCAGGCCCGCCAGCCCGGCCGCTCCGGCATTCTGTCTGTCCGGGCTGGGCCCCGGGGGCTGACACTTCCTTCTGCTGCAATAGTTTTAAGTATTTCAGGTGAGAACACACCTGCTGGGAAATAGCCTACTGTCCCCGGCCGTTCCCCGGGGAGCAGTATTCCAAGTGACGTGAATAGTGTCAGGGTCACAGATCACGTTGTTCATTCCCGGCTGCGTCCTGTCCTTCACGCTCCTGTCTCTCAGTTGTCTCTGCACTTCCTGCAGGCGAAGTCCTGGGCTTTGAAAACCTCGTCTTCAGCATTTTCGAGTTTGTCCACGCGCTGCTGGAGAACAGCAAGTTCAAAAGCACGGTCCGAAAAGCCCTGCCGGAGCTCATCTACTACGTCCTGCTGTACATGCAGATCACCGAGGAGCAGGTGAGCGCCAGGAGCCGGGATCGCGGCCGCGGTGCTTCTGAAACAGACACGAGGGGAGTTCCTCCTGCCTGCGGCGTGCTGGGAAGCTGCAGCACCGCGGCCTGGCCACGGGGCCTGGGCCCTGCAGGACCCGACCCAGCCCTCGCCCGGAAGGACCCCCTTCTCTGTAAACAGAGATGGGGTCACCATTAGACAAAAGAGCACTTAGGACACAAGCACATGACTCATGTCAGCCACCAGCATCGACATCACCTCACAGGAAACCCCGTCAGGTCAGGTCTCTTCTGAGCGAGGAGCAGGGCCCTGCCCGTGCGGCCCGGTGGGGGCACTGTCCTACGCACCGCGAGGCCACGGCTCCATTCCCATCGGCCACCGGTCAGGGCTGCAGGTTCGGGCCTGGTTAGGGCACGTAGGTGAGGCAACCAATCGATACTCCCTCCCTCATCAGTTTTTCTCTGTCCCCGTAAAACCAGTGACCATCCTCAGGGAGGATTTTTTAAAGTATATTTTTAATATATTTTATTGATGTCAGAGAGGAAGGGAGAGGGAGAGGGAGATAGAAACATCAGCGATGAGATAATCACCGATCGCTGCCTCCTGCACACCCCCTACTGGGGATCGAGCCCGAAACCCAGGCCTGTGCCCTTGGCGGGAATCGAACCTGGGACCCTTCAGTTCCCAGGCCAACGCTCTATCCATTGAGCCACACCGGTTAGGGCAAGATGGGAAGTTTGTGTCAAAGGAAAGGTGGGAGGGAGACGTTTTTATCCTTTTGAATTTTG
>NW_006286237.1:357732-358885 GCF_000327345.1 Myotis davidii
ACCAGCCAGGGCAGGTGAGGATTTTTTTAAAGGGTAACAGCGGATTGACAGGCAGAGCTGGTGGCCTGCTGGCCTGAAGCAAGTGTCTCTCAAGGGCGTTGCCTTCGCTGCTGACCTCTCAGAGGCTTCTCACACCAAAGAGAAACGCCTCGATGCTGGGCTTTTACTCAAGAGAGCAAAGGGCCGAGGTCCCCCCGAGTGCGCGGTGGAAAGAGGGAGCAAAGGGCCGAGGTCCCCCCAAGTGCACGGTGGAAAGAGGGAGCGTGTGGCTGGCGTGGCAGCCCCCAGCGACCTCCGGTCCTTCCAGATCAAAGTGTGGACGGCCAACCCCCAGCAGTTCGTGGAGGACGAGGATGACGACACCTTCTCCTACACGGTCAGGATCGCCGCGCAGGACCTGCTGCTGGTAAGGGCTGCCCGGCGCGGCTGGCAGCTTCACCGTCCTCAGCTCCCCTCCTGGAGAGACGCCCCGCCCGGCAGGCAGTGGGTGGGCGGCTCTGTCCCAGGGGCCGGGTAGTGAGGGAGGATCTCAGGTGAAGTTGGAGGGTCAGGAATTCCCTGGTCGTTGCTGCTGGGTCAGAGCAGGACATGTCCAACCCATCCACTCAGCGGCTCCCGGCGGTCAGAGGCCGTGCAGTGGGCCATCCCCAGTAGCTGCCCTCGTCTCCGGCTCTGACGAGGGCTCGGGGGTCTCTAGGCCCACGATCTGCGAAGCTGCCACGGGCCCCTGCTGAGTGGGAGGGCTGTCCCCGTGGCTGGTGAATTCGGCTCACCCTGTAGCTTTCTGGGCACCCGAGGAAGGTCACACCAGGTCCCTGTAGCAGGTGAGCCTTTCCCAGGGCGGGCCCTGCAGCCAGAGACGCCACCCGTCCCCTCAGGCCCGCACCCGGGGTGTGTCCAGGCACCTCGGGGACGCCTGTGTGTGAACACTGACCATTCAGCGCAGCCGCCTTTGCAGCTAAAGCGGTTTGCTTTGCACAGACACGCCTGAGCCCGTCTCCTGTCTCCCCAGGCCGTGGCCACGGATTTCCAGGGCGAGAGCGCAGCCGCCCTGGCTGCCGCGGCCACTCGGCACCTACAGGAGGCTGAGCAGGCCAAGAGCAGCGGCGCCGAGCACTGGTGAGCGTGGTGAGCACTGGTGAGCGTGGTGAGC
>NW_006286237.1:359138-359505 GCF_000327345.1 Myotis davidii
CCGCGCTATTTCTAAAGCCGAGAGAGAACTCAGCTTCGTTTAACCAGGAAACTGGCTGCGTGTCTGTCCCGCTCCCGGTTGGGAGGGAGGGTCGGGCTGGAGCGCCCTTTCCTGCGTGGCTCGTCCTGCGCGGCCTGGTCCCAGCAGTGCTGTCCCCGCAGGTGGAAGATCCACGAGGCCTGCATGCTGGCGCTGGGCTCGGTGAAGTCCGTCCTCACCGACAGCGTCAAGAGCGGCCGGGTCCACTTCGACATGCACGGGTTCCTGACCAGCGTGGTCCTGGCCGACCTCAACCTCGCAGGTATAGCTCCGCAGACCGCCGGCGGCCTGAGACCTGCCTCCGTGCTTTGTTCCTGGAGGCGGGTGA
>NW_006286237.1:360108-365577 GCF_000327345.1 Myotis davidii
GGCGCGCCCCTGAGGCCAGTGCTCTGGCTGGAGGGGCAGCGGCGGCCTCGCCCTCACTCCTGGCTGAGGCAGAGCTGAGGCAGCTGAGCCTCCAGGGCCGGCCGGTAGGGAGGTCCCTGTGCCTCCAGCTGCGCTGCCCATGGCTGGTGGATGCTGCTTCCTCGCCCGACGTGAGGTCTGAGTAGCAGGCGTCCTTGCAGCTTCTACCCGGGGTGCCTCCTGGCGAGGCATGTGATCCGCGTCCAGGGAAAGCGGTGGGACTGCTCAGACCCTTAAGCATATTTTTGTAGCATTTGCCCCAGCAAACAGTCTTTAAAAACTCATGGAGATGGGAGAGTATTCAGTGTTCTGACTGGGGAAGGTTTAATATGTCATGTTTATTAGCCTCTCTATGGCTAAAAGCTTTTCTATACCAGCCATTTTTAATTATCAACAATCCCAGAGATTTTTCTTTGAATTTTTGTGTCGATTTTAACGTATTGGCAGTGAAAACTGAGAGATTAAAATGTAGGAAATGTACGCACCCGTCCCGTCAGCTGTCAGAGCCGTGGTTCGCACTCACATAGCCTTTGGGGAACTGCCCTGTGCGCTCGGAGAGGGATGAGCCGACGGGAGCAGAGCTGAGTGCCCGGGGAGACACAGGTCATGCTGAGTCACTGGCCTCAAGGCCTTGAGCTCTGTGCTCACCAAGGTGCCCGTGACTCAGACTGGCATCTGTGGGCCGCTTTACGTACAAGGAGGAGAGCTATGGTGTGTGGTGTCCAGCAGTGGCCCAAGGGCAGGGCAGCCTGGCAGTGAGAAGGCGGGCGGGGGGCTGCCTGGCCGCGCGGGGTGGGGGTGAGGAGAACGGGGGAGCCGGTGGCTTTAGTCTGCTTTGCCAGCCGTGAAAGGTGGTGTTTTCTCACCTGCGTTGTCTCTAGTACCTGGTACCCCGTGAGTGACAGGCGCGGAGGGTGGGAGGGGCAGGGGTCACAGACGGCGGTCTCCAGCCCCTAATTGCTCTCTCTCCCTCCCAGTGTCTCCCTTCCTCCTGGGTCGGGCACTCTGGGCTGCCAGTCGGTTCACTGTTGCTATGTCCCCTGAATTGATCCAGCAGTTCCTACAGGCAACAGTTAGTGGCCTTCATGAGACGCAGCCCCCGTCCGTGCGGATCTCTGCCGTGAGAGCCATCTGGGGGTGAGTATGCGCCTGAGGTGACACCAGCTGTTTAAGAGAAAGTTGCTCGGAGCTGAGCCCCGAACCGCAGCTGCCAGTGGATTTGCTGCTGGAGGTTCTTCGTGAAGCTGTTCCGTGGACTGGATGGAGGAAGGCGTCCCAGGCGCGCATCCCACTCCCTCGCCCGCTGGGCCCTCCTCTGCCAACACCACGCCCCGAGGCTCTGAGAGAAGTGGCCCGAGGGCTGCACATGCACGACAGGAGGAGAGCCGCCGGCCGTCCTGGGGTCGCTGCCTCCACATGCGGGCGGTGTGGCCTCGCAGCCGCTGTAGACCAGGACCCTCTGGTCGTTCACGGACACCCTGCCCGGCCCAGAGGGACCCTTGTGGTTTGAGGAGTATGTTAAAGTCCAACTCGAACCCCGAAATCTCCCTGAAGTCCTAAAGCCGCTCTCTCGCCCCTGCCTGCGTCCCGCCTCTTGAGAGGGCGGCCGTGCACCGGGACAGGTGTCAGCCAGGGGCTCCTCCGACGTCTCGCTCGTGGGCGCTGGGAGACCCCGGGGAACATGCTGACCCCAGGCCATGTGGCAGACCAGCTCTAAAGACGGGGGTCAGAGCAGGCCGGCCGTGAGCATCGGGGTCTGACCGAAGGCGAGGCTCTGGGCGACTGGGGTCAAACCACGGCGTCGCTGGTCGTGGTGGACCTGGGAACACAGCAGCTGGCACGGAACGTGGTCATCAGACATGGGTGTGTGTGTCTGAGTGTGTGTCTGTGTGTCTGAGTGTGTGTGTGTGTGTGTGTGTCTCTGTGTGTGTGTCTGAGTGTGTGTCTGTGTGTCTCTGTGTGTGTGTCTGAGTGTGTGTCTGTGTGTCTCTGTGTGTGTGTCTGAGTGTGTGTCTGTGTGTCTCTGTGTGTGTGTCTGAGTGTGTGTCTGTGTGTCTCTGTGTGTGTGTCTGAGTGTGTGTCTGTGTGTCTCTGTGTGTGTGTCTGAGTGTGTGTCTGTGTGTCTCTGTGTGTGTGTCTGAGTGTGTGTCTGTGTGTCTCTGTGTGTGTGTCTGAGTGTGTGTCTGTGTGTCTCTGTGTGTGTGTCTGAGTGTGTGTCTGTGTGTCTCTGTGTGTGTGTCTGAGTGTGTGTCTGTGTGTCTCTGTGTGTGTGTCTGAGTGTGTGTCTGTGTGTCTCTGTGTGTGTGTCTGAGTGTGTGTCTGTGTGTCTCTGTGTGTGTGTCTGAGTGTGTGTCTGTGTGTCTCTGTGTGTGTGTCTGAGTGTGTGTCTGTGTGTCTCTGTGTGTGTGTCTGAGTGTGTGTCTGTGTGTCTCTGTGTGTGTGTCTGAGTGTGTGTCTGTGTGTCTCTGTGTGTGTGTCTGAGTGTGTGTCTGTGTGTCTCTGTGTGTGTGTCTGAGTGTGTGTCTGTGTGTCTCTGTGTGTGTGTCTGAGTGTGTGTCTGTGTGTCTCTGTGTGTGTGTCTGAGTGTGTGTCTGTGTGTCTCTGTGTGTGTGTCTGAGTGTGTGTCTGTGTGTCTCTGTGTGTGTGTCTGAGTGTGTGTGTGTGTGTGTGTGTGTCTGTGTGTCTGAGTGTCTGAATTCTTGCCCAACACAGTGACTTTGATGTTAGTCCATGATGGATCAACAGGCACTGTAGTTCATTCCTTTCTCTTTTTTTAAAATATATTTTTTAAATGATTTCAGAAAGGAGGGAGAAAGATGAGAGCGAATCATTGATTGGCTGCCTCCTCAGACCTCTCACTGGGGTCAAGCCTGCAACCTGGGCTTGTGTCCTTAACCGGAATCGAACCTGGGATCCTTCAGTCCACAGGCCCACACTCTATCCACTGAACAACCGAGCCAGGGCAAGACACAATTTCTTAAACATTTTCTTACCTTAGTACCGCAACTTTTTAAACTGATTTGAGAGAGAGAAACATCCATCAGTTGCCTCACACATGTGCCTCAACCGGGGGTTGAACCCGCCCCCTTTTGGTGTGCAGGGTGGCACTGGAACCGGCTGAGCCACCCCAGCCTGGGCAAGAGCACTTACGCCCGCGGCGGCCTGTCTCTGTCGCAGGTCCCTTAGCACGCAGGCACCGCGGGAACGCCACCAGGGACCGTCACTGGGAGGAAGTAATTCCTGCTTCTGTGTCTCCCCAGTTACTGTGACCAACTGAAAGCCTCAGAGAGCACGCATGTCCTCCAGCCCTTCCTGCCCAGCGTGCTGGACGGCCTCATTCACCTGGCCGCGCAGTTCAGCTCCGAGGTCCTCAACCTGGTGATGGAGACACTGTGCATCGTGTGCACGGTGGACCCCGAGTTCACGGCCAGCGTGGAGAGCAAGATCTGCCCCTTCACCATCGCCATCTTCCTCAAGTACAGCAACGGTATGCCACCAGGGAGGGCGTGCCACCAGGGAGGGCGTGCCACCAGGGAGGGCGTGCCACGGGCCTGCCAGCAGGGACTGGAGCAGACCTGCCCCTGGGGGAGGTGCTCTCCCGCATCCTAGGCAAGCACTGGCTGTTGGTTAGCAGAGTCGGTTAGCTCCTGCTCTCGGGGTCTCACCCCCCGTAGAACCGGGGTGGGGTGGGAAGAGGCCTGCACGGCCTTAGGAAGGAGATCTGAGGACAGATGAACAGGGGGTTCCTCTCACCTTTATAGCAGCAAAAATGTGGACGTAGAAAAGGATTCGTTTATGCCGTAAATATTAAACGTCGGGAATCCTTAAAGCACTGAGACAGTGTTTACAGGATAATAAGTAATAGACGGCTTTTCCAGATGCATAGGCTGTGATGCCGGTTTTGGTTCTGTGCTGGGAAAGGGCGTGTAAACGTCCGTATGGAGATGTCCGTGTGTGGGAAAGGGCGTGTGGACATCCATACGTGGATGTCCGTATGTCGGGAAAGGACGTGTGTAAACGTCCGTACGTGGACGTCCGTGCGTGGGGCAGTGGCTGCAGGCGGTGGGTGACGGGGTTCTTTCCTGTAACGCTTTGTAGCACGTTCTGCGCAACTCCTGTGTCGTGCGTACGGTCTGTACTTTATCATAGAAAAGACTGAGGGTGTTTGTGAAGAGGGGGCTCGGTGTTGAGGCTCAGGGGGTGCTCGGGAATCACTGCACGTCGGGGAGCGTGGCCTGGGAGGCGCCCACGCTGCCCCCTCGGGTGGCCCTCGCCGCACGGCTCCGCCCAAAACAGCCGCACCTGCTCCTCCGCCCGTCGGGCTCCAGGAGAATAAAGGCGTCGGGACCGGCTCGGGAACAGAGCCGAGTGGTCGCCGGGTGAGCCCGGGGACCAGGTGCCTCTGGAGGTGGCATCTCTCCTGTTCTTCCAGGTGGTCACGTGCCCCGCTAGGTCCCGGCTGTGTGGCGGGTCATCCACGCAGACGCTGCTCGCTAGGTTAGGGCCACACACCAGGTGTCACTAGCCAGCGGCGTGTGCAGACCGGCGGGCGGGGTCCTGTTGCCTTGTCACCTCAGATCCCGTCGTCGCCTTGCTGGCTCAGGACATCTTCAAGGAGCTGTCCCAGATCGAAGCCTGCCAGGGCCCCATGCAGATGCGGCTGATCCCCACGCTGGTCAGCATCATGCAGGCGCCAGCAGACAAGCTCCCCGCAGGGCTGTGCGCGGTGAGTGGGCGCACAACCACGCGGAGCAGGAGTGGGTGGGTGGGTGAGCAGAGGGTGGTGAGCAGGTGGGTGTGGGTCTGAGCAGGTGTGGGGGTGGTGTGAACAGGTGGGTGTGTGTGAGTGAGCAGGTGGGGGTGGGTGGGTGAGCAGGTGTGAGCTCACCACCTGCACACACACCCAGCTGGCAGGACACCAGCGAATGTTGAGGTTCAGGGTGGCTTTGCCGGCTGCTCTGCCCTCAGGAAGGGGTGGATCTTGAGGGTCCAGGAAAATGGCTGTTCCAGAGGCGCCTTATCTGTTGACACACTGCACGCGCTACCTGCTGCCCCGGCGGCCGGATGCCACACAGCCCCGCGGCCGTCAGGGGAGCCCCGTGAGACGGCTGGGAGCATACGCTGCCGTCGCGGGGTCCCTTCTTCTCAGCGAGCTTTCTCGGGCTGCTGCCCTTCCCGCCCAAGGCTCTGATCTCCCTCCTCCTCCAGACAGCCATCGACATCCTGACCACCGTGGTGCGCAGCACGAAGCCACCGCTCTCCCAGCTGCTCATCTGCCAGGCATTCCCCGCGGTGGCACAGTGCACCCTGCACACGGACGACAACGCCACCATGCAGGTACCGCGTGCTGCCGAGGCCGAGGTCTGACCAGCCACGCGCTGGCCTGTGTGTCTCACGTCTGTATTTACCGGAGGCCAGGGTCGGTCAGCT
>NW_006286237.1:365682-365948 GCF_000327345.1 Myotis davidii
TGGGCGCCTGTGTCTGGGGTCACCGCTGTGGAGGCGTCAGACACAGACCTGGGCCGGGAGGGAGTCTTTCTTGATGGTTCTCTGGGTAACGTCCAGGAGACGGACTTGGGGGCCTGAGCTGTGCCTGAGGCCGGTGTGTTCCCGCGCCCGGTGGGCCTGACGCTTAAAACCCCGTTTGCTGGGCCGCGTCCCTGGAGGCCAGAGTGCGTCTGTGAGGGCTGAGCAGCCGAGGTGGGGACCGCGGTGTCTGTGTTGAGGAGAGACTG
>NW_006286237.1:366060-366276 GCF_000327345.1 Myotis davidii
GGATGCAGGTGGTGAGGCAGCTGCTGGACCCCCGCACCTCCGAGTTCACCGCCGCCTTCGTGGGCCGCCTGGTCTCCACCCTCATCAGCAAGGCCGGGCGGGAGCTGGGCGAGCACCTGGACCAGATCCTGCGCGCCATCCTCAGCAAGATGCAGCAGGCGGAGACGCTGAGCGTCATGCAGGTGAGGGCGGGCCGGGGTGGGGGGCCCTCACTGC
>NW_006286237.1:366662-366948 GCF_000327345.1 Myotis davidii
GAGAACATGCTGCTCCTGGTCACTCGTGTGGGCCCGAGACGCTGGCAAGGAGGCTCCGTGCCCGTGTGTCCTGAAGGCCCTCCCTCTCGCTCCCAGTCCCTGATCATGGTGTTCGCCCACCTGGTGCACACCCAGCTGGAGCCCCTCCTGGAGTTCCTGTGCAGCCTGCCCGGGCCCACCGGCAAGCCTGCCCTGGAGTTCGTGATGGCCGAGTGGACGAGCCGGCAGCACCTGTTCTACGGCCAGTACGAGGGCAAAGTCAGGTGGGCCTCTCCAGGCGCTGCCC
>NW_006286237.1:367358-368021 GCF_000327345.1 Myotis davidii
AGGCGGGGGAGGGGAGGCGGGGCGCTGTGGGGGGCGGTGCTGGGGAGGAGCAGTGGGTCTGCACAGGGGTCCCCCTCCCTCCGCTGAGGTGGCAGGCGCTGTCTCGGCACCAGGGCCCTGCTCCCAGCTCCTGGGCTTCAGGCCCAGTCCAGGCCTGGCTATCGGCCAGCTTCGGCCTCTGACCCTAGTGCCTGACGTGCAGGGTCCTCGTCTCCAGCTGCAGGTCATGGGGACCGCGTGCTCGGCTCCAGGCCCCTACCTGGTGCCCCAGCTTTATTGGCAAAACCTGCCTCCTTTCATTCCTGAACTCTGACCTGTGGCGGCACCAGGCACATGCTGGGGTGTCACCGGGCAGATGCAGGGGTGTCACTGGGCGGCTCTTGATGGAGCGCCTGGGTGTGGTCTGGAGGCGGGAGCTGGCGGGTGGACGCTGGGCATCCCTGCAGGACGGTGTGGCCGGGAGCCGGAGTCTGACTCGAAGCCTCTTCTTTCCCCCAGACCCCGAGCGCTGGACAAACATTCCTTTGCTGGTCAAGATCCTGAAGCTGATCATCAACGAGCTGTCCAACGTCATGGAGGCCAACGCTGCCCGCCAGGCCGCCCCCGCGGAGTGGGGCCAAGGTGCTCTGCCCGCCTCCCAGGGGCCCTGCATCCACCCGCCTG
>NW_006286237.1:368053-368470 GCF_000327345.1 Myotis davidii
CCCCACCCCCCCGCCCGCCCCCAGGACCCCCGCCTTCCTCCGAGCTTCCTGGGGATTTGCCGCCGGTTTGCCCATGGGAGGTGCAGGCCGCAGTCACAGACGGACCCATTGCGCCTGCTCACGTTGGGGTGGAACGTGTGTGGCTGCAACTGCTTTTCCTCCCCAAGCAGACGACTCCAATGACATGTGGGAGGACGAGGAGGAGGACCAGGAGGACGAGGAGGAGGGCGGGGGCTTAGCAGGCCAGCTCCTGTCGGACATCCTCGCCACGAGTAAATACGGTGAGCGCCCTGCCCACCCCCCACCCCCGGCGGTGCTTGCGGGCTGGGCGCCTGCCTGACGCCCCCACCCCCCACCTCGTGTGCCTGACAGAGGAGGACTACTACGAGGACGACGAGGAGGACGACCCCGACGCCT
>NW_006286237.1:368677-369136 GCF_000327345.1 Myotis davidii
TCTTCATTGATTTAAGAGAGGGAGGGAGAGAGAGAGAAACATCAATGATGAGAATCATGGATCGGCTGCTTCCTGCACGCCCCCCACTGGGGATCCAGCCCACAACCCGGGCCTGTGCCCTGACAGGACTCGAACCGTGACCTCCTGGTTCCTAGGCCAACGCTCAGCCCCTGAGCCAGGCCGGCCGGGCTGGGTCCACTTCGGAGGCTGTGGTGACGGTCGGGGAGAGGGTGCTTCCCAGTTGGACCTAAGCCAGATCCGAGAGTGGGAGGCCACCCTGGGTGCTGGACGCCGGTGTCCAGCCAGCACTGCCCTCTGCTCCCCGCAGGCGTACCTCACGGACTTCCTGTGTCAGTTCGCGCAGCAGCCCTGCTACGTGGTGTTCTCGGGCCACCTCAGCGACAGCGAGAGGCGGGTGCTGCAGGCCATCGGCATCTAGGAGCCGCCCGGCACGCAGGC
>NW_006286237.1:388516-389213 GCF_000327345.1 Myotis davidii
CACCCCCGGCGGTGCTTGCGGGCTGGGCGCCTGCCTGACGCCCCCACCCCCCACCTCGTGTGCCTGACAGAGGAGGACTACTACGAGGACGACGAGGAGGACGACCCCGACGCCTTGAAGGACCCCCTCTACCAGGTGGACCTGCAGGTGAGGGCGCAGGAGCAGGCCGCCCGCACCTGTTCGTCCTGCGGCCTTGGGGCGAGCTCCTGGCTTGCTGGGGGCAGGGGCAGGGGGTGGGGTGGGCTTCGCATCGTGTTTTATACCACAATGTGGTTACGCTTCTTAAAATAATTTTTTCTTAATATGTCTTCATTGATTTAAGAGAGGGAGGGAGAGAGAGAGAAACATCAATGATGAGAATCATGGATCGGCTGCTTCCTGCACGCCCCCCACTGGGGATCCAGCCCACAACCCGGGCCTGTGCCCTGACCGGAAATCGAACCCGTGACCTCCTGGTTCATAGGTCGATGCTCTATCCACTGAGCCACACGGGCAGGGCTGCAAAGACCCCATTTCGAACTCAGGTTCATGGCAGATGCGTTTCCGTGGAGGGTCCGGCCCAGGCTGGGGACCCGCCCCCTTCCTGAGGGTGTCCTGTGTGTGGTTCGCTCAGGACGCCCAACATCGACCGGCTGGCGGCAGAAGGCGTGAGGCTCACCCAGCACCTGGCGGCCGCCCCCCTCTGCCCCCCCACCCG
>NW_006286237.1:389299-390506 GCF_000327345.1 Myotis davidii
CCCGTGCCCCGCCCTGCGGCCTGGAGCTGGGCTCTCCTCCGCCTGCAGCGCCTCCTGGCCACGGCCCGCGGCTCACAGTGACCTGGCCGCCGTGGAGGCCGAGCTCGTCGTGCCGTCCTCACTCTGCGATGCTGGAACAGGAACTTCTCACCTTCCCCGGAGATGCCCGTCACCGCCTCTCCCCCTGCTCCTCCCCCCCGCCAGCTCCCAGAGTCCCCTGCGGGCCAGTCGGAAACACTGCTGCCAGGAGGACGTGTTCGTGGGCGTCTGCCCCCTCGGAGCCCGGGAGCCGGCCATCCGTGCTCTCCAAGTGTCCACGCTCCGGGCCCTGATGTGAACCCGGGAGTAGCTTCTGCCTCAGATGCCTGGGTCTCAGCGGGACTGAGGGAGCCTCGCTGCACGCCCAGGCCTCCCTCCCAGGGCAGCACTGCGGCCCTGCCAGGACGCCCTCTGCCCTCCTGTGCATGACAGGCCCTCCCCAGCCCTCCGTGTACACGCACACAGTGCACGCGTGTGCACACACATGCTCACCGGAGCCGGCGGGTGGCAGTCTGCGTCTCCTCTTTTTTTTCTAGAAACGGGAGGAACGGGCTTTTTAGAGCCCACTCTCCGCCTATTTAATACTCCTCACGCGGCCAGGGCTGCCCCTCGGCACCGCGACGCGGGCGGCCCTCAGATGACGCGTGTATTTTTCTAGGAAGTAAAGGAATCTTCACAGATGAGTGTCCTTGCCTCTGCCCCTTCCTGGAGAAGGAGACGGGCAGGGAAGGGCCGGCCGGGCTGCCGGCAGCTCAGGGGGAGCTTGGTCTGTCCTCGGGTCCAGGGAGAGGAGGCCACGCTGGGGGGCAGGCCTCCCTCCCACGTGCCCCCCTCGGGGCATTGGTAACAGCTGCGCAGCACCCCGCAGGCCAGTGGCCTCGGACCGGAAGTGGAAGGAGAGAGCGAGTCTGCAGCTCAAGGAGGGGCCTGGCCTGGGCATCCAGGGCAGCACCTGCTGCCCACTGCCCCTGGTCCCAGCGGAGGGACGGCTGCCCTGCCTCCTGCTCTCCTCCCTTGGAGCTGGGAGGCGCTGGCCGTGGGAGCCGAGGGCCACGGGGCCAGGGCCGAGGGCTGTGCATGGCCAGAGGGACCGCGACGCTCCGCGGCCTCGCCCTCGAGTCCGGAAGGAACCGGCCTTGTAACGGGGCCCCCTGGGCTGCGTCCAGGC
>NW_006286237.1:391147-391642 GCF_000327345.1 Myotis davidii
CTGGCAGGGAGCAGGAGGGAGAGGATGGAGTCTAGGCCCTGGAGGCCAACCCCTGAGCCCCCAGTGTTGCCAGCACCAGTGGGCTGGGGACCCCACAGGTGCGGGTGGACCATCAGGGGAGCGGGGGCCCTGGGGGAAGGAACTCATGGCGCCTGGGCTTCAGCTGCGAGCCCCCCACCTTCTGCTGTGGCACCTGCCGCCAGCGCTACTGCTGCGGGGACCGGAGCCTGCGCCTGTCCGAGTTCCAGCAGAAGCGCTGTCTGGTCTTCAGGTGGGCGCCCCCCACACTGTCCCTCCTTCCAGGCGCCGTCTGGGCCCGATCTCCCTCCCGACGCCTCCACCTCCCCGTCGGGCCCTGTGGAGGGAGCCAGGGTCTGCGGACGGAGCTGTGGCCAGGGGGCGCGCCGCCCGCCGGCGGGGTGTCTGGGCCGGGCTCCCCTGAGAAGATGCAGGTGCCCCAGCTCATGAGTCCAGGCTTCTTCCCAGGGGACCGCA
>NW_006286237.1:392262-392717 GCF_000327345.1 Myotis davidii
CGCCCAGGGCGGCAGCGGCGGAGCTCCGTGGACACCCCCGCGGCCACTCAGACACGCACGGGTGTCCGTGGGGGTCTGGGCCGTGAGCGTTGAGGCTGATGGGGGCGATGGGCCTGGGAGGTCCATGTGGGAGGGACGGGCTGGGGACAGCTCCAGCCCTGAGCTGCTGCCCTGTCCCGGCCCAAGGACACTCCCCCAGGCTGTGCCGACTCCCGGGGTCTCTACAGACAGACAGCCACCAGGGCCTCGCACCCAGCACCCTGCTCTACTCTGACGAACCGGGTGGGGTCCAGCGAACCGCCGCCAGTGGGGCTCACCTGGGCACCCTGGGAAGGGGTGACGGCGCCCCCTGGAGGCGGAGAGCTCAACGCTGTCGTTTGCCCCCCCACCCCCACCACCCAGGCCAGGACATTCCAATGAGGGGCGCCCTCCAGCCGGCGATATACCCGTACCCC
>NW_006286237.1:392810-393488 GCF_000327345.1 Myotis davidii
TCCTCTCTACCCGGCAGGGCCCCCTGTCTACAGCTCTGCAGGTGAGTGAGCAATCCAGCCCTTCTCCTCCAGCCCCAGCCCTGCGCCAGGACCTCCCCGCCCCCCGATCACCTTGGGTTCCTCTCCGACGCCCTCTGCCTGAGCTGAGACCCCCCAGGCTGGCTCGTCCCCGAATCCCGTGCACCCCGGGGGTGGGGTCACCTCACTGCTCCTGTGCCCGACGCCCTGTCTCTTTGGCTTCCAGCTCCTCCCCCGTATCTGCCACAGCAGCGCGCCTACCCCGGAACCTGAGGGACCGTGTCTGCTGCCTTCACAGGGGCCCCCCCCTGTGTCTGCCACTGGCCCTGGGGGTGGCAGGGGTCACCCACTCAACAGGCCCCCGGCCAAGCCACCCCCTGGGTCGTGCAGGGAAGTGGACAGGAGCTGGGCGGGAACTTGGCCATGAATGAGGGGGGCAGAGGGGCTTGTCATTGCTGCACTATTTTTATTTCTAACGGGGGCCAGGGGAGGGCCGCAGTGTGGGTCCCCGCCCTGGTCCCTCTGCTCCCAGGACCCTCCTGCTTGCCCTGGGGGCTGGGTGGGGCTCTGTCAGCCGCCCGCCCGCCTGCTGGAGCCCGCGGGCTGTCCCACGGCCCTGGCTGGGCTGCCGATTAAAGCTGAGAGGGAACTCACAGGGTC
>NW_006286237.1:393699-394292 GCF_000327345.1 Myotis davidii
GCTGCTCCTCCCTTCGGGCCCACTGAGGCCCGTCTCCCTCCTCCTCCGAGGGCCCAGGGCAGGGTCTGCAGGTGGCCACTGCGCCAGCCATGCCCCCAGCGGTCTCTGCCACCCAGACGCTGTGGGGGAGGCTCTGGTCACACAGCCTGGGGCAGGGCCTGAGACCGGGGTCTCCACGGCGGGTGGGGGCAGAGCCCAGCGCGGAGCAGCCGGGAGGGGAGCGGTGCGTGGAGGGCATCCTCGCGGGCAGGAGGCCGCAGGTGGACTTGCTCCCTTTGACCCCGTTCCCTCCCCGCGAAAGGCGGGCGCGGCACCGCGCGGAGCCCGCCAGCAGGTGGCGCTGCGCTCCCGCTTCCCGGGCCCCGAGGGGGTGGCGTCACCCGGGCCCCGGGGCTGGAGGGAGAGCCCGCGGGTGGACGGTGGTGTCCTTCGTCCTCGGTTTGGTGGAAAGGGCTCCCCGGGGGCCGGGCTGCGGGGCCTGAGGCTTGGAGGGGCCTCTCCCCTCCTGTTCCCCGCGGGGCGGTCCTGGCGCCGCCGACCTCCGGGCGGGACGTGATCTGCAAAGTGCGGGCCACGCGGCCTCCGCCTCCTCG
>NW_006286237.1:394397-395953 GCF_000327345.1 Myotis davidii
CTCGGTGCCCTCCGCTGTGGCCACTCCCAGCAGAGACCTCTGCAGCCCAAGATGGGGAAACCGCTCTGCCCGCGGCCACGGAGGCGGGGAAACCCGTTAGTGACTCCGGCCCCAGGCAGCGGTCAGCCCTGCGGGGCCAGCGGGGCCAGGCCGTCCAGCCGGGAGGATGCGTGTGGTGCACCCCATGGAGGGAGGCGGCGCCGGGAAGGAACACGCCTCCCAGCCCGGCCTGGCTTCCTCTGCCCGTCCCCGGCGGGGTCTCCAGGCCACAGCGTCAGGGGCAGACCCGGGGCCTGGTCCGGGCCTGGGCAGCCCGCTCAGGGGTGCTGTCCCCACATGGCAACCTGCAGTGAACGTGTGCTGAGGGCGGCGAGGGCCCCCGGGGAGCGGGGTGGGGCCCAGGGCCCCGGCACAGCACAGAGGGGCCTCGCCAGGTGCAGCAAAAGGCTGGAATATATTATCAAAATCTTATGGAAAGACAGCGGTTCACAACATAGCGAGTGGGTGTAGGAAAACGTCTGCTTTGGCATCAAACCTTCAGGTCCAGCTGCCGCCTGTCCCTCCCTCCCCAGGCACTGTCCGTCTGTCCAGGCTCTGTTAGTCCAGCGGGGGCGGACAGCCCCGTCCCCGTCCCTCTCCATCTCCGTCGTCTGCCCTGCCCTGCACACCAGCCCAGCAGCCTTGCCCAGGGCTCCTCAGAGCTGAATCCTGGCCCTGGCGGGCGGGGCTGGGCCGACTGGTCCCTGTGCACATCCTCCCCGGCTCCCCGCGCCATCTCCTCCGAGTGGTGCCTGAAGGACTCTTCTTGCCCAGAAACATCGGCCCGTGGAGAGGAAATGTCCGGATGAGAGGGCGTGGCCCGGCCTCAGGGCCCCGGGCAGACGGACGCAGCAGGCCAGCCGGGGCGGGTCTGGGCAGCCCAGGGGTGGTGCCCGCAGCCTGGCCCTACTGCAGCAGCTTGGGCACTTCCACCTGTAAGGACAAGGCAGGGCGTTTAGGGAGCCGCCCCCCAGGCTCGGCCACCTCCAGCCTGTTCCCGGGCCCGGGCGTACGAGTGGGCCTGAGGGTGGACATGTGGGTGCAACAGGAGACACTGTCCTTCCTCCTGCTGTCCCGGCCCCACCGACATGGCTGCTGTCCCCGGGTCGTGGGCCGGACGGTGGGTGTCCCTGCACTGCACACACTGACTCTCCCCGGTGCCTTGGGGATGGACGGTCAGGCTGGCCGCTCTGGGAGGGAGTTCAGGGGGCTGCGCCCTGTGGGGCGGCTGCGTGTCATGTCTCTTCTAGGGGGAGGGGAAGCTGGAGGGAGAGGCTAGAGGACAGTCCCCCTGAGGGACAGCGGTGCCCCCGGAAGCCAGGCCCAACGGCCGCCCGGGTGTCTTTCCTGCCGCCCGTGGCCCCACTGGCCCCTCCCCGCACTCACCTTCTTGAGCTGCTTGAGGTTGCTGGAGCGGATGGCGGCCAGCAGCTGGTCGCGGGAGTTCTTCTCCTGGGCGGGGAGGGCCTTGTCCCCCAACTTCCTCTGGGTGGCCGGCGAGAGTGAGTTCCTTTGGT
>NW_006286237.1:395993-396559 GCF_000327345.1 Myotis davidii
CTTGGCAGGCGCCCCGACCTTGACCTTGGGCACCTCCAGCAGCCCCTTCTTCTCCTGCAGCCGCCGCTGCCGCTGGCGGTCCATGTTGCGGCTGAGCAGATTGGTGACGGTCATGCGGGGCCCGGCCAGCTCGAAGTGGTAGCCCAGCTTGAGCAGCGTGGTGTTTTCCTTGAGCAGCCCCGCGATCTCCATCTCAGTCTTGCCCCCACAGATGTGGCGCTGGTTGTGGAAGCGCAGCTCAGTGAGCGTGCTGTTCTGCAGCAGCGCCCGGAAGATGGCCAGGATGCCCTTGCCCGTGATGTGGTTGGAGTCCAGGTTGAGGCTGGTGATGGTCTTGTTGGCCTTGAGCATGATGGCGATGGCGAAGGCCACGTGGTCGTCGGCCCGCGTGTTGGCCAGGGCGAACACCCGCACGGCCGTGTTGAACTCCAGGGCCTCGGCGAAGCGCACCAGGATCTCGGGGGTGATGCAGTCCGAGTTGTTGACGTTCACCTCCGTCATGCTGGGGTCGTTGCTCCTCACGCGTTCCAGCGGCTCGTCGAAGATGCTGGGGGCCGCCTCCTCCT
>NW_006286237.1:397469-398822 GCF_000327345.1 Myotis davidii
AGGCCCCGGGGACACCTGGCGGCAGGCCCTCCCCAGGGCGCCTTTCCCGCGAGACTTAGGCCTGTGTCCAGGCGGGGCCCCGCTCAGCCATGTTGGGACCGAGGCCAAAGGGCAAGTCCCTAACCCAGGTCCGGTCTGTATTTACAACGTTGAATTTGGGTTCATGGAGGCTTTTTGCATTACTTTGATTGTTTACAATTTCATGAAAATATCTATCATCCTGGTCACTAGCTTTCGCACCCCCCACCTGCACCCCCCTAGCATCCTGGCCTGCGGGCCAGGGCCTCACCTGCCCCCCCAGGGGCTGGCCCCGCCTCCAGGGAGGTCAGCGGGTCCCAGACACGGGGCCTCTACAGCCAGTACCTGTTCTAAGCGGGGAGTTTAGGACCCTGTGACCTGCTGTGACCACAGACCCTGAGGAAGGGGCACGTCCTGCAGCTCCCAGGCCGCTTTGGGGAGCACTGCCCCCCACTACATTGGAGGAGCTGGGAGGCAGGACCATTGAGAGCAGACACGAGAGCGAACTGACCAGCCAGGACAGGCCTCAGAGCAGCGGGGACCTCAGGGGCTGGCGTGCCTTCACGTGTAAGAGGGAGGGAGGGCGAGGCCTGGTTGGTGGAAAGGCTTTTGTCTCTCAGGGGAGCTGGGGGTGGGGGGTGGGGATGGGGAGGACGGAGCACTGGCCTGTGGAACAGCCTGTACCTGCAGCACAAACATGCCGTCGGGGACCAGCCCCCCCCAGAGGGTTGGGTTTATTTAGCAGCGAGTCCTTGGCTCCATCCCCTAGAATCACAACAGAGGGATGGCCAGGGCCCGGGTGAGACAGGCCCCTGGAATGTGCCATGCCTCCTGCCCTCCCCCCTCCTGCCTGTCCCTCCTGCCCTCCCCCCTTGCCCCTGGGCGGCTGAAGGGACTTGCTGGGCCTGGTGCCCGTGTGGGGGTGGGGGAAGCCCCTCACTCTCGCTCTGAGACCTGAGGCCCCCCTTTCAGGAGCGGAGGCAGCAGCGGCCCGGCCGCCCCTTGACTGGAAGGAAGGGAGGGAGGAGAGGAAACGCACAGACGGCAGCCGGACACGAGGAACCGACGGGTCGGTCGCCTTTTGGGCCAGGACACACCTGCGACCTGCCCAGTCTGCCCGGCGAACCCCCTCCCCCCAGCCCACACCCCCTCCTCGTTCAGGGGTTTCATCCAGGGCCGCCCGCGGGAGCTGTACAGGCAGCTGCCCTCCTGTCCCTGCGCTTCCTTCCCGCAGGGCCCCCCACGCCGCCCTCCAGCCGCCCTCAGAGGAGACGGGGCCCTTAGGGGTGTAAACGTGACCACGTTCGCCCACAAGCTCAGGGAAAGGGCTCCAGA
>NW_006286237.1:398881-399896 GCF_000327345.1 Myotis davidii
CACTGCGTCAGTGTGGCCGCCCCTGACCTCTGACCTCCTCTGGCCCTCCCCAGCCTCCCTCTGGGCCCGGGGGTGCCCTGCTGCCCACAGCACCCAGCACCAGCCTCCTCCTCGCCCAGGGCTCCCGGCCAGACCCCCTCCCGCCCCTCCCCCGGGCTCCCCGGATGCCCCGGCCCTGGGGCCTGCGCGTGGCTGTTCCTGGGGCCTGTGCCAGCCCCTTAGGAACCCAACGAAAACAGGCTGATTAATCACGTTTCCTCCAAGCGGCCAGGAACGGGCTGGGCTGCCCCGCGAGCTCGTGGCCTTAAAAGGAGAAGAGCCTTCTGCTCGCCCGGGCTGGGCTTCTGGGAGCTCCTCTGAGAGGCAGCCCGGCCAGCGGCTCTGCTCCCAGAACTGGGGTGCACCTGGGGGCCCCCAGGTCATTCTCTGCCTGGCCCTGCTCTAGGCTCACTGGCTAGTCATCCCTGTGGGAGGAAGGGCTTCCGTTAGAAACAACCAAGGGTGTCCCCAGGGCACCGGCCTCGGCCCGAGGGAGCTGTAGGTGGGGACGCGAGGGGAGTGGAGGACGGCCCCTGAGAACCCTGACCACTTGTGGCCGGGCACCTGCCTGACTTCCCGTCTCCTCCAGGCCCCACGGCCACGTGCGTGGCTCCGGGCCGTCCCTGGCTGGGGTCCACCCGAAGTGATGGGAGAGCAGCCGCCCGTCCTGGGCCTCCCAGCCGCTCCCTCTGCCCTCTCAGCGGGCGGGGCAGTGCCCTGCCCCCTGCACCTCAGGGCTCGCCCAGCGGGCCATGACTCATGGGGAGCGTTCGGCGAAGCCCCATTTTTGGAGAAACTGGGAAATCTCTGCAGAAACAAACAAGCCACTTCGGCTCTGCCCTGGGACGGCCTGCTCCCTGCTCCTCGCTGCCCAGCAGGTCTACAGCGCCTGACGACCCTCCAAAACGTGGCTGCTGGTCCCTGGGGGTGTGGGGGGGCGTCCACGCGGGCCTGGGCCCCACCGCCTCCCGCTGCT
>NW_006286237.1:400452-400801 GCF_000327345.1 Myotis davidii
GGCCCCCACCGCCTCCCGCTGCTGCCAGCCATGCTGCACCTCTGCTCCCACAGCCCCGTGCGCAGGGGGCCCAACTGGGTTAAGGCTTGCGGTCCTGTCTCGAAAGGGTGGGTCCTTGAACAAGGGCCCCACACGTCCTCGGTCAGACAAGTCTGGCCGCCGTGGGCCTGACAGCAGAGCTGGGGTAGGGGCCGGTTTATGGCATTCGCCTCCTGGGAATGGCTCCTCTACTCACCCCCGCCCCCCGCCAGCCTCGCTGCCTCCCACGGGGGCTGCTGCTGCCCCAGATCGTCCTCCCTCCTTGCCTGGCAGGGTGCAGTGGGTGCTGCTGGGGTCCCTGGAGGTTCCT
>NW_006286237.1:400905-401388 GCF_000327345.1 Myotis davidii
CACCTGCTCTGAGCAGCGAGCTTCCGACAGCAGTGCCAGGGCCAGCGAGCTCGGGTCGGACGGGAACCACTGGGCAGAGACGGGGTGCGGGGGTGGGGCAGAAGGGGAGAAAGGAGACCGTGGAGCACAGCGTACCGGGGTATCCCGTTCTCTGCCCAGGGGGGCGGGTGGGGGGTGGCTGAGAGGAGCCTGCAGGCTGCCTGCTCAGGCCGACATTGATGGAGACCGTGCAGCTTCTATCCAGGGAGGGCCCCTTTGCTGGGGAGCCTGGCCGCTGCCTGGGGAGGGAGTGGAGGCCCGGAGGCTGGAGGGGAAGAGGCTGTTGGAGGTTTCCCCAAAGTCCAGGCGGGGGGTGAGGGGGAGGGAGGCCCCCCGGCCCCCCAGGCTGTGCCTCTGTGAGCCCAGCCAGCGCAGCGACGCTCCCCCTTATTCTCCTGGGGGGGACGCTGCCTGGCCTGGTGCCAGCACCAGTTGGGTTTGGTC
>NW_006286237.1:402061-402971 GCF_000327345.1 Myotis davidii
CTTCCTATGGGAAGCACATTATATGATGGGAACAGAAATTCTGGAAAAAAAACCCTCCCAGAATCGTCCCTGGCTGATTGGGACAAATTCAGGCCGTTACAATGCCTCGACACACATTTTTGAATCATTTCTTCCAGATCTCCACAGCTAATTATTATATTTCCTTGCAACCCCATTATAACTTTAGTGTTTATATTCTTTACATAACGAAAAAGTACGTACGCAGTCGGGCAGGGACAGGCTAGCTCTGGGGAGGACGAGGTGCCCCCCCGGGCCTGCTGTGAGCCCCCACCCATCGCGGGGCGCCCTCGGGCACATGCTCCTAACGACACGCCTCCTCCTGCGCGTCCAGAGCCTGCTGTTGGCACCGGGGAGCCGGGGAACAGCTCTGAGGTCTGTTGGGGCCGTGGGGCTGTGTTTATCGGGAACCATGTAAATGTCCAAATATAGGCAAACGGCTCAGCCCCGCCGCAACGGCTCCGACAACACCCACCGCCAGGGAGGCCCGGAGGCATTCTCAGCCACGGGGGATGCGGTTTAACAAGTAAAAACCAACCGTGTCCGTGGTCTCACTCACAAGGGGCGGACAGACCCCACGGCGCCAATGGCATCAGCGAACGCTCCATCTAGAGGAGCCCTCGCCCCCGGGGTCACCCTGTGCCCCGTGCCCCGCGGGCACCATGCCTTTAAGGCGAGGATGCAGGGCCTGACCCCCGGCACAGGGGTCTCCCGGGCTTGGGGGACTCTGAACGCAGTCGGGCAGGGACAGGCCAGCTCTGGGGAGGACGAGGTGCCCCCCGGGCCTGCTGTGAGCCCCCACCCATCGCGGGGCGCCCTCGGGCACATGCTCCTAACGACACGCCTCCTCTTGCTGTTGGCACCGGGGAGCCGGGGAACAGCGGGCGGCCTG
>NW_006286237.1:403041-405277 GCF_000327345.1 Myotis davidii
CCCCACCCCTGGGCCTCGTGCCCCCCTCCTCACACCCGCCCCCGAGGCTCTGCCCCGCAAGTCCTCAGCCGCAGCCCCTCATCTGGATCCGGAGGCAAAGGGCCGAGTCTTCCAGATTTGGGGACGGATCACTAGGTGGGAACTGGCGGCCTCGGCCACGGAGGAACGGGGATCGCAGGCGAACGGGGTGAATCGGCGGGAAATGTCAGGTCCCCGAGAGGAGAGGGGGCGGGAGGAGCAGGAGGAGGAGGAGGGAAATGGAGCAAGTTGCGCCCGAGGCTTGGAGGTCCTCTGTGCAGAACACATAGCACCAGGCCGGGCTCGGAGCGAACTGGCTGCTTGTAAAACGGACAAGGACCACGGCCAGCTCGGCCTCCGGCTGAGGATTGGACACGAACAAAGTCGCCCTCCGTCTCAGGAGAGCGCGACGGACGGGTGACTAGGCTCACCGCGCAGGACAGGAAGGGTGCCCATCACCGAGCCGGGCCGAGGGAGAGCCAGGCCTGTCCTCAGCGCCCGCCGGAAGCTCAGACGAAGCCGGACCTGCACTGAGTGTGTGTGTGAGAGGCACCGGGGCCCGGCCGGTGGCTCAGTGGTCGGAGCGTCGCCCTGTGCACCAGAGGCTGTGGGTGCCCCTCCCGGTCAGGGCGCTGCCTAGCGTGTGGGCCAGGGCGAGTATGGGCGGCAGCTGATCGATGTTTCTCACACTGATGTTTCTCTGCCTTCCTCTCTTTAAAAATCAATAAACAATAAACAATTAAAAACGAAGTGAGAGAAGGGCCCGCGGTGCCCTCTGAACGCGGTGGAGCAGGTCACCCAGCCTGGAGGGTAGGTGTGGGCACAGGAAGCCCTTGGCGGGAGAGAGGGACGGACAGACGGATGGGACCAGCTGGGGGGACCAGCTGGAACAGAGAGGAGGGCAGGAGGGCGGAGTCAAGACAGATCCCCGGGGGGGACAGTCACCATGAGAGTCCAGGAGGGGGCCGGGCGGGAGCAGGAGGCCGGCGCGGAGGCCCAGCAGCCCGTGATGGGGCAGGTACCGAGTTGAGGTGCCAGACGTTCTCGCCCGAGCTCAGGTTCCTCAGTGAAACAGGACACGCGGCCGTCTGCGAGGTGAAAGCAGAGATGCGGGGGGGCAGTGGGGGTCCCTTTGAGATAAAGAGGCACCGTGGAGGCTGTGGCGGCCGGGCTTCAACCCCCAGAGTTGCACTGTCCACGTGGGACCTCAGCTCGGAAGGGAGTCGGGGTCCATGAGCCACAAGCGGGGGCGGGGGGTGTCTCAGCAGGAGACTGAGGCTGAGGCTGAGGACGAACAAGTGAGACGCAAGCTAAACGGGAAAGTAGGTCTGTCCTCGCCGAGTGGGCGTGGGCGAGGCGGGGATGGGAGGCAGGAAGTGGACACACCGTCCCCACCCCCTTCCGGAAAGGTCCTGGGCAGAGGGTCTGACCTGGGGTTTAGTCCAGTGTCATCTTTTTTAAAAAATATATTTTGTTGATTTTTTACAGAGAGGAAGGGAGAAGGATAGAGAATCAGAAACATCGATGAGAGAGAAACATCGATCAGCTGCCTCCTGCAGGTCCCCCACTGGGGATGGGCCCGCAACCGAGGTACATGCCCTTGACCGGAACCGAACCCGGGACCCTTCAGTCCGCAGGCAGATGCTCCATCCACTGAGCCAAACCGGTTAGGGCCAGTGTCACCTTTTTTAAAATTAAAAAAAAAATTTTTTTTTGTATTGATTTCAGAAGGGAAGGGAGAGAGCGAGAGAGCATCAATGATGAGAGAGAATCATGGACCGGCTGCCTCCTGCACGCCCCACACTGGGGACCGAGCCCTGGCGGGAAGTGAACCCTGACCTCCCAGTTCACAGGTCGACCCTCCACCACTGAGCCACACCAGCCGGGCAAGTGCCACCTCCCAACAGGGGTGAGGGCAGGAGGCAGGCCGTGTTCCCTGCGAGAGGGCGTCACTGGGAGTGAGGGTGACGGCCCGGATGGTTGAAGCTCACTGTCTACACGTCATGCGTTGACCTTCACACGGATGCACTTGACCCTCCCGGTCTCCGTGAGGCAGCATCGCCTCTGTCTGCGGGTGAGAACATCAGTCACCGCCACTTCCCGGGACCCACCCCGAGGTCCCCGCCCAGCAGAAATGACGTCACAGCGCACGCTCCAGCAGAAGTGACGTCACAGCGCACGCTCCAGCAGCAATGACGTCACAGCGCACGCTCCAGCA
>NW_006286237.1:407179-407716 GCF_000327345.1 Myotis davidii
CTCTCGCTCCACTTGGGAGGGACGAGGACACAGGAGCTGACCCGTTGGGGATCCGGTTCCCGAAACCTGAGCCGCGGGAGGGCCGGGTTTCACGGCTGTGGGCTGCACACCTGCCCGGCCCTCCTCCACCTGAGGGAGGGCCAGGGCGCACAGGTGAGGTGAGAGCCGGCCCCTTTAAAGGGAGGGAGGACAGTCCGCTCTGCCCCGCCCCGCCCTCACCTTGACCCGGGCTGACCTTCGCTCAACAAGCAGAGGTGACAACCTAACAACCGGCAGGACCGCAGGACCGGTGGGGACACAGGTGGGGACAGCGTGGGGCTGGCACTCACACCAGGGGCTGCCCTCCTCCCTGGGGAAGGGGCCTGAGACCCCAGGACAGACAGGAGCTGGGGGAGGGGGGCACTCATGACGACGGTCACGGCCCCCACAGCAGTCATGAGACCATCATGAACCTTGGGGAGCCTTCGCCCCAGGATCCCAGAGCTTAAGACACAGCGGGGCCTGCCTGGCAGCTGTCTGCACACAGGGGAGCGAGGG
>NW_006286237.1:407739-408140 GCF_000327345.1 Myotis davidii
CGGTTTTCCGGGAATACTTCAGTTTTCCTGTCTTCAAGGCGAAGACCCTTTACAGCAGTGGTTCTCAACCTTCCTCATGCCTGGGGAAGGGGCCTGAGACCCCAGGACAGACAGGAGCTGGGGGAGGGGGCACTCATGACGACGGTCACGCCCCCCACAGCAGTCATGAGACCATCATGAACCTTGGGGAGCCTTCGCCCCAGGATCCCAGAGCTTAAGACACAGCGGGGCCTGCCTGGCCGCTGTCGGCACCCAAGTGAGCGAGGGAAAAGTCACACACACAAGCTGGGGCGACAGCCCACCTCCAGCCGCGGCCCCCCGAGTGTGAGTGGGCCCAGGCCCTTCAACCAACGTCCCCCACTCCCCCTCCTCGCCCCCCAGTCCCCCTCCACGTCCCCCAC
>NW_006286237.1:418278-419399 GCF_000327345.1 Myotis davidii
CATTTTTTTTAGTTTTATTCATTTCAAACGGGCTGGATCCGGCCCGCGGGCCGTAGTTTGCCCACGGTTGTCTTATACACCAGTTTTACCGCAACAAGAACCCAAAGCGGGGCCTCTCTGGCCCGACCGACCCGTGTCGGGCCCTGGCTTTGCTATTTGCCGCCTTCTCCTCTCGACTCGCTTCACCTTCGCCGTCTGTGAAGCGGGGGTGGCAGGGCAGGAGAGCAGAGCAGGCCACGGGCTCGGAGTCGGGGGACCTGGACTCAGGTCTGAGGGGCGTGACCTTGGGCGCCTTCACCCCCGCGAAAGGGTCGTTCGGCCCCCAAGGGGTCGCGACCCACAGGTCGAGAACCGCTGCTTTACAACGTATGTCCACACAGCACCATCCCGCCCACGAGGAATTAACCGAGTTCCTGAGGGGCGTGACCTTGGGCGCCTTCTCAGGCCTCTCTGAGCCCGAGGGGGTGGGCAGTGAGGGTGTCACAAGTGCCTGCCTGGAGGAAGGGGGTGCAGTCACTGAACTGGACGCAGGAAGCAGGATCACACATGCTGAGACACTGTGAGCTCGGGTCCAGTCACCCTGTTCCCTTCTCTGCGGGTGGGGAGGGAGGCGGGGGGGGGCCTTCGTACCCTGATGTCCAGGCAGGACACGCTCCCTGACCCTCACCCGGGGCTGCTAGTGTTAACTTCTAACCCACACCCGGTTAACAGTTCGCTCCTGGTCGTGGGGGAGGGGACCAGCCTGGCTGCAGCCGCTGCTCCCATAACAAGACCCCAAGACGGGACAGGGAACCGCTCGGGCTGGGGTCCCTGACCCTAAGGAGCCGACGAGCTCAGGCCGGCCTGGTGCGGCAAAGGAGGAGGGACAGTCCTCATCCAGGCAGGCTGGCTGCTCCCTGTGTGACCTTGGGCTGCCATTCAACCGCCCGGTGCCTCAATGTCCCCATCTGTATAATGGGGATAAACCACCTACTTCCCAAGATCTGTGCGGCTTAAACAGAATAGCAGGTGAGGGTGCTGGGCGTACGGCAGGCTCTCTGTACATGCCCCTCGAGTCTGCGGAGGTGGCCTCACTGTTTTGACCAACCTCGTGGAGTCCAGGGCAGGTCAGCGAGAGCTCC
>NW_006286237.1:420914-421991 GCF_000327345.1 Myotis davidii
ACGGGAGACCGGGCGGGTAGGTGCCCTGTGAGTTGGTCACACAGACGGAGGGGCTGCTGCTCACAGCCCGGGGCTGGCCCCACACCCGCAACTTTGCCAAGGCGGCTGAAGAAGCCACCTGTTCGGGCTCCCCCCGGAGCACGGGCCAGGCCCACGAACGAATGTCTTCCCGAAAGGCCGGGAGGGGAGGGGAGAGGGCAGAAGAGAGGAGAGATCCCCGAACCCCCCCACCCCACCCCATCTATACCTTCTGCCCAGCAAACAGCCACAGCCACAGCCTGGACCCCAAACCCTAGAGCTGTCTGTGGGTGAGCCTTATGTGTCCATGAAATCGGGGTTTCCTTTTAGTTTCTTTTTTTGTGTTTTTTTTTAAAGATACTACTTTTTCATTTTTATTTTTTTATCCTCACCTGAGGGTATTTTTCCATTGATATTTAGGGAGAGTGGACGAGAGAAGGGGAGATAGAGAAGAGGCCCTGACCAGGGCCCGGGGCTGGGGAGGAGCCTGCAACCGAGGTACATGCCGTGGAGCGGAATCGAACCCGGGACCCTTCAGTCTCCTCCGGCAGACGCTCTATCCACTGAGCAACACCGGCCAGGGCACCGGGATTTTTCCTGGGTGTTGGGGGCGGGGGAGGGGGTGTCTGGCTGGGAAGGAGGAATCCTGAACCTCCTTATGGCCGATTCCCTAGCACATCCCCTGAAGGCGACAGTGGGGGTGACGCTGATGGAGGCGATGCGGTCGCATTCAATCGATGACTTATCTCCTCTCCCCCGCGATTTCCTGGTGACACTTGCCGTTCCCTGGCTCCCTCGGGGCGGCGCACGGAGCAGAGCCCACAGGCCCCGCAACGGGGGCTACTGTGCACCATGCACGTCGCGGGCGAGGCTTCCGGTCAGCAGGGTCAGCAGGTGCCTATCCACAGTGACGTTTGGGGGGGACCCTAAGTTAGACTCGGATTTCCGGCTGCGGGACCCCGCGTTGCCCCAGGTGAACGTACTTGGTCCATCTCCAGGCAGCGGCCCGCATGGGCGGGGCCTGTCCACGGCCACTAGGGGGCGCGGGTCCCCGGCCTG
>NW_006286237.1:422376-422927 GCF_000327345.1 Myotis davidii
CTTCCGCTTCCGGGTCACGCCCTGCCCCGCTCTCCCGGTGTCGCTCGCGCGCCCAGGTCAAGATGGAGGAGTATGCGCGAGAGCCCTGGTGAGTCGACCGGTGTCCTCCCCCGGTCCTGCCCGTCGCCCGTCGCTCTCCTCGGTCTCCGGTCGCCCAGGTCGACGGCGCCGGCCCGGGCCCCATGGGAGAAGGGGAGGCCCCACAGCGGGGCCCCTGCACCTCTCACCGAGCCTCCAGCTGCCCTGGCTCCCGACCTCTTAAATCTTAAACATGGTCCCGGGCGGGGGCAGAGCGGAGCCCAGGCCCTCGGCCTCCCTTCCCTCGGCCCTCGCCCCCTCCTCCCCCCCTCCCGCCCCCCACGCTGCAGGAGCCAGGGCTGCCGTCCGGTCACCACGTGCTGTGACTGCAAACACCATCCTCATCCCTGTGAGAACACATCTCGGTCTCCCGGTCTCCCGGGAGCAGAACAGGACGGGGATGGAGGGACCGACCGGCCTCTTCTCACCAGGACCCCAGGCAAAGGACCAGGTGGGAGGGAGCGGTCTGTCCC
>NW_006286237.1:427625-428671 GCF_000327345.1 Myotis davidii
CCCCCAACGCGGGCCTCCCGCACGCAGCCCCCCGTGACCTTGCTGTGGGCGGGGCGTGATGGAGCCTCCGACCCGCTCTTAGCCCCGGGCCGCGCCGACCTTGTGTGGGGGTCACGCCTCGCCCCCCACTGCCAGCCGAGGTGACCTCGGACGCGTCCCCGGTCTCGGGGGGGCCATTCCTGAGGCATTGGTGTCGCGATGCGTGACCCCGGGCGGGGAGTGGGCGACGGTTTTACCCACAAGGTTCATTCATTCATTCATCCATCCATCCATTCTCTCATTCATTCATTCACTCACTCACTCATCCATCCACCCCCTCCTCCCACCCTCCTGCCCCCCACGCTCCAGGAGCCAGGGCTGCCCTCTGGTCACCACGTGCCTGTGACTGCAAACACCGCCCTCATCCCTGCGAGGACACATCCCCGGGAGCAGAACGGTACGGGGATGGAGGGATCGACCGGCCTCTTCTCACCAGGACCCCATGCAAAGGACCAGGTGGGAGGGAGCGGTCTGTCTCGGGGACAACAAGGATGGGGAGCAGGCCTGGCTCCGGCCCAGCCCCCTGTGGGCGGTGCTTCCCGAGCTGCCACCCCTGCCAAGGCGGCTGAAGAAGCCACCTGTTCGGGCTCCCCCCTTCACCCCGACTGACAGAGAGGACCCTGCCCAAGGCTCAGGATGCGCCCTGAACGCTGACCAGTCGCGCTGCCCTCACAGGCCCTGGGACGGGTGAGGACAGACATCCCACGAGGGAAAGCGGGCGGAGGGGGTGTCGTGTGAGCGCACGCATGCGCACGCCCTGCTGGGCTCCGTGGGCATAAACAAGTGTGCGGGTGGGGGTAAAATGGTGCACAAATTTCCCACATGACACTCATCATATCATCTTTTCTGAATTGTTCAAAGTTTCACCAAGATTCAACTAGTGGCCGATTCCTCACAAATAAGAGAATGTTGAGCTTGTTTTCCATTGTCGAGTGATACATTAGTTGCTTTTATTGTCTCACAGTTCTGTAAGTGAGAATTCTAGGTGCTCTCTGACTAGGACCTCT
>NW_006286237.1:435106-436798 GCF_000327345.1 Myotis davidii
CAGCACCATTGTCTCTTCAGCTTCCAAGGAGGGAACTTAGTACGTAGTGATGTCCGCTGCCGTGTAAAACTTTTAGATTTAGTGAAGCTCTGTCCACTGGCTGTTGAATCAGGAGTGATCAGTTCTAGTGAAGGTACAAAGTGTGATGTGTGTTTGCTTCAAAAACTGGTCTTTTCATTCATTTTTTTCTTTCTGCTCTCTCAGACACTAAGGAAAGTTGAGACGACAGGAAGACTCATTCATTCATTCATTCATTCATCCATCCATCCATTCTCTCATTCATTCATTCACTCACTCACTCATCCATCCATTCATTCATCCAGCACTTACGGAGGGAGGGCCCCCTGCCCAGCGCTTTGTTCGGTCCGGGGAGTGAAAGGTGGAAAAGGCAGGCACACAGGTGGGTCCTTGCAAAGGGCAGGATGGCCTTTCCAGTTGCCTGCGATGATGGCTTCCGGGGGCCTCAGTGAGAAATCCCCTGTTTGTTTGGGTGAGTCACCTGTCAGGACTGGGATGGGCCACTTCCTGGTTGACAGTATAGCCCCCCACGCTACTCCCACGGTGCACTGGCTATGGGCTTTTGCACAGCCCTGCCCCCCGCCCCCCGACTTTTGTTAAATGAATGAATACTGGGCTTACCGGTTAATAATGCGGATACCGTTTAGTAATGCGGATTGACCCACTACCGGTTAAAAATTCGGATTTTTGTCATCAAAGAAAACACAATTTCTAGAGAAACATCAAAAGTGCTTTGTTGAAAGCACGTTTTGAAGCGCTGTTCAGAAAGTGCGCGTGCCGTCGATCGGAACGAGTGGTCATGTGAGAGAGCAATACAGCAAAACAGCACACATATCACATCGCATACATATCCACACGTGTGTGACCCTTCCCGAGCTGCCACCCCTCCTGGGCGGGCGCTGCTGGGTCCACCTTCCTGCCCAGCAGAGGGGCCTGGCCCTGGCACAGAGCTGACTGGAGGAGGGGCCGCTCCCTCAAGAGGCTCCCCCGAACGTGCAGCGCCCCTGTCCTGGGAATGTCACTCAAGCCACACAGGCCCCGCCTCCCAGACCCGGGGCTCCATGGCTGTGGGGACCCCCCCTGCCCAGCCTCCGGGAAGGAGCCGGTCCCTGCAGGGAGGGCTGAGCGCCTCCTCCTGCTGGCGCCCCCTTCCTTCCTCCCCTCACAGCGGGTGAAGGAGCCCACAGGTGTGGGGGCCACGCTCAGGGCCACCTCCAGCCCCACCCCCACCCCCACAGCCCCTCTGACGTGGGGTGCTGTCCGCCAGCACATCACGCCCCGCCCGACACAGGCACTGGGTGAGTCCCAGGCCAGCGCAGGGAGGGGTCCTTCTGAAACCGTCAATCCTGGGGGATGACGGGGCTCCCTCGCCCCGCGGCCCCTCTCGCCCCCCACTCACGTCCACGTCCTGGGACAGCTCCCGCTGGATCAGCTTCTTGGTCTCCTTCTCGCAGAAGGTGAGCATGGCCTCGCGGTCGTAGCTGCCCGTGGCCGGCTTCTCCGTCTGGTTCCGCTGCCGCAGCCCCACGGGCACACTGCTGTCAGGGTCCACCACGTCCAGCTCCTTCTCCAGCTCCTCCATCTCCTCGGGGGACAGCGTGGACAGCAGGCTGTCGATGTCGGGGTCCTCGCTCACCTGCCGGCGGTACTTGGCGACCTTGGACATCTTGGCAA
>NW_006286237.1:437800-438227 GCF_000327345.1 Myotis davidii
GGGACGGCGCCGCGAGCCGGGCGGGCCTGAGAGGACGCGGGGACCCAGGGCTGTGAGTGTCCCGGGGCATCGTCTGTGTCCGTGAGTCAGCGAGCGTGACGTCCGAGACCCAGGGATGCTACCGCGTCAGTGTTGCCCCGGCCGGTTTGGCTGAGTGGATAGAGCGTCCTGCCCATCATCCCTGCCAGCGGGAGCCTGGGTGCTAGCATCGGGGGGCCCTGGGTGACTCCTCGAGGGAGAGCAGTAAACCCTCCCGTGCTGCAAACTGAAGCTGGCCGGCTGTTGGGGGAAGAAAGAGGGGTGCAGGCAGGAGAGTCCCAAAGGGCCTTCAGTTTCCAGGAAGTGTCGGCTCCTGGGAAGGGGGTTCAAACCTCCCTTCCTGCCCCTCGGCTTCTTCCTGCTCCTGTGTCTGTGGGGTTTCCTTAGG
>NW_006286237.1:438519-438765 GCF_000327345.1 Myotis davidii
CCCGTCTTCAGGGGAACATAACTCTGGCTGCGGGGAGGGATCCGGTTGCAACAGGCCTGGCACGTCTTGGCGGGCTCTCTGAGGCGCATCCATCCCTCACGCCGCCTCGCACGGCCAGACATTCAATCCCCCGAGAAGCCGTGTAACCCATCGGGCAGACGCCTCGGTCTTTCCTGGCGTCTCGCCACCCGGGCTAGAGGCGCGGCCCTGGGGCGGTCCGTGCCGCGTCCGTGTCCGGGATCGGCC
>NW_006286237.1:438934-439286 GCF_000327345.1 Myotis davidii
AACCTTGCCAAGCCCGGCCAGTGTGGCTCAGTGGTGGAGCGCCGAACTATGAACCAGGAGGTCACGGTTTGATTCCTGGTCAGGGCACAGGCCCGGGTTGCGGGCTCCACCACCAGTGTGGGGCGTGCAGGAGGCAACTGATCAATGGTTTTCTCTCATCATTCATGTTTCTCTCTCTCTCTCCCTTCCTCTCTCTGAAATCAATAAAAGTGTATTTAGAAATAACTTTAAAAGAATTATATGCCCTGCCCGGTTTGGCTCAGTGGATAGAACGTCAGCCTGCGGATTGAAGGGTCCCAGGTTCGATTCCGGCCAAGGGCACATGCCTGGGGGGTGCAGGCTAGATCCCCAG
>NW_006286237.1:442391-448512 GCF_000327345.1 Myotis davidii
GCTTTGGCACACCCCCCCCCCCCGCCCCCCGACTTTTGTTAAATGAATGAATACTGGGCTTACCGGTTAATAATGCGGATACCGTTTAGTAATGCGGATTGACCCACTACCGGTTAAAAATTCGGATTTTTGTCATCAAAGAAAACACAATTTCTAGAGAAACATCAAAAGTGCTTTGTTGAAAGCACGTTTTGAAGCGCTGTTCAGAAAGTGCGCGTGCCGTCGATCGGAACGAGTGGTCATCCGAGAGAGCAATACAGCAAAACAGCACACATACCACATCGCATACATATCCACACGTGTGTGACCCCCTCTATTGAAAAGAATCCGCATTACTAACCGGTCCACCTGGTGGAGTGTTAGCCGGCTCCATCCCTCCCAGCTCACGTGACTTGGGGCCGGATGCATGTGGATGCAGATGTGTGTCGGCTGCAGAGGACCCTGCTGTGTTAGCAAAGACCGTTTTAAGGTTGATGAGTGAGAATGAGAGGTCAGGTCTTTTTTCTTTTTCTCTCTCCCCTGTCCTTAGCCCTTGGCGCATTGTGGACGACTGTGGAGGGGCCTTTACCATGGGCACCATAGGCGGCGGTATCTTCCAAGCGGTCAAGGGTTTCCGCAATTCCCCAGTGGTGAGTGGTGTCTCATTTTATCGCCGCCTGAAACCGGGGCTCGCTACCGTCGCCAACGGGGCCCCGCCGGTGGGTTGGAAGCCGTGTTCTTTGAATACACCTCTGTCTGCCTTTCCACAGGGAGTGAGCCACCGGCTGCGAGGGAGTTTGACGGCCGTTAAAACCAGGGCTCCGCAGTTGGGAGGTAAGAAAGCAGCTTTCCCATTCGTGCTCCAGGCTTTTCTGTTGGTCAGAAGACGAGGCTCTACCCACTGAGCAACATGGGCTAGGGCTGAACGTATTTTTCATTATGACACTTTAAATGTAAGATGAGAAGGTAAAGTTCGAACAGTTTTGCTTTGACATAAAACAGGTAGCTTTGCGGTGTGGGGAGGTCTGTTCTCCATGATCGACTGCAGCCTGGTTCAGGTCCGAGGGAAGGAGGATCCCTGGAACTCCATCACCAGCGGGGCCTTGACGGGAGCCATCCTGGCCGCCAGAAGTAAGCACCGCACAGACGCCGTGGACACGACGGCGGGGAGCCCCTGTGTCTTAATTTACTGATGTCTGGAATGTGTAAAACGCGGCATCGCTTGAGTTGGTACAGCGTGAGTGTATATGGCGATTGGGGGAGAGTGAGAGGGTCCGTGAGGAGTGTGCGAGCGTGAGCGAGGAGCCCTGACCCGCACGTTCCAGCGGCTGAGAGCAGCTCACGTTCTGGGTCACGTCTGCCTGCTCCTGGCTTCTCTGGACTTAGTCCTGGCTGCTGTCGCACGGGGCGGTTAGGGATAAAGTGTGTAGAGCCGTCTTCTGGATCTTTGGGACGGAGAGGGACCCAGAATCCCTTTGGGCTTCGTAGTTCGGGCCAGGAGTCGGCTCGCTGGGTGTAGAGTCGGGTGGTGACGGTTTGGGGCTTTGTGGGCCGGGAGGTCCGTGTTGCAGCTCTGCAGCTCAGGTATCCCCGCGCGGAAGCCACCCCCACACCAGTGGGTGAGCACAGCCGTCCCAGGAAGCGCTGTTGACGTGAACGGCGGGGAGCGGGGTTGGCCTGCAGGCCCCTGGGCTCCGCAGTGGGAAAGGGCTTGGGAGGGGTTGGGGTGCAGCCACATGACGGCTCTGTCCTTCACTGCGTCTGCCTTAAGCCAGCTCTCTGTTCACGTGATCTCTGTTGTCCGTGTTCCCAGATGGACCGGTGGCCATGGTGGGCTCAGCCGCGATGGGCGGCATCCTTCTGGCTTTGATCGAAGGAGCTGGCATCTTGTTGACGAGGTTTGCCTCCGCACAGTTCCCCAACGGTGAGTCTCTTTCTGCTGCATCCGTCCCTCAGACATTGGGAATGGCTTCCTGGTGTTTAAAGGAAGCGCGTTTTGTCTGTAACATGGTCGTTTGCGGCTTATTTTCTGTGTTGATGTGCTGTGGGTCAGGGCTCAGTCATGTCCGGCACCGTCGCCAAAATGCTGTGGTCAGATAACGGGCTGATCTTCCTGATGGTCTCAGGTTCTATCAGTGCTCACGTGCTCCCGCTGAGAAATTGCTGGTCATGTTAGAGGGGCTTGAAAATGTATGACCAGAATGGCCGTCAGTCCTCACCTGTCCGTGCGGACGCACCTGGCCCTGTCCGAGGTGCTGGAGACACCATGCGAACGTGGACTTATATCCGGTGGGAAGGCGACCAGCGCATTCACAGCTAAATGCGGTTGTTTGCTTGTGTCCCTGGCTTTGAAGAGTGGTGGAGAGTGACTCCTGCCTGGGAGGGTCCGTCTTGGGTTCTCAGGGAAAGGATTTCTGTGGCTCAGTGTTCCTTTTTCCGACGAATCGGGGAGAGGTAAATTGTGTGCTGAGGGGTCCTCGTGTGCTGGGCTGTGAGCGTGTGCCGAGCCGTGTAGCTGTGGACGACTCGATCGGACGCAGCGGTGAAGCTCTGACCTGCCTCTCGGGCGCCCTGTGCAGGACGGGGGGACACAGTGGTAGGGAGTTATCTGGGAGCTTGGACGAGATTCCGCGTAGACTTAGGAGTGGATCCAGCTCCCCGTTCGCTTTGTCTTCCCCAAGGCACTCGCGAGAGATTCCGCGTCTGGGCAGGTTTCAGACGCACGGCTGGTGGGATGCGGTGGGACTGGGCCCTGGCGCTCCTGCTCTGTGGTCAGCCGTTGCTTTGGGGTTCGCACTGTGGGGCCGGCCGCTGGCTAGTTTGTTTTCTCACTCAGGGCTGTTCTCACACCAGGCTCGGGGGGCTCGCGTGGGAGGTGGCAGGGCTACAGGGGTTCAGGTTGCGGACTGTGTACACAGCATTTTCACTGCGCTGGCTACTGTACTTCCTTCAGAGGCTTGTTCTTAATGTGCAATATTCGAGCGATTTGTAAAACTCTCTTCTCTGAACTGCAGGGCCTCAGTTTGCTGACGACCCCTCCCAGCTGCCCGCGGCCCCGGCCCCGGCCCCGCTGCCGTCCTCGCCGTTTGGTGACTACCGGCAGTTCCAGTAGGACTCCTCCCAGCGGGTGCGGGCACGGCTCTCAGGACGTCAGGGCAGGCGGCTCCAGGCCGGAGGTGGGACAGCTGCGGCCACAGAGGCCACGAAGAGACTTCTGGCGTTTTCTCTATTTAAAGGAACATGGGGTGGGGTGTTAAAGGATAATCCACTTATTTATTCGCCCTGGAGGGCGTCCGTGATCAAAGTGTCTGATACCTTTAAGAAAACGTTAAGTGCCGAGAAGGTGCAGGAGCACAGGCATACGGCGTGCGCTTGGCCCCCAGCTCCTCGGGGACTCCTGCCTGGCTCGGTGCTCTGTCAGTCAAACAATAAAACTCCTGGAGCTTGCTCCTTCGATGAGTCGTAGGCTCTGCCTCTCGCCCGCCAGCACGCCGGGGACGCAGCCTGCCGAGGGTCGAGGGGCTGGTGTCGGCCGTCTCCCTGGGGTGAGTGGTGCGTGAGGGGGCCCTGCAGCCGCCTGGATCCTTCCACAGTAGCTACTCCTGGATGGAAGGCAAGGCCACGCCCTCCACTGCACGAGGAAGGGGGTCAGTCCTCAGACCCGCCCTGTGCGGTGCTGACACCTCCCCGCCCAGCCCCTGCACCCCAGCGGGTTTCCGGGCGTCTGGTCCTTGTGTGTGTCCCTGGAAGAGCCGCCGTGCTTTCCCACAGCGGCTGCACCGTCCTGACTCCCACCCGCCATGCAGGAGGGTTCTGTTTTCCATTCCTGCCTACACTGTTACTCCTTTTTCAAAAGTGTCGCCTCCTCGAAGGGGTGCGTGGGGTGCTGCCTCGGTTTTGTGTGCATTCTAACGGCCATTGCCTCTGTGCTCCTGGCGTTTGCATGTCGGTGCAGATGTGCTTGTCGGTCTGTAGCTCCTCACGCTCAGAGGGGCCGGTGACCAGGAGAGCGGCGTGAGGATAAGGCCGGGAACGGCGGAGAACCCGGTCAAGGGCTAAACCCCCCAAGGCTATCGCGGTTCCGAACGTCCGTTCCTTATGGATCGGCCCCGGTGGGGTGTGTGTGTGTGTGGGATGCGCACGTGTGTTTGCCATTGTCTGAGGGAACTGTCTTCAGCTCTGCACATCGGGAGCCGTCCTTGGGCCCAGGGGAACTTTGTGGAATTGGGGGTGGGGGGAAGGAAAGCCTGAAACGATGGAAGACCAGCTCTTTCTGGGGAGCTTCCCATGTGGTCCCTGTGCGTGCAGGATGCTGGTCTGGCGGGGTGGAGGGGGGCAGACAGGAGGGGGGCTGTGCCAGGCAGGGGCGGCCTCCCCAGGCAGGAGCCCAGTGAGGCAGGAGCCCAGTGATGACAGGTGCTCAGTGAACAGTGGGTCTCGGCTATGCTCCCCTCCCCCTCCCCGCAGTCACACGCAGGAAGCTCTGACATTGGAGCTGAACGCTCCCCTTTGTTCATCTCTCCCAGCGCGGCTCTTCCGTTCCTGTCCTCATAGGTTTTACCACAAAAACCTGCTGGAATTTTATTGAATGAAGTTTGGTCAGTGTTCCATCATTTTTTAGCACAAACATCGCGCACACCGTGTTTTGTTAGATTTAAACCTCGGAGGCAGGAGCCCAGTGAGGACAGGTGCTCAGTGAACAGTGGATCCCGGCTCTGCTCCCCCCACTCCCCGCAGTCACACGCAGGAAGCTCTGACATTGGAGCTGAACGCTCCCCTTTGTTCATCTCTCTCAGCGGCGGCTCTTCCGTTCCTGCCCTCATAGATTTTACCACAAAAACCTGCTGGAATTTTATTGGAATGAAGTTTGGTCAGTGTTCTGTCATTTTTTAGCACAAACATCCCGCACACCGTGTTTTGTTAGATTTAAACCTCGGCACTTCATTTTTGAGTGTGCTACTTGAACGGTATTTTTAAATTTAAAATTTTATTATTACTGAGTAGAAATGCAGTTGATTTCACGTATTGTGTCCTGTAACCTTGATGAACTCATGCTTCTCATCAGTTCTGGAAGATCTCCAGCCCTTTATTTTGAGATGTCCGAGGTGTTACATTCTAGGCATTTAAAGTGAATAGCAATGAAGCAGTTTGGGGAAGGGGTGGGTGGTCCCCTCAGTGCTCTGCCCCTCCCGGCCGTGGCCCAGCACACGGATCGTCACGGCCTGTTTTCTTGCCTGGTAAGGGCGCTAAACGGAGCCCAGCACCGGGCTGTGCCGAACTTGCTAACGTTGTCCCGCACCCGGCGAATGGCTGCTGTGTGGTGTGCGCAACAGAAATGCTTTGCGACAGAGAGGGAGTCATTCCAAGGCGGAGCTCTGATCGCCAATAGGTACCGGGCGCTGTGATCAATGCCGCGGCGAAGGGGTTTTCCAGTTTGCGGATTTCACTAACCACGACGAGGAGAGAGAGAAGCTGACCTTATATGGAATTTTTAAAAAACCAATAAGCGGTGCATAAAATAAGTATTTTCACACCAGGACGCTGGGAAACATGATATGATACTATTTCCTTTTATGAAAAACTCTGGGACGGGGGCGTGGTCCCGGCTCAGATTTCTGGAGGGGGCGTGGCGCGGTTCCTGCTCAGAACGCGGGCTCTTCCCAGACGGAACTGCAGGTCCCAGGGCGCGGGGCCCGAGCCCCCAGCCAAGGGCCACTGGGCTTCTGCTTTAGGGGGGCCGGGGGCCCAGCCCGATGCTGACTCAGGGCCACAGGCAGGTCATGACTTGCTTGACTTCTGGGAAGTCCTGGTTTCGATGATCAAAGTCCGAACTGGACTTAGAGTGGGCAGTAAGGTGGCCTCCTCACTGTGGGTGGGCTCCTCAATCTTAAAGGGGGGGCGGGCAGGTATTGGGAATAGGAGGAGGGGAGGCCGTGTGGCCCAGCACTGGTAGAGCAGGAAAACCCGGTAGAGCAGTGGTTCTCAACCTCCTGGCCCTTTAATACAGCTCCTCATGTTGTGACCCCACCGTAACGTTATTTTCGTGGCCACTTCATCCCTGTCATGTTGCTACTGTGATGAATCGTCATGGAAATATCTGATCTGCAGGATGGTCTTAGGCGACCCCTGTGAAAGGGTAACT
>NW_006286237.1:448523-448887 GCF_000327345.1 Myotis davidii
GTGACCCCACCGTAACATTATTTTCGTGCCTACTTAATCCCTGTCATGTGGCTACTGTGATGAATCCTCACGTAAATAGCTGACATGCAGGATGGTCTCGGGCGACCCCTGGGAAAGGGCCGTTCGACCGCCAAAGGGGTCGCGACCCACAGGTTGAGAACCGCTGCGGTGGAGGGTTCTCCCCGAGATGGGGTGGGTTAGGAGTTTCCCAGGAGGCTGCCTGCCTGGGGCTGGCAGTGGTTTCCCTGCGTGGCCCTTTGCCTTTGGCCCTGGGAACAGTTCCGTTTCCCTCGCCACCGCTCCGGGAAGAAAGGAGCCTTAGGATAGAAGGCGTGGCCCCTGAAATGAAATGTAAGAGACAAGC
>NW_006286237.1:449149-453389 GCF_000327345.1 Myotis davidii
TTAAAAGACAAGCCCTGGCTGGTGCGGCTCAGTGGGTAGAGCGCCGGCCTGCGGACCAAAGGGTCCCGGGTTCGATTGGACACGTACCTCAATTGCAGGCTTCTCCCCGGCCCGGGCCCTGGTCGAGGGGCGTGCAGGAGGCAACTCGTCAATGTATCTCTTTCACATCCGTGTTTCTGTCTCTCCCTCTCCTTTCCACTCTCTAAAAAATCAATGGGAAAAAATATCCTTTGGTGAGGCTCAAAACACAACAACAAAGAAGCAAAGATGATGACTAAGGACTTATGGCCAATTTAAATTATATTTTATTGACTTTTTTTTTACAGAGAGGAAGGGGGAGGGATAGAGAGTTAGAAACAACGTTGGGAAAGAAACATGGATCAGCTGCCTCCTGCACATCTCCTACTGGGGATGTGCCCGCAACCAAGGTACATGCCCTTGACCGGAATCGAACCCGGGACCCTTCAGTCCGCAGGCCGACGCTCTATCCACTGAGCCACACCGGTCAGGGTACCAATACTTGTTATGATGTGCCAGTGATGAGTCTGTGCTGGAGGGAAGTTCAGTGAGCTGCCTGTATCTGAGCCGGATACAGTGCCTGGTCCCCACCGAGTACTCAGTGTTAGCACTCATGGTCAACTCCTTCATTTTTTTCATTAATAGCATTTATTTTTAAAAACAGTTTAGATTAACAGAAAAACTGAGCATACATTTGCAGCGGCCAGAGCTCCGTGCCGATACATTGTATCCTCTCCGTGCTGATACATTGTATCCTCTCCATGCTCGACAAAGAAGCAAAGATGATGAGTAAGGGCTTATGGCCAATTTAAATTATATTTTATTGATTTTCCACAAAGAGGAAGGGAGAGGGATAGAGAGTTAGAAACAACGTTGGGAAAGAAACATCGATCAGCTGCCTCCTGCACATCTCCTACTGCGGATGTGCCCGCAACCAAGGTACATGCCCTTGACCGGAATCGAACCCGGGACCCTTCAGTCCGCAGGCCGACGCTCTATCCACTGAGCACACCGGTCAGGGCACCAATCCTTGTTATGATGTGCCAGTGACGAGTCTGTGCTGGAGGGAAGCTCAGTGAGCTGCCTATATCTGAGCTGGATACAGTACCTGGTCCCCACCGAGTACTCAGTGTTAGCACTCATGGTCAACTCCTTCATTTTTTTCATTAATAGCATTTATTTTTAAAAACAGTTTAGATTAACAGAAAAACTGAGCATACATTTGCAGCGGCCGGAGCTCCGTGCTGATACATTGTATCCTCTCCATGCTGATACATTGTATTCGCTGAGGCTGCAGTTTGGTCCGGCTCCTGATTTGTTACTTAGTGTCCCACCTATTGAGCTGCCCTTGCCTGTGAGCGTTTCCCAGGCTTGCCTGGTGTTGGTGACCTTGACAGTGTTGCGGGGTACTGGTCAGGTGTATGGTAAGATGCCCCTCTGCAAATGAAAAACATTTGCCTGATGTTTTTCTCATCACTAGACTGGGGTTGTGGGATTTTGTGTGTTTTTTTTTTAAACTAGACTTTTTTTTTTACAGCCGTTGTAGCTTTACGGCAAAATCAAGTGGGATTTCACCAGGTCTAAAGGGCCGCGCTGTCCCATCATATTGAGGGTGCGTGGTGTCGGCGTGAATGTGTGGCTGTTGGGTGCTGATCCCGGGCACCTGGCTGAGGCAGGGCTGCTTGGGTCTCGTTAAAATTCTCTCTCTCTCACACACACACACACACACACAACGGAGAAACACCCAGCTTGCCCGTGGCCGTTCCCGCGCCTCTTTAACGGAGGCCCCCAGGGCCTCTGTGTTCAGAGCCCCCTTTGCACCTGCCCAGGTAGGCGCCCACCTCGGCCAGACCCCACCTCCAGGTCACAGAGCCCCCACCCGCCCACGCCTTCCAGCACGGTGCACCCCCTTCCTCCCCCTCCACCCTGCAAATCCTGCTGGCGCCGGAGGCCCATCCACACAGTTTCGCTTTCTCTTGAAACTTCCTGGAACTCTGTCCTTTTCTGAACTCTCCGTGGCCTTGGGTGCCCGCGTGCCCGCCTCCCCTCCGCGGCTCTGGCTGAGATTCTCGGGGACTGACTTCTTGCTGCCGGTGAAGATCGGGTTTCCGGTGATCGTTCCGATCGGCCCAGGGCTAAGGGTTAAGGGGAAACGATGCAGAATCGCAGCCAGGGCCTCGCGTGTGAAATGCGCTTCCCCTGAAAGGGTCCGTCTAGAACGGAGGACACGCTGGGACCACAGACTCCTCCCCACTTGGGCTCTGCTCTTCTGCCACAAGTTCAAATGCAGCTGCTGTAGTTTTCTTTCCTTTTTTAAAGGAAACTTTAAAAAATATCTATACTCTGATTGATCTCAGAGAGGAAGGGAGAAGGAGAGAGAGGGATAGAAACATCCATGATGAGAGAGAACAATGGATCGGCTGCCTCCTGCCCGCCCCCTCCTGGTTTTATTTTTTATTTATTTGTTTTTTATTTATTTTTTATGCCCTTGACCGGAATCGAACCTGGGACCCTTGAGTCTGCAGGCCAATGCTCTATCCACTGAGCCAAACCAGCCAGGGCCGGTTTTATTTTTTGGTGAGAAGGACGCGGGAGGAAGACAGGGTGACAGGGTCCGAGACCCGGTCTGGGATTCGAGGGGACCCACGGGGCCCTGTGAAGTGGATGCTGCGCCTTGGCCTGGGTGCCCGGCTGGGCTGGACTCGCAGGAGGAGAGATCGTCCCAGTCAGAGCCCTCAGTCTCCCTCAGTCTCTGGGTGGCACCGAGACTGGGGACGGCCTGGGCCTGCTCCCTCCCCGCCCTCCTCCCTGGCGGGGCTGAGCGCGTGGGGGGCGGGGGGCGGTGAGCTCTGAAATGCCTGTCCCTTAGGTGTGCTGGCTGGCCCCCGAGCAGACGGCGGGAAAGGAGAAGCCCTTTGTGTACACCCAGGGGCAGGCCGTCCTGAACCGGTCCTTCTTCCCCTGCTTCGACACGCCTGCCGTCAAGTGCACGTACTCCGCCCTCATCCAGGTAAGGGCGGCCCCGGGACCTGCCTGGGGACCTGCCCGGGGACCGTGCATGACGTCCGTCCAGGAAAGATTCCCTCCGCCTTCAGGAACCTCATTTGCCTGTGGTCAATCCCCTCGGTTTAAATCTATTGGTATTGATTTCAGAGAGAGAGAGAGAGAGAGAGAGAGGGAGACACCCATGATGAGAGAGGACCATGGATCGGCTGCCTCCTGCACCCTGTTCCTCCCCCACCCCTCAGCCCGGGCATGTGCTCTGACCGGGAATCGAACCCTGACCTCCTGGTTCATAGGTCGACGCTCAACCCCTGAGCCACGCCGGCCGGGCTAAATCCCCTCAGTTTAGGGCAAGCTGGGGGCCGGGAGGACTCTGTGGTCCCCGTGCAGGTGGCTGGGCCTGCAGCTCGCCAGGCCCAGCAGCGAAGGCCCCTCCGCCCTCCCCTCAGGTCCCCGAAGGCTTCACCGCGGTGATGAGTGCCGACACCTGGGAACGGCGAGGGCCCCACGGGTTCTTCTTCCGCATGAGCCACCCCATCCCCTCCTACCTCATCGCGCTGGCCATCGGAGACCTGGCCTCAGCGGAGGTGGGGCCCAGGTAGGACCCCCCCTCCCCCCCAGGCAGGGTTGGCAGGACCCCAGGCAAGGAGGCCTCTGAGCCCTGGGGCTGCCAGGTGGGTGCAGTTGGGGCACCTGAGCCCTCTGTCCGCAGTGTCCGTGCGGCCTGAGTGACCTGGAGGCCCTGCTCTGCCTCCTCCTGTCTCCCTCCGTCCATTTCCAAGTCTGTGGCCACCATGGGGTCACCACCGGCCCCACCGTTGCAGCTGCTGACCTGGGTCCCCTGGGGGTGTGGTTGGGGCTCAGGCAGCAGGACTGAAGGTTGACCTTTTTTAGAAAATATATTTCTGTTGATTTCAGAGAGGAAGGGGGAGGGAGGGAGAGAAACATCCGTGATTGAGAGAGAATCATGGATCGGCTGCCTCCTGCACGCACCCCTATTGGGGATCGAGCCCGCAACCCGGGCATGTGCCCTGACCTCCTGGGACACAGGTCGACTCTCAACCACTGAGCCACACCGGCCGGGCTAACGATTGATCTTTACCGGCCCCCGATACGCTCCCGTCCCTCAGACCTTTAAAGCAAACCCACTCCGGAGCTGAGGCCCCGTGTCCTGGGCGCAGCCTCGCCCGCCCGGCCGCCCCACCGGCTTCTCACAGGC
>NW_006286237.1:453599-461501 GCF_000327345.1 Myotis davidii
ACCTCTCTGCTCGCCTGTCCCTAGGAGCCGGGTGTGGGCCGAGCCCTGCCTGGTCGAGGCTGCCAGGCAGGAGTACGACGGCGTGATCGAGGAGTTCCTGGCCACAGGAGAGAAACTCTTCGGACCCTACGTTTGGGGCAGGTGAGGTTCCTGTCGACTGGCATGTCCCTGGCTCCCCAGCCCCCCTCTGCCTCCTGGAGCAAAGCGCCCCGTCCCAGAGGGGGGAGGGGGTAGAGGTGGGGGTGGGTGAGCAAGACCCGGATCCCTGGTGCAGAGCGGACCCGTGACCGTTCCCCGGGCGATAAAACCGTCCTGGTGGTCGCGGGGTTCAGAGGTCGGGACCTTTGCCAGCTCATCTCCCCGCCCGCTGGAAGCTGCCAGCACCCAGGGCGCCTTAGCAAAGTTTACACAGCCCGGCCGGCCCGGCTCAGTGGCTGAGCATCAACCTGTGAAATCAGAGTGATGGCTCCATGGCCACCGGTGAGCTTGGGGTGCTGCTTGGAGGCAGAACAGGGGGCAGTTTTGGGGAGCAGACGGGGGCGGGGAGTCCCAGCGAGTGCGTGGAACGAGGAGCCTGGTGCCATCTGAGCCCCGGTCCCCTCCGCGCCCGTCCAGGGTCCAGGATGGGGAGGGAGGGGGGTCCGGAGCAGGGCCTCACGCCCCCCGGCTCCCCCAGGTACGACGTCCTCTTCATGCCGCCGTCCTTCCCCTTCGGGGGCATGGAGAACCCGTGCCTGACCTTCGTCACCCCCTGCCTGCTGGCGGGGGACCGCTCGCTGGCCGACGTCATCATCCACGAGATCTCGCACAGCTGGTTCGGGAACCTGGTCACCAACGCCAACTGGAGCGAGTTCTGGCTCAACGAGGGCTTCACCATGTACGCGCAGCGGCGGATCTCCGCATGCCTCTTCGGTGAGCGGCCGCGGGGCCCACCTGGCCGTGGGGCGGGGGACCTGGGCTGCGGGGTCCGAGCGGCGCAAAGTGGGGAGGTGGTGGTGCCCGGGCGGGGACCTCAGAATAGCTGCCCACGGGGTGACTCACCGGAGCGGAGGCCTCCGGGGAGAGGTGTCCCGGGGTCACCCCGGAATCGCGTCCCTTCCCAAGCGAGTCCCAGGCCGTCAGTCACCGCTTCCCGCCGCACACACCGGCCTCACCTGGGCCGAGGGGACGTGCAGCCTTTAGCGGTTCCCAGAAGCCCGTGGTGTGCGGGGGTCCCTCTACTCAGAGAGAATGAGAACCTGCCTGGTCGGTCACTCAGCAGAGGAGGCCGACCTCGAAGTGAGCCCAGATGTGCTATTTATTTTTTATTTTTTACAGAGAGGAAGGGAGAGGAAGAGAGAGTTAGAAACATCGATGAGAGAGAAACATCGATCAGCTGCCTCCTGCACACCCCCCACTGGGGATGTCCCCGCAACCCAGGTACATGCCCTTGACCGGACTGGAACCTGGGACCCTTCAGTCCGCAGGCCGACCTCTATCCACTGAGCCACACCAGCCAGGGCAGTTGTGCTTTTTATTTTTTTTAAAAAAATTGATTTCAGAGAGGAAGGGAGGAGAGAGAGAGAGAAGCATCCATGATGGGAGAGAATCATTGATGGGCTGCTCCCCGCATGCCCCGCAGTGGGGACCGAGCCCGCAACCGGGGCTTGTGCCCTGAACGGGAATCGAACCCTGACCTCTGGACGACACTTGGCCACGGAGCCACGCTGGCCGGGCTGTCTGTGGTTCCTCACTGGCCACCAGCAGCCCTGCCAGCACATGTGCTCCCCGAGGCGCAGGTGGGGCGCTGAGGCTGGGGGGTTAGGAACTTGCCCAGAGAAAACACTTGCCCTCCTGTCCGGACCGCGGCCTGCAGGGCTGCCCCTTCTCCCTGGGACTCTGCTCTCCCGGTCCAGGGGCCGCCTACACCTGCCTGGAGGCCGCCACCGGGCGGGCGCTGCTCCGCCAGCACATGGACGCCACCGGGGAGGATCACCCGCTCAACAAGCTGCGGGTGAAGATTGAACCAGGTCCGGAGGCCCCGCCCTCTGCCACCCCTCCCCATGGGATTGGTCAGTGGGCTCCCAGGTCCCTCCCCCGGGGCGGAGCCACAGGGAAGTCACCCGCTCAACAAGCTGCGGGTGAAGATTGAACCAGGTCCGGAGGCCCCGCCCTCTGTCACCCCCCTCCCCATGCGATTGGTCAGTGGGCTCCCAGGACCCTCCTCCGGGGCGGAGCCAAACCCTGCAGCCCGACCTCCCGCGGGTCTGCGCATCCTCCGGAGGTCCCACCGCCCGGGCGGTGCCAGGGTCAGGCCTCGGGTCTGGAAGGCGCGCAGGTGGCGACCAGCGGGGCTGGTCTCTTTTTATTAAATTTTTACTTTATGGATCTCAGAGAGGAAGGGAGAAGGAGAGAGAGAGACATGGACGATGAGAGAGCATCATGGACCGGCTGCCTCCTGCAGGCCCCGCCCTGGGGATTGAGCCCAACCCGGGCCTGTGCCCCGACCGGGAATGGAACCGCGACCTCCTCAACCACGGAGCTGGCCCTGGGGCCGGGCAGGGCTGGCTTCTCTGTTCTCCTCTCAGCTCCACGGTTATGGCCCTTTGAGGTCCCTCTGAGGTGCCTGCGGGAGGCCTGGGTGGTCCGCGGTCCTGTCTGGCTGTGCCCGGGGGTGGCTGCTGTGTCCTCTCCCGTCTGAGCTGAGCCTGCAGCTCGGGCACAACGCGAAGGGGACGGGTTGCCCAGGCTCCGACCTCGCCCACTGCCCCCGCCAGGTGTGGACCCGGACGACACCTACAACGAGACCCCCTACGAGAAAGGCTTCTGCTTCGTCTCCTACCTGGCCCACCTGGTGGGCGATCAGGATCAGTTTGACAGGTTTCTCCAGGTACCGGCCACTCGGATGGGGCGAAGGGCAGGGAAGTTGGGGGGGCGGTGGAGGAGGCTCGGGGACAGGGCTCCCCACCTCGGGGCTCAGCCCACAGAGAGGCCCCCCTCCTCCCAGGCCTACGTCAATGAGTTTAAGTTCCAAAGCATCTTGGCCGACGACCTCCTGGAGTTCTACCTGGAGTACTTCCCGGAGCTAAAGCAGCGGAAGGTGGACGCCATTCCAGGTGAGCGGGCGGCCCCGGGGCAGGAGGGGCTGTCTGACCATCTGGCCGTCCTGCCTGCTCTCCGTCCAGAGGACGCTGCACCTGCTCATCCAGCAGATGGCACTGGGGAGCAGACCAGGCCCCAGGCCCCAGGCCCCAGGCTCCTCGCTCCTCGCTCCTCCCTCCTCCTTCCTCCTTTTCCTGGAACCTGGACCACTGGCTCACACCCTGGGCTGGGCCTGCGCCCTCGGGGGCAGGAGTGGGGGCAGGAGTGGCCGCAGCCTTGCCCCGAGCAGAGCAGGGAGTTGCCTCTTGCAGGAAGGGAGGGCCCAGGGCTGCCTGAGAGAGAGGAGGCCGCCCCATCATGGGGGGTGCTGGACACCGCCCCCTGCGCCACCCCATCTAGCCCTGAGTCTCCCCGTCGTGGGGTCGGGGAGGGAGCACCCCTGATGCCAGGTGGCTTGGCCGTGCACCCTCCATGGCCAGTGAGAGTTAATCATTACGCTGACAGCCTGGCCGGCCGCGTGCAGAGCTCCCCACTGTGTCTGTGCGTTTAGTCCTCACCACTGAGGCAGGGCTCGCCCCGGTTTCACATAAGACGGGTGCAGAGGCGAAGCGAGGGGGCCCAGCCTCCCGCTGGTGGACAGCGGAGCCAGGATGGGACGGCAGGGGTCCGGGCCCCAGGCCGTGAGCTGGCCGCGAGGTCAGCATCTCCTGGTATCGTCTCGTCTCCAGGCTTCGAGTTCGACCGCTGGCTGAACACCCCGGGCTGGCCGCCGTACCTCCCGGACCTGTCCCCCGGGGACGCGCTCATGAAGCCTGCGGAGGAGCTGGCCCAGCTGTGGGCGGCCCCGGAGCTGGACATGCCGGCCATCGAGGCCGTGGCCATCGGCTCCTGGAAGACCTACCAGCTGGTGTACTTCCTGGACAAGGTCCTCCAGAAGTCCCCTCTGCCGCCCGGTGAGAAAGGGGTGATTTCTTCCCCCCCAAATATATTTTTATAGATTTCAGAGAAAGGGAGAGGGAGGGAGAGACACCTCAATGATGAGAGAGGATCATGGATCGGCTGCCTCCTGCACACCCCACACGGGGGACAGAGCCGGCAACCCAGGCATGGGCTCTGACCGGGAATCGAACCGCGACCTCCTGGCTCCTAGGTCGACGCCCAGCCACCGAGCCACACTGGGCAGGAATCATTGATGTTTCTCTCTCCCTCTCCCTTCCTCTCTGAAATCAATAAGAAATATACACACACACACAAAAGATGAGTAATAAAAAGTAATTATTTAGAAAGATACCGACCCCCGTCTTTCCCAGGGAACGTGAAGAAGCTGGGGGAGATGTACCCAAAGATCTCGGGCGCCCGCAACGCGGAGCTGCGGCTGCGATGGGGCCAGATCGTCCTTCAGAACGACCTCCAGGAGGACTTCGGGAAGGTCAAAGACTTCCTGCAGAGCCAGGTGGGTCCCTCGCGTCCCCAGGCCGCCAGCCCGCAGCTCTGGGTCCTCACCCTTCCCTGGAGCAAGGGGAGGGGTGGAGAGCAGGGAGGGTCTGCCCACAGCCCCTGGGGAGGGAGACCCAAGGACAAGGAGGTGAGTGATCGAGAGGCTGTGGTCGCAGTGCCCCTGGGGCCGGGTGGGGGCCTGTGGCAGGGGAAGGTTCAGACCCTGCTGCACCCCAGGTCCCTGGGGAGCTGCCTGCTGGGCACGGGCCAGGGTCTCAGGAGCCCGAACAGAATCCAGGGGGGAGGGGCTGGCGGCAGAGCCCTGTTCAGGCCCCTCCGCTGGACGGTGGCAGCTCAGCCCTCCTGGGAGGCCCAGCCACTGGGGCTCTGCGTTCGGGGACTCTGTGCCTTTGGACCTGGGTTATCTTTCTTTTTTCCTTTTTTCTTTTTTTGGTTAATCCTCACCCGAGGCTCTTTTCCCGTTGATTTTTAGAGAGAGTGGGCGGGGAGGGGAGGGACAGAGAGAAGCATCGATGTGAGAGAGACACACCCAGTGGCTGCGTCCTGCACGCGCCCGACCAGGGCTGGGGAGCTGCCACCAGAACCAAACCCGGGACCCTCGGAGCTGCTGGCGCTCTGTCCCCTGAGCCCGACTGGCTGGGCCGGGCCCTGGGCTGGGACCTTCTGCCCCATCTTTGCTCTGAGCCCCTGGGGAGCCCCCCTGTCCGGTCAGGTGTGAGCGTCCCTGCTGCCCTGGAGCCGGGGGAACGCTGGCTTCTCTCTGTGTGTGGGAAGCTCCTCCCCCGCTGGCCCTCGGGCACCTGCCCAACTGCCTGGGACCAGCCCGGGCAGGGGCTGGACAGACCCCGGGGCCGGCCACGTAGGCACGCGCACGTGTGCATGTGTGTGTTCCCTGCAGGGGAAGCAGAAGTACACGCTCCCGCTGTACCGCGCCATGATGGGCGGCAGCGAGGCGGCCCGGGCCCTCGCCAAGGAGACCTTCGCCGCCACGGCCGCCCAGCTCCACAGCAACGTGGTCCACTACGTGCAGCAGCTCCTGGCCCCCGAGGGCAGCTAGAGGCTGTCCCCACGCTGCCCACGTGCCGCCCTGTGCTGGCTTCCAGAATGATCCACCCCGTCCCCGTCTCCAGCCCCCGCTGAGGTGTGTTCCCTCGACGGCCTGGTCTCCGGGCTCGAGTCTGACTCGTGGGGGCTGCTCTGGACCGAGACCGAAGACCCCCCGGCCCTCAGTGCAGGCTGCTCGTGGGCAGGCCCCCCTCCCACTGGAGGGTCAGGGCGAGAGCAGAGGACTTGGTCCTCGTTGGCCGATTTTTAAAGAATATGTTTTTAAATGATTTTTTTAGGGAGAGGGAGAGAGAGAAACGTCCATGATGAGAGGGAATCATGGACGGGCTACCTCCTGCACGCCCCACACTGGGGATCGAGCCCACAACCCGGGCTCGACCGAGAATCGAACCGTGACCTCCTGGTTCACAGGTCGATGCTCAATCACTGAGCCACGCCGGCCGGGCCCTCTGGCTGATTCTTGACGTTCTGTGCAAACGCCTGCGTTGGGGTCACTCCCTTTTCGGGGTGAATCTATTTTAATAAATCTTTTTAACCGGCGTGTGTTTCAGTTGGAGTTGCGGATCGAGGGGCTGCCACATTCCTTCCCCTCGGTGCCCCCCTGTGCAGCGTCCCAGGACGGTCCCTGGGGAGACCCGAGGGCCACAGTGTCCCCGTCCTCGTCCTCGGGGAGCCCGGCTGCAGGGCCTGCGTGAGAAAACCACAGCCACGCGGCTTAGCACGTGTCCAGGAGGAGCGGGCGACGCGCAGCACCCCGTTCCCGCAGTCCCCCCTGCGGGTGGCTCCTTGTCAGCTAGACCCGGGCTGGCTGGTCGTGTGAACGTGCCTTTGTTTGTCCTTCTGGAGCCTCCTCGCCAGCCCCGGGGCCGTGTCCGCCTCTGAGCCTGGGTGACCTCGCGGGCGGGTGAGGGGATCTAAGCAGCTAGCAAGTCAGGGTGGGGCTCTGGGTGGGGAAGGGAGGGTCGCAGAGAAATACTTAAATACTTTTTTGTTAATCCTTGCTCGAGGGCATTTTTCCATTTATTTATTTGTTTGTTTAGCGTAGAAGAGAGAAGGAAAGACAGAGAAACATGATGCGGGTTGCCTCCTGCGTGCCCCTGACCAGGCTGGGGAGGAGCCTGCGGCCCAGGTCTGTGCCCTTGACCGGAATCGAACCCGGGACCCTTTGGTCTGACACTATCCACTGAGCCAGAAACATCGATGAGCGAGAACCACCAATCAGCTGCCTCCTGTACATCTCCTATGGGGGATGTGCCCGCAACCCAGGTACATGCCCTTGACCGGAATCGAACCTGGGACCTTTCAGTCCGCAGGCCGACGCTTTATCCACTGAGCCACACCAGCCAGGGGTAAATACATTTTTAAGTTTCCTTTCTTACATGCGGGGCACCCCTGAGCCCGAGCCTGCTCTCCCCGGCTGTGGCTCTGTCCTTGACTGAGGTTATCAGCACCGGCCTCTCCCGTCCTGCCCTGGGCTTAGGAGGAACCAGCGCGGCAGGAAAGGGATTGTTCTCCCTCCCAAAAGCGAGCGAGTAGTACGACCATGTGACTGGCCGCGATGGTGGGTGCGTCCGTCCCAGACCGTCCTCATAGGAGACTGGTCTCAGGGCTGCAGGCGGACGGTTCCAGGGCTGCCCTGAGGCTCCGCACCTGACTCGGGGCGGCTTGTTGGCCCTGAGGTGGCTCTTGCCTCTCATCAGGAGGCCCCGCCCCCATCCCACAGCCCCTCTGACCTCTGTTCTGGAAGCTTCTCCCCACCCTCCCTCCCTCCCTCAGAGGCACCGTCCTGAGCCTTTCCACATCTTCACAGCATCACCGTCTCAAAGGCATAAATACTGGGCCCGGCCGGCGTGGCCCAGGGGCTGAGCGTCACCCTAGGAACCAGGAGGTCAGGGTTCGATTCCCGGTCGGGGCCCAGGCCCAGGTTGGGGGCTCGATCCCCAGTGTGGGGTGTGCAGGAGGCAGCCGATCCATGATTCTCTCTCATCATGGATGTTTCTCTCTCCCTCTCTGACATCAATAAAAATATATTTAAAAAATAAGTCCTTGGAGGTGAGGGGCCCATTTCTCCTTGCAGCCCCTCGAAGGCCTGGGAGCTGGTCTCCCCGGAGCCTGCGTCCCCAGGTGTCCTCCTGTGAGGCCGAGGGCGCAGTCCTGGGCCGGGAGCTGGTTCTGCCACATTCCTGGGTGACGGAGGGTGAGCCTGCCTGGGGCTCTGCTCCCTCGGGGAGGCCCCCCCAGGCGCTGGGGAAATCCAGGCCTGGCCCCGTGGGGAGGCCCAGAACTGCACCCCCTGCC
>NW_006286237.1:461622-463130 GCF_000327345.1 Myotis davidii
GTGGGCGGGAAGCCGGTTCCCTGGGCTGTGGAGTTCGAGAGGCAGCCGGGGGCGGGGCACCTCCCCTTTGAGTAAGCGCTGCACCCTTCACCCGCCAGCAGCACTCGGCCCCGGGCCACCTGGGCTGGGCAGTGACCAGTGACGGAGGAGCCGGAGAAGGTGATACCCGGCCCGCGTCACGGCTGCATGGAGAGCCAGATGCTGGGAGAGACCTCAGGGGTTAAGTCCGAACCACCTTGCATTTATTCTTATTTAAAAAAAATATATATTTTTTATTGAGTTCAGAGAGGAAGGGAGAGAGAGATGGGAACATCCATGAGGAGAGAGAATCATGGACCGGCTGCCTCCTGCACGCCCCACACTGGGGATGGAGCTGCAATCCGGGCCTGTGCCCCGACTGGGAATCGAACCCTGACCTCCTGGTGCAGAGGTCCATGCTCAACCACTGAGCCACACCGGCCGGGCTGAACCTCGCTTTTAGAGATGGGGAAACAGGTGCAGAGTCACACAGCCGGGGAGAAACCAGAAAACACGCCTCCTGCTCCATCCCACCTCTCCCTGCTCCCCCTCGCTCCCCCCCCACCCCCAGGGTCTCAACGGGGTGGGTCTGTAGGACCCGGGCCCTGTGTTGTGTGTGTGTGTTTTTAAATCCTCACCCGAGGGTATGTTTTCCCTTAATTTTTTTAGAGGGAGTGGTGGGAGGGAGAGAGACCTGTCCATTGGTTGCCTCACAAACACACCCCTACGGGGGCCGGGGCTCGAGCCTGCGACTGATGTCCATGCCCTTGACCGGGAATCGAACCTGTGATTCTGGGTCGATGTACTGACACTAACCACTGAGCGAAACAGCCAGGGCAGGGCCCTGTGTGTGGGCTGAGTCCCTAGAGAGAACCGCAGGCACGAGGAAGTCACAGAGCTGTGAGGGGGAGGGTGCAGGGGGAGGGGGGCGTCTGGAGCTGGGAGATTGTGGCCTGGTGGGAGCCCCGTCAGTGGCCTTAACTCCCAGCCCCACCACTTAACCAGCTCCCTGTGGCCTGGGCTCTGAGCTGCAATTTCTCGTCTACAAAGTGGCGATAAGCATCCGGCCTGCGTGGCTCCGTGGTTGAGCCGTGAACCAGGAGGTCCCAGGTTCGATTCCCACTCCGGGCACAGGCCCGGGATCCCCATTGTGGGGCGTGCAGGAGGCAGCGGTCCATGATTCTCTCTCACCGTTGATGTTTCTCTCTCTCTCCCTCTCCCCCCCTTCCCCCCCAGCTCTGAAATCAGTAAAAATACATTAAAAAAAACCCAAAACACAAAGTGGGGATAAGGGAAGGTGAACAGGGACTACGTTAAGGTAAACACAAAACATCCCCTTTTCCGGCTGGAATGACGGACGCCGGTATCCGGGGTGTGGCCAGGAGGGGGCAGCAGAGGTGCCGGTGAGCGGCAGGTGAGCGGCGAAGAGACAGTCGACCGGTAGACACGACTAGACATAGCCCGTGGGCTCCTGCACCGTCCGCTGCCCC
>NW_006286237.1:463749-464373 GCF_000327345.1 Myotis davidii
TAGTATCATATTTTTGTTAATCACAGCCATTTTGTAGCAGAGACTCATTATTTCAAAAATTGAGACAATTCCTATAATTTTGAAAAGCTGTAATTTTCAGAATATTTTTCTTAAATTGTGCTAAATTGTAATATTTTATATATTGCACATATTTATCAGAGTTCATAATAATAATAAAATTCATTCAGTGTATTTCCTACACCAAGCATTGCAACACAACCTCGAATAGAATATGAAAAAATTTACATAAATAAATCAAATCTCTACAAGCGGGGTGTCCTGAGGGTCTGAGAGCCGAGGGGGACAGGGTGGCTACGACTTTGTCAGCCTCACTCAAGGGTCCAGGCGACCGAGGCGGGAGCCCAGCCGGGGTCCGGGGGCCCCCAGCACCTTCTTAGATCATGGGGCCCGAGGTAAAGACGGGGTGTCCTGGGAAATGGGGGCCTCCATGGCTTCCCGTCCCCCAGGCTTCCCGGGACCCCAGTGGCTGCAGGACGAGGGGCGGCCCCGCCCTTCACCTGCCCCCTCTCCCCCCAGGAGCCCCATGGCCGCAGCCTGTGAGATTAGCAACGTTTTCAGCAACTACTTCAGCGCCATGTACAGCCCGGAGGACCCCGCCCTGGC
>NW_006286237.1:464932-465235 GCF_000327345.1 Myotis davidii
TGCGGGCCGGCTCCGGGCCCCTGGGGGACCAGCTCTACGCCCAGCTGTGGAGCCTCAGTGAGTGCGGGGCTGGGGGGCTGCTCGCCATCAGGGAGGCTGGGCAGGGGGGCGGGGAGATCCCCGAGTCCCGGGTCCGGATGAGGTCTGGGGTCCACGTGACTGTGGGAAGGACGGTCGCGGGAGGGGGGGCCGTATGGTGGGGAGACTCGTTGGAGGTGGAGGTACCCGGGTGGAGGTGGAGGGTGCGAACCCCGTCCTGTCCTGTTCGGGGAGGGGGTCCACGGTGCCGGCTGACCCTCGCTC
>NW_006286237.1:467314-467580 GCF_000327345.1 Myotis davidii
CACCCACCTGTGGGAGTTCATCCGGGACCTCCTCCTCCACCCGGAGCTGAACGAGGGCCTGATGCGGTGGGAGAACCGGCAGGAGGGCGTCTTCAAGTTCCTGCGCTCGGAGGCCGTGGCCCAGCTCTGGGGCCAGAAGAAGAAGAACAGCAGCATGACCTACGAGAAACTCAGCCGGGCCATGAGGTGAGGGGGTGCTGGTCTCCGCACACCAGACGGCCGCACGACCAGGTAGTCCCCGGCAGGCTCATCTGAGCAGCACACTG
>NW_006286237.1:467985-468298 GCF_000327345.1 Myotis davidii
TCCCGTGGGGGGGACCACAGCTTCCGCCGACCTTGAGGGGTCGACGAGGCCCGGGGACTGTCCCCCAACATCGCTGTGCGGCTTCCGACACGCGTGTCCCAGGAAAGGCACTCGGTGTCGTTGGCTGTTTTTTTAAAATATATTTTTATTGATCTCAGAGCGGAAGGGAGAGGGAGAGGAACATCCATGATGAGAGAGAATCACGGATCGGCCGCCTCCTGCACGCCCCACACACTGGGGAATTGAGCCCGCAACCCGGGCCTGTGCCCTGACCGGGAATCGAACCCTGACCTCCTGGTTCGTGGGTCGAGGC
>NW_006286237.1:468503-469118 GCF_000327345.1 Myotis davidii
TAGAGGCACCAGGTTGCTTGTCTCTGGGCCTGAAGTGTGTGGGTTCAGGACGAGCCCCAGGCACAGCCGTAGATTTAAAGAAACAGGCTGGACGGTCCTGGGATGCGGTTCTGAGCTCAGGTTGGTGGGGCTGGAAGCCAGAGGGGGCTGGGTTCTGGAGGCGTGCCCTGCCCGGGCCCCTCTGACACCGCCCCCCCACCCCGCGTCCGCTCAGGTACTACTACAAACGGGAGATCCTGGAGCGCGTGGACGGCCGGCGGCTCGTCTACAAGTTCGGCAAGAACTCCAGCGGCTGGAGGGAGGAGGAGGCGGCCGGGAGTCGGAACTGAGGGGCGGAGTGGACCCGAGTGAGATTCGTGGACTTGAGGCCGTGGCCCCGATCGATGGACCGATGGATCGATGGACCGATGGATCGACGGGGAGGACTGCTGTTCTGCGGAGGAAGCAGAGGCCCGGGGTCTCCTCGCCTCGTGGAATTACAAACTCTGGGTTTTTGAAGTGACCTGTCCGGGGACCATGTTGCACGTGTGGCTTCTACGGGGCCTCCTGACGCCCGACCCGGACCAGGCTGCAGACACCGCCTTCCTCCTCCTGACGGGCGCCTGGACGGAGGCC
>NW_006286237.1:469139-469487 GCF_000327345.1 Myotis davidii
CTCCCGGGCCTCGCCCCGCCTCCCTCCCCAGTGCGTGGGCTCCGCGGGCGGGGGTCAGAGCACTCCCTAATTTATGTGCTGCAGATGCGCCAGGTGTACATAGAGATCTATTTTTTCTAAGATGTCCCCCCGCTGTGGGCCCCGGGCTGGGCCAGCGGGGGGCAGGGGGAGGGACGCTCAGGATGGCCGTCTCCTGGCTCCGGAGCGGGGCACAGAGACCCCCAATAAAGTGCCCTCTGGGCTTTTTGTAACCGCTGTCTCAGCTCCCTGTGCACGGACATGTGGACCAGGACACGGGCAGACGTTAAGGTCATGGGGGGAGGAGGGGACGGGGCCTGCAGGCCAGAG
>NW_006286237.1:469891-470667 GCF_000327345.1 Myotis davidii
GGAGGTCACGCTGTGCCACAGGGGACGGCCGGGCTCGGCCCTCCGACCTCGTGCTCAGCAGATCCCTGGCTGGTTGCGTCTGCACAGGGATAGCGCCTCCGGGCTGTGCGCAGGTCCGTCCCCTGCACGTAGCTTCTTCCTCTGGGAAGGTCCCTGTAGTTGGAGGAGGCAGATCCCAGGGAGCCCGTCCTCGGCCCCTTTCGGAGTCTGGAGGCTGTTGCGTCGTCTGGGAAATAGCGGAGGATTCGCCGGCGGGATGTGGGGGAGGCAGGCAGGGCTCAGGGGAAGGTGTGTGAGGGCATGGGAGGGTGTGTGTGTGTTGGAGTGTGTGGGTGGGGGGGGGCTCGCTCTATGGAAATAGGCAGGACAGGGGGGAAGCGGGGGGGGGGGGCTGGACAGAAGTGGGGTGTGCGGGGCACCCCAGAACCTCCTGCAGCCACCAGAGGCGTGTGGTGCCTCTGACGTGTCCAACTGACTCCAGAGGCGATGGCCCAGGCTTCACCTAGACCCGGGGTCGGCAAACTGCGGCTCGCGAGCCACAGGCGGCTCTCTGGCCCCTTGAGTGTGGCTCTTCCTGAACCTTAGGAGGACCCTCATTAAGTGAATAACAGTGTACCCTACCTATAGAGTTTCAGTTTAAAAAACTTGGCTCTCAAAGGAATTTTCAATTGTAATGTTGGTATTTGGCCCTGTTGACTGATGAGTTTGCCGACCACTGGCTTAGATACACCTGGCTCCTGGGGTGGCCAGGCCACACCTGGGGGGGGGGGGCTACA
>NW_006286237.1:470773-477238 GCF_000327345.1 Myotis davidii
GGCCCAGCGCCATGTCCGGGCTGGAGGGAGGCCCCGCCTGGCTCCACGCGACCTTCGTCCTGGTTCGGTTTACGAGGCGCTTTCCTCGCCGTTTATCGCGGTTGCGGCACCACAGCCCTCGGAGGAGACGGGCGGCTCAAGGTCGCTGGCCCGTGAAGAGGGGGCCAGAGCCTGGGAACCTGCCTGCAGGGGGGAGCCAGGTGCAGCGCCCCCCGCTGTGGCCCCGGGAGGGCACCTGGGGGGGGTCCCCAGCTCCCCCAGAGGGACATGTTTCTTCTTTACAATCCTCACCCGAGGATATTTTTCCACTGATTTTTAGGGAGCGAGGGAGAGAGAGGGAGAGACAGAAACCTCGATGTGAGAGAAACACATTGATGGGTTGCCTCATGCATGCGCCCTGACCAGGGCCCAGGCCCCAGGCGTCAGGGCCCAGGTCGGGGAGGAGCCTGCAACCCAGGTACGTGCCCTTGACCCGAATAGAACCCAGGATCCTTCAGGCTGCAACACTGCCCAGGGCAGGACATGTTTCTTCAGATGCCTCTGCCCAGCGTTGCTCTGCCCGTCTCGTCCCCAGGACCCTGCAGAGCCGGGCACGCGCCCTGGGCACCCTCTGCTGGGTGGCAGCACCCTCACTCCCGTCTGTCCCCGGCTCAGGAGCCCCTGCAGGCTCCCCACGACTCACTCGCACCTGGAGCCGGCCCCTCTCCCCTGGCAGCCTCTCCCTGGGTGTGGCCGGGTGTTTCGGTCCTGCCCGGAGCAGCTGGTCAGCTCTTATCTGCTCCTGGGAGATCTGGTGCTGCCAGGCAGGTCACAGGGAGGTCACCCCTCCCGCCGCTGGGTGTGCCCGCCCGGGGGCCCCGGAATATTCCCGGATTCTCCCCAGCCCTCCACCCAACTCAGGGGAAACTGGCCTTTCCTGCTCTCCTGGGCCAGGTGGGCCCGTGGCTGTGTTTTGAGGGTTTTTTTCGATCTCCCGTCCGTTCCGGTGGCGTGTGTACGCCCTTCTCCCTCCCCCGTCGACAGCGCCCCTGCCCTGGGCGAGGGCGAGGACGGGATCACTCATCTTCCCTCCTCAGAGCAGGTGCCCGACAAATATTTGTTAAACAGCCGGTGGGTCCCTGTGCCCCCGCCACCTCCCCTGTGCTCACACTCACGCATGCACATGCATAGTCACACATGCATGCACTCACGCATTACAGTTACAACATGTGCACACACCAGCCACATTCACCGTCAGACAGTCACACGCATATGTGTGTACACGCGTGCAAACTCACGCACACTCACACGTCGGTCACACACATGTGCACTCACACAGTCACACGCACACAGCCCCCCAGGCTTGCTGGCCCGGCCCTTTAGTAACCTGCTCAGCTCCTCCGTGGGGCCCAGCTGACCCTCCCCCAAGCGCGGCCTGGCCTCCCAGGCACTGAGGCACCTGAGGGGTAAGCTGCCAGGGTTTTAGAATCAGGAGCTGACCCAGAGAATAGCTCGGGTCTGTGGCTTCTCTTAAGAAACCAGAGGATGTGGGGGATCTCACGTCTGGACCGCAGCCAGCCCCTTCCCCTGGGCGGCCTGCGAGGGGCCACCGCCCTTACCACTTACCGGAGGCCCCCGCTGGCCAGCAGCCTGGTCCCATCGGGGTACCGCTCGGCCCGGCAGAACCTACTCGCCATGCAGCAGCACTTCCTGTATTTCTTCCCTTAACCGGTCTCTCTACAGGAAGGACAGACCCTGAACTAGTCCCTTGACATCTAACCAGGATCGGCAGCTCGGACTCCCAGATCCAGGTCCACGGGCCCATTTTACAGATGAGCAAACAGAGGCTCAGAGAAGGCAGGGGACTTGCTCAAAGTCACATAGCAGGCCCCTCCCCCTTATTTATATTTTTAAAAAATATTTTATAGAGAGAGGAAGGGAGAGGGCTAGAGAGAAACATCAATGAGAGAGAGACATCGTCGATCAGCTGCCTCCTGCACGCCCCCCACAGTGGATCGAGCCCACAGCCCAGCCCGGTCTTGTGCCCTGACCGGGAATTGAACCGTCCGGTTCTTGGTTCCTAGTTCGACGCTCAGCCGTGAGCTACCCGGCTGGGCAGCAGGCCCCCTCATTAAGCACCTACTAGATGGCAAGCAGTGTGCCAGGCGAGTCAGGCATTCGTTCCTGATCTCCCTGTGAGTGTGCGCTGTGTGTCCGCTCCCTGCCCCGTGCAGGGCTGCCATGAGATGAGGCGCTGCAGAGAGCCCCCAGCAGGTCTGCAAGGCAGGACGACCCCTGGGGCCACGGGAGGCTGAGGCCTTAGGGAGGTTGGGGAGCAGCTCAGGCTTTCAGAGCTGGAAGCCCTCCTCCCTCCGCCCACCCCCGGCCCTGCTCTGAGAGGCGCCGACACCCACCAGGCCCCCTGCATTGGAGAGCTGCCCACGGACGGACGGACGGACTGACGGACGGGCCTGGGGTGCTGGGTCCATTAGGTCTGGTTCTCGGCGACTCCTCGAGTCTGGGGGACGAGAGTGGGTTTCGCGTTTCTGAGATCCTCACAGGCCCAGCTCTGAGGCCCGGCCAGCGCGGCTCAGGGGTTGAGCGTCGGCCTAGGAACCAGGGGGTCTCTGTTCCATTCCGGTCGGGGCCCGGGCCCAGGTTGTGGCTCGATCCCCAGTGGGGGGCTCGTAGGAGGCAGCCGATCGATGTTTCTCTCTCTCTCTCCTCCCTTCCTGTCTTTCTCTCTAAAATCATAATTGGGGAAAATTTATAATAGCTATGGAAAAAGAACATGAGAGAGGTGTCTGTCTCATGAACCTCCCCTCCCCTGCCCTCCCCTCCCCCTGCTACGTGCAGGGATGGGCCAGCTCAGCACCCGTTACTGGAACCTTCGTGTCAACTCTGGAGCCGGTCCAAGAAGCCACGCCCAGGGCCCCTCGTGACTCAGCCTCACCTGCCCGGCTCCACACCTGCCAGCCTCCGGGACCCAGGGAAAGTCCCGCATCCTCTGTCCACCCTCATCCTCCCCGGTGCTTGCAAGGCATGCTGGGATGTAGCGCCCTGACCTCACCGGCCTGGTCCCTTCCCCTGGTGTCTGGCCGGGGCTGGGTTCGAAGAACTAGACCCTCCGGAGGGGAATTGTTTGAAATGTGAGTGATGACGGCCCCGGCAGGTACTGACTGTCCAACATCGAAGTGTGGGGAGATCGCTGCCCCCCATGTCTGGAGCGGGCGAGGCCGGCCCAAGCCCTCGGCCCAGGTGTGCACCGGGGACCCTTTCCCGAGAAAAGCCTTAAAAAGCAGGGGGGCTGACCTAGCTGGTTTGGCTCAGTGGGTAGAGCGCTGGCCTGTGTACTGGAAGGTTCCGGGTTCGATTCCAGTCAAGGGCACGTACCCGGGGTGTGGATCCATCCTGGTCGCGGCACATGCAGAAGGCAGCCAATCGATGTTCTCTCTCTCGCATCCATGTTTTTCTCGCTCTCCCGCCCCCTCCCCTTCCCTCCCTCTCCTTCCCCCTCTTTCTAAGGCAGCGGTTCTCAACCTTCCTCACGCCGCGACCCTTTCATACAGCTCCTCACGTTGTGGGGACCCCCAACCATACAATTATTTTCGTTGCTACTTCATCACTGTCATGTTGCTACTGTTATGAATCGTCGTGTCAATATGTTTTTCTTGCTCTCCCTTCCCCGCCCCTTTCCTCCCTCTCCTTTCCCCTCTCTCTAAGGCAGCGGTTCTCAACCTTCCTAATGCATACTGCTGCATGTGGAAAATAGAGAATTAAAGACAAGAGCACGACCCCTGTGAAAGGGTCGTTCGACCCCTAAAGGGGCCACAACCCACAGGTCAATGGGCATATCCTCGGATGAGGATTTAAAAAAATGGGGGGGGGGGGCGACTCAGTGGTTGAGCGTATGCAGGAGGCAGCCAATCCACGGTTCTCTCTCATCATTGATGTCTCTCTCTCTCTCCTGCTCTGAAAGCAATACAAACATTTTTAAAAATAATAATAAGGGGTCCCCTCCGTGCTCAGATCCTGCCCTGAGTATGGTCTCCCCGACTGACTCAGCTCCCGGAGATATGGCTCAGTCGGTCATCGCCTCCCGGACTATGTGGGTCAGCGGCGGGTGGACAGCTCTGGACGCCTTTGCTGGGGCCTTGCCCTGCCGGACAAGCGGGAGAAAATGGCACCAGGCGGCTTGGCCAGGGGCCAGGGCCTCCGCTCTGGAGGTGTTGCCAGCCGCCGAGCCACCCTGCCCACCAGGCGCTCACGAGGGGACGGGGATGGGGGAGACGGGCCGGCCAGGAGAGTCCAAAGTCTCCCAGGAACCCGGGAAGGACACCTGCTGGGTCTGGGGGAGGAGCTCACGCTCGGCCCCGCCCACCCCTCCAGGCACCGTCCTCCTCCTGCTGCTGCTGCAGGACAGGGCTCCCCTCTCCTGGGGCCCCTCGGTTCTGGGCTTGTCTCTCCCAGACGCAGGGTCGCCCATCGTGAGTCACCTGGTGCCTCTGCGTCATCTGCGGACCCCTGGACTGCGCTTTACTCTCTTCCTTTTAAATATATTTTTATTGATTTCAGAGAGAAAGAGAGAGAGAGAGAGAGAAACATCAGTGATGAGAGAGAACCATGGACCGGCCGCCTCCTGCACGCCCCCCCAACTGGGGATTGGAGCTCACACCCCGGGCCTGTGCCCTGACCGGGAATCAAACCCTGACCTCCTGGTTCATAGGTCGACGCTCAACCACTGAGTCACACCGGCCGGGCTCGATGCATTTCTTTTAATGCCCCTTCTCCCTCGACCAGGAGGCCCATGTGGGCAGGCAGGGTCTCTGCTCCCTGAGGAGCTGGCACGGGGCGTGGGGGTAGCCGATGCCTCGTTGCTGAATGCGTGGGCTCCCTGCGTCACTCGGGGCCCAGTCCTCAGAGGCATCTTCAGTGCACTGACCCCGAGAGGCGGGGAGACTCCCAGGGGATCGTGGCTGAGGCCTCCCGACATCCCGGGCCTTCTCTCCTCCTTTCCCTCCTCCTCGCCATGGAAAACCAGCCCTAAAGCGCCCCCCACCTCCGGGCAGCCGCATGCCACACTCTGACCAGGGCCTCAGCACCTGGTGCCCTGTGGCTGTGTCCTGGTCATCCGCTGAGCCACGGGGGCTCCCCGGGGGCAGAGATCTGGCGGGAACAGGGGGCCGAGGGGCCGGGCAGCCCAGGAGAGGCAAAGGGGGAGTCCTGGGGGGCCATGGGGCAGCTCGAGGTGCGGCACGCAAGGCTCTGGGGGCAGGTCCCCGGTCCCCGGTCCCCGGTCCCCGGCCGCTGGGCTGAGATGGGAGCAGACTCGGGCAGAGTGAGGTGCCCACAAAGGCCCGGCCACCTTTGTCCTCCGCCTGCCCCTTGCCCTCTGTTTACATCCTTCCTTCCCGTAAGTGAGTTGGCGGCCGGGCCCCACTGGCTTTCAGCCAGACACACCTGCCCAACAGGTTGGGCAGAAGCCTTGGGGGTGGGGCCCCGGGGAGCAGACTCCCCTCCTGCTCCTTCCCTGTCAGCCGGGTGCCAGGCAGCGGAGGGTGAAATGGCTTCGGGGTCCGTGGAAGCCGGGGAGCTGTGTCCAGGTCACCAGAGGCAGGAGGGCCCAGACCCTGGTGGTCAGCCGGCCCCTCCTGGCGGGAGACTGAGGTCTAGGGAGACATAGAGTAAGAGCGGGACCCACTGCCCGGCCCGCGTGGCTCAGGGGGTGAGCGTCCCCCCTTGAACCAGGAGGTCACGGTTCGATTCCCGGTCAAGGGCACAGGCCTGGGTTGCGGGCTCGATCGCCAGTGGGGGGCCTGCAGGAGGCGGCCGATCCGTGATTCTCTCTCTCTCTCCCTCTCTCTTCCTCGCTGAGATCAATAAAAATATATTTATAAAAAAAAGAAAAAGGAGCCCTGGCCGGTTTGGCTCAGTGGATAGAGCGTTGGCCCGGGTTCGATTCCGGTCAAGGGCACAGACCTCGGTTGCAGGCTCCTCCCCGGCTCAGGCCCTGGTCGGGGCGCGTGCAGGAGGCACCCCATCGATGTGTTTCTCTCACATCGATGCTTCTCTCTGTCTCTCCCACTTTCTCTAAAAACCAGTGGAAAAATATCCTCGGGTGAGGATTTAAAAAAAAGAAAGAGTGGGGTCCTCTGGCCCCCGTAATGGGAGACTCCGAGGGTCTGGCAGCTGCACTGGGCTGGGCTCCCTCCTGCCTGTAGCTTCGCTCCACAGCCAGGGCCTTGGGTGGGTGACAATTGACCTAACAACGATGACCAGCGTGTTGCCGTCAGCCCCGGGCAGGTCTGGGTGGGGTCAGGGCCTGGGGTGGATGTGACTCAGCCAGAATGGTCATCTCTTCCTCCCCAGGATTAGTGGCCAAGTTCACGTCCGGCGTGTGGTCCGCCCGGGCCTTCCGTCCTGGGCACTGGCGGACGGACACGCAGCCACCACGGCTGTGCTGGCCCCTGGCCACAGGCCCAGCCC
>NW_006286237.1:477253-479199 GCF_000327345.1 Myotis davidii
CCGTCTTCCCCGCCCGCCCATTCCCTTCTGTCGTCAGCTTGACCTTCTCGTGGCCCGTCCCCTGGCCGCGGGGGACTCCGTGCCTCGTGGCCGCCTGCGTTTCAGCCGTGAGACCCGTACAGTCAGAATTTGCTTCTCCAAGGTCTCCCCTCTCACCTCCCCTCTCGAAGGAACAATTCGGTTCTCGACCAGGAAAAATGTCTCCCTTCCGCCAACCACACTCAGGGCTGTGAAGGGACCGCCCTGTCACGGGGTCACCTTCCACGACAAAACCCCGCTCCGGCAACAAACAAAAGGAGAGGTTGCCTTTGTGGCTGTGGGATGAGCATAATTTTAAAACAGAAAGAGGCCATCTCCAATGCTAATGCTGTTGAGGGTGTGAAAGACACAGGAATTACAGACAATTAAAGAGGTAGACCGCCCTGCAGCCAACTTCGACCTATGACCCAGGAGGTCGGGGTTCCATTCCCGGTCAAGGGCACGTGCCCGGGTGGCAGGCTCGATCCCCAGTGCGGGGCGTGCAGGAGGCAGCCGATCCGTGATTCTCTCTCATCATTAATCTTTCTCTCTCTCCCTCTCCCTTCCTCTGTAAATCAATTTTTTTAAAAAAGAAAAGAAACATCCGTGATGAGAGAGAACCACTGGTCGGCTGCCTCCGGCACGCCCTCCGCCCTAGGGATGGAGCCCACGGTGGAACCGTGACCTCCTGGTTCAGAGGTCAACGCTCAGCCACGGAGCCCGGCTGGCTGGGCCGTTTACACGGTTCCTAATGGGGGAAAGAATGATTCGGTTTTCGAGCAAATGGCTTCTCGAACGGCCTTCCGGAACGAATGGCGTCCGAGCACCCAGGCCCCGCTGTCCTTCCCCAGGAGGCCCGTAGGCTGGAGTCTGGCCCGAGGGTGGACACGGTGTCCGAACTGTTCCCGCCGCTCATTCCGTAAACGTGTTCCCGGGTGGCGTCTCCAGGCTGGCGGACGTGCCGGAGGTAGGCATGTGACCGTGAGGGAGGAGGCCTGTGCCCTGGGGGTCCTGGTACCCAGCTGGCAGGGGACAGATAAGCCCCGCGGGAAAGGACAGGGAACGAGACTGTGGGGGCAGGTATGCGCTCGGAGAGGCGGGCGACGTGCCGGAGGCCGCGTCCCGGACGGACGGTCTGTTTTCAGGAGGACGGTGATGGGGGCCTCTGGATGTGGGAGGCTGGGGCTGGGACGGGGCCTGAAGCTGGGCCTGGACTCGGGAGAAGCTGGCGGTTCTGAGACACAGAAAAGCTGTGAGCTCCAGGAGGCAGGGGGGAGGGTGTGGCCCCAGGTGAGGAGACGCCCTGGGGGCCTGGGGTGAGGAGTCCGCTGTCATTTAAAAAAAAATTTTTTTTATTGAGCCCTGGCCAGTGTTGCTCAGTGGGTAGAGCGTCAGCCTGCGGACCGAAGGGTCCCGGGTTCGATTCGGTCAAGGGCATGGACCTCGGTTGCAGGCTCCTCCCCGGCCTGGGCCCGGGTCAGGGCTTGGGCAGGAGGCAAACGATCGATGCGTTTCTCTCACATCGATGCTTCTGTCTCTCCCTCTCTCTCCCACTCTCCCTAAAAGTTAGTGGAGAAATATCCTGGGGTGAGGATGAACAGAAATAATAATAAACAAACAAACAAATAAATAAATAAAAATACTGATTTCAGAGAGGAAGGGAGAGAGAAACAACCATGATGAGAGAGAATCATGGAGCGGCGGCCTCCTGCACTCCCCCCATTGGGGATCGAGCCCACAACCCAGGCATGTGCCCTGAGCGGGAATCGAACCTGATCTCCTGGCTCATCGGTCGAAGCTCAACCACTGAGCCACACTAGCTGAGCTCAGTCAACTTATGGACTGAATGCCATTATTTAATGACTCATTTGCTTGTTTGCTTAGCGCCCTTTTCTTCCCACCCCTTCCCCTTCACTAGGGATTGCAAA
>NW_006286237.1:479411-479667 GCF_000327345.1 Myotis davidii
CCCCCCCCCCTGCCGCACCCAGGGCAGCCCCCACCGTGGAGGGCGGGGCTGGTCAGGGTCCTCCCAGGAGACAGGTCCCCAGAGGGCCGATCGCAGGGTGCCTGTGGGTGGCCCGGGGACCCTGTGCTGCTCACGGGACACATCGCCGGGAGGCAGGCAGGTGAGTGGGGAGCGAGTGGACCTGCCTTGTCTGGTTTCCTTCCCCAGAGCTCCTCTGCTGTTTGGACAGGTGGACAGGAGGACAGGTAGACAGGTG
>NW_006286237.1:479860-480168 GCF_000327345.1 Myotis davidii
TGCATCCGTGGGACAGACACCTGGGCAGGACTGAGGCTTGAGGAAGGCCGAGTCGAGCAGGGTCCCGGCCTCGTGGAGCTTAGAGTCCAGAAACAGCTGTGGGGCACATTCCCAGCAGCCCCCCCGCCCCCCCTTCTCCCCTGACCCAGCTATTTATCCAACCAGCCATCCATCCATCCATCTGTCCGTCTATTCATCCACCTGCCCATCCATCCATCCATCCATCCATCCATCCATCCATCCATCCATCCACCTGTCCGTCCATTCATCCATCCATCCATCCATCCATCCATCCATCCATCCACCTG
>NW_006286237.1:480357-483531 GCF_000327345.1 Myotis davidii
CCCCAGCCCCCGCAGCCCCCCCGCCCCCCCTGCTCCCCTGACCCAGCTATTTATCCAACCAGCCATCCATCCATCCATCTGTCCGTCCATTCATCCACCTGCCCATCCATCCATCCATCTGTCCACCCATCCACCCACCCACCTATCCATGCATCCGTCCGTCCATCCGTCCGTCCGTCTGCCTGAGCCCTCCCCATGCTGTGTCATTGTTGGTTGAAATGCCCGTCTCCTCCACCACCAGGACCCAGGGCTTGTGTCTTGGGCACCACTGTGTACTCAGCACTTAGTAGGTGCTCCCTAAGAGCTTGTGGAATGAATCCGTCCGTCAGCCCGCGATTGACTGTCACACCACTGGGTCCGAGATAAGGGCCGTCACAGGGGCTGTGTGTCTTCATTGCCTTCCTTGCTCACCGTTAAAAGTGCCTCAGAGTCTGGGGCCCTGTGGCTGCTCGAAAAACATTAATTTTTAAATATCAACCAGACGATGAGTGAACGACGCTTTGGGGGCTCCAAGAAGGGAGCAAGTAGGTCCCCTGGAGAGAGGCGCACAGTTCAGAGAAGACAGGCTGGCACTGGCCAAGGCGGGTTATCTCACGGGCCCCCTGCAACCTTATAGATACAGTCTAAAATATGCTTTTATTGATGTCAGAGAGGAAGGGAGAGGGAGAGAGAAGCATCAGTGACGTTTCCAGGTGGAAACTGAAGCTGAGGACGCCCTGGCCGTACTAACCAGGCCCCGGGGAGGGGAGGGCGGTAAGGAGGGGGACAGGACACAGAGCAGACCTGGTCTCTGGGGACTCAGAGAGAAAGGGAGGGTTCGAAGCAGCGTCCCTCCCTCCATGAGCCCGACGGAGCCGAGGGCCTGCTCTGGGCCAGGCCGGGGGACTCCAGCGTGCGATGACCCGGCCCGGCCCCCGGGGAGCGTGATCTGGGTGGAGACGGCAAACCAACAGGTCACCGCGCAACCGGCTGCGTGCCTGCTCGGGGGCGTGCTCTCCCTGCCGCGGCAGCCGACAGGCGTGATAAGCTCGGCCGCGTATAAAGCAAACAGACTGATGGAGAGGTCGCCCTGGGCCAGGCCCAGGCGGGGGAGGGACACCTGGCCACCGGGGTCCCCGGGGAGGGGCTGCGTCCCGGGGGCTGCACAGACTCACAGTGAGGGGTGTGCGTTTTCCCCGGAAGCTGGAGGCTTGCCCAGTCTTGGGGGGATGTAGACCCCTTTTCCCCCCGAAAAAACAGTTTAAAAAACTTGCTAGAGCCCAGCCGCCCAGCCAGCGTGGCTCAGTGGTGAGCATCGACCTAGGAACCCGGAGGTCGGGGTTCGATTCCCGGTCGGGGCACAGGCCCGGTTGCAGGCTCAGTCCCCGGTGTGGGGCGTGCAGGAGACAGCCGTCTCATGATTCTCTCTCATCATGGATGTTTCTCTCTCTCTCCCCCTCTCCCTTCCTCTCTGAAATCAATATATATTTTAAATATACTTTATTGATTTTTCACAGAGAGGAAGGGAGAGGGATAGAGAGTTAGAAACATCGATGAGAGAGGAACATCGATCAGCTGCCTCCTGCACATCTCCCACTGGGGATGTGCCCGCAACCCAGGTACATGCCCTTGACCGGAATCGAACCTGGGACCCTTCAGTCTGCAGGCCGACGCTCTATCCACTGAGCCACACCGGTCAGGGCAATAAACATATATTTAAATAAATAAAAGGAAAAGGAAAGTTTTAGCTCAGAACCTGCCCGAGGTGGCCTCTCACAGAGGTTCCGAACCGTCTCCTGGCTCTTCCCAGAGGGTGAGGAGGGGTCTGGCAGGCTGGGAGTGTGGGCCCGGGTGAGGGGGGCGGGGAGGGCAGACACACACGCCTTCCCCAGGCCGGGCCGGCCGCAGCCCTGGCACTGGGCTCCCGGCAGCCTGGAAAGCTGTTATTCTAGAACCTGATAAATTCCCAGGGCTGGGCGGAGATAGCAGCCACGGCTTTAAGTCCAGGGAGATAAGAGCTTCTGAGGAAACTGATAGAGGACAGAGATGCACGGGGTTAGGTCACCAGTCTGGCCTGTTTGCCTTTTGCCGGTTTCCATAGCTCTGCCCCCAGGGTAGGTCCCCCGGGCGGCAGGGAGCCAGTGTGTGCCCAGGTCCCTGTCGGCCTCCGTCCGGTCCTCCCTCTGGCCTCTCGGCGGCCAGGGGGCCCTCCGTTGGAACCCTGCACTTGCCGGGGCTCCCCCCTCTCTGAGCCTCAGTTTGCCCGTCTGTAAAATGGGGTGGCCTGGGCTAGCTCGGTGATCCTCGTGTTATCTCTAAATTAACCAGTGACATCTACGAGTCTCCCCTGAATGAGGAAGAGGCAGGACGGGGAAGAGGGAGGTCGGGAGCCCCTGCCTTTGTCCCTGAGGCGGCTTCAGGCTGGTCACGTGGTTTCTCTTCTCCTGAGGATGGCATCGCCGCCCCAGGAGGCTCCCACGCTGAGGGAGGACCCGTTTCCATCTCCATGGGCTTGTTTTTGTTGGAATCTCTTTTTAAAATAAAACATATTTTTATTGATTTTAGAGAGAGAGGAAGGGAGAGAGAGAGAGAAACATCCATGATGAGAGAGAAGCCTGGATCGGCTGCCTCCTGCACGCCCCACACTGGGGATGGAGCCCACAACCCGGGCCTGTGCCCCAACTGGGAATTGAACCGTGACCTCCTGGTTCAGGGGTCAAGGCTCACCCACTGAGCCTCACTGGCCGGGCTGTTGGATTCTTTAAACATGGCATGGGATCCGCTCCTGGAGGCAAAGGGAACGGCTGGTCTGGAACCGGTGTGTCCTTGGGCCCTGGACAAGCACCCTGGAGGCTGGGTCCCCCACTCCTACCCCGCCCGTGGTTCCCAGGGGGGAGGAGAGGGGGGTGGGGAGCACCCCAGGGGACAGGACCTGGGAGGGGGCGCGGGCTGCAGGTGGTGACAGGCAGAGGGTGCAGGGCTGTGGGCAGAGCAGGACCTGGGCCCTGAATCTCTGGGCAGAGACTCCCTGGTGCCAAAGCAAATGGGAGAACCGGCCGGGCGTCGGAGGGGTGGGCCTCCCTGGCGAAGGCTCTGGGAGGAGGGGTGGCCCTGGGCCAAGGCAGGCTCTACCTTTGTCACCAGCCAGTGCCTCTCCGCACGTTCACACCCAGTGCCGCGCTGGCAGGGCTGTAA
>NW_006286237.1:484016-484949 GCF_000327345.1 Myotis davidii
GCTGGGCGAGGCAGCTGCCGGCTCCCCTCAGCCTGCCCCCCCACATGGGCAAAGGGCGCTAGTGCGAGGGGCACGCCAGGACAGGAGGGTGGGGTGGGGGCAGTGAGCTGCTCCGAATGCAGGAGTCCTTATCCCTGTGAGGCTGCATGGGGGGGCTCGGCAGCCCCCCTCTGTGTGGGCGAAAGGCTGGCTGCTCATGGTCAGGTCCCCACCCTGAGCAAACAGTCTCAGCCGGGGAGGAGGGATTTGGGGTGCAGAGCGCCTGGGGGTGGGGAGAGCTGGGGAGCAGGAGGGAGAGGGAAGGGCGAGGGACATGGGCAGGAGGTGGCGGCCCTGAATGCAGAGTCTGTCGGCCGGAGGGCCTGCTGCCCGCCACCTGCTCTCCTCTGGGGCTGGAAACACCTTCCGATTTTGCAAAACAAAACAGGTTGTGGAGAGAGGGCGTGTGCCCCTGGCCCCCTCCCACAGCGAGGGAAGGACTTGGGGGGGGGGGTTCTGTCCAGCCCCAGGGCACCCTGCACCCATTTGCTAGTTAAATCCGCCGCCCGCTCCTGGAGCACACAGGGTCTTTTTTCTTTTTTAAAATATATTTTTATTGATGTCAGAGAGGAAGGGAGAGGGGGAGAGAGAAACATCCGTGATGAGAGAGGATCATGCTAACGTGTGTGGTTTGGACCCTTTCTGTCCTCGGGGCACGGTCAGCGGATGGTGACTCCCCTAGGGGCTTGTCTGGGGTTTGGGGGTTACGGGGGGTGAGGGGGGCGCAGGTCTGTGGTCCTGAAGGGCAGTGACCAGACCGTGCGATGGCGACGGAGAACCAGGGAGAGAGAAACTCCAGCTGACCCAGGAGCGGCCGGAACCCAGGCCTGTGGGCTGGGCACCGGGCCTGCAGGTGCCAGGCCTGTCCTGCCCATGGAGACGCTGTTGACTTTG
>NW_006286237.1:504328-504995 GCF_000327345.1 Myotis davidii
ACACATCTCTCAACTGTCCTCTCTGCAGCTTAAAAAAACCACACACACACACCCCCAAAAACCTCAACCCTCCGCACCCAGACCTCCAGCCAGCGGTGCCGCAGCCACCCTCTGTGGCTGTCTGTCCTGGCAGCACTGGGGACGGTAAGGCGTGTCACTGGGGGCAGAGGCCCACGAGGCCGGTAAGGCTTCCTCCGCACCGGCCTCTCAGCGAGCGAAGCGGCATTTTTCTTTTTCTTTTTTAATGTACTTTTATCGATCTCAGAGAGGAAGGGAGAGAGGGAGAGAGAAACATCCGTGATGAGAGAGGATCATGGACCGGCTGCCTCCTGCATGCCCCACACTGGGATGGAGCCCACAACCCGGGCCTGTGCCCCGACCGGGAATCGAACCCTGACCTCCTGGTTCCTAGGTCGACGCTCAACCACGGAGCCCCGCCGGCCGGGCTGGGCGAGGGGTCTCTGGGACTTGGGTGGGGGTCGCGTGCACCAGGCCTCAGGTTTCCGGGAGCCGGCGGAGGAGGGGTGATGGGGAAAGGGTGCGTGCGTGTCCCCGTGGTGAGCAGTCAGGGCCTTTACCTGCGAGAGAAAAGTCAGGCTAACGTGTGTGGTTTGGACCCTTTCTGTCCTCGGGGCACGGTCAGCGGATGGTGACTCCCCTAGGGGCT